>NC_092426.1:29175521-29478855 GCF_036169615.1 Heliangelus exortis | reverse complement strand
GCTTGCTCTGTAGATCTGTGAGGATTTTTTTAGTTGCTTAATAGCAAGTAGCTTTTTAAAAATTATCTCAGCATTTTCCCATATCTAGGAGAAAGAGGACTGACCATTTTTGTGGCTTGGACTTCTACCTTCTTCTGACAACTCTCAAGCCTTATATACTCAGCATAAGTACCCTTACGTTTACTGATGAACCAAACTATTTTTCAGTAGTCTAATAAAGCTTCAAGCCTGTGATTACGGCTTAATTATTGGCAGGTATGAATACTTTCCTGATAATGACACATATGAAGGCTTTTAGCCATTTAGCAGTCTTATGGAAATGTGTTGTTAATGTACTGAATCTATGAACGGTTTCATGTGGATTTACCTTTATATGTGGGAGGAATCCCATTGATTTCTGCTCAAATACTTAGATCTTGGAATAGGAGTTCAATTCATGGGTAAAAAGCTTGCAGCATCAATATTAATGGAAAACCTGCCTGGATTTTAGTAATGAAGATGAGTAATTTTCTTGGTCACTATTGAATACCCCATTCCAGGTAGCCATTGTTCCCTTGATTTGACATCAGTATCATCCTTTCCAAGCAACTGAAGATATGCAATGCATGACTGAGTGTGCTGGCAATCATATTTCCAGTTCTCCTAAAAATTGCCTTAATTTTTCCAGGCACAATCCCTTGGTATCGGAAGGGTTTCATTTAAATTAAAACGTATATTTTCCTACCCCCCTTTTTTTTTTTTTTTTTTTTTGTGACCTTGTTTTTTTCTCACCTAGCTCCCATCAAGTCTAAAAGATTGCTTCATCTTTTTTGTGCACTTCTTAGTGTGAAAAGGGAGAGCCTCTTTCCAGATATCTCTACTCAAAGGGCATATAGAGTAAGTTGTCTCTTCTAAGTCATACCAAGCCAGGTCCAAAATAAAAAAATCTTCAACATTATGTTGAAGGCCCAGCTGAATCTCTTCAGTGACATGTGATGTTAGTGACCTTGGTGACATGCTTATCCTGCTACCTCCTACCCAAGTGCAAATCTTTAACATAGCATCCAAAGTATAACAGAAACTATGGCTCTTTTTGTATTCTGAAGTGTTAAAAACTTTAGACCTTTTTCTGTAACATTATCAGCCAAAAAAAGCTGACTAATTTAGTTCTTATTGGAGACCAGTGCTTCTGTCCTGTGAAACATATGAATAATAACTATTAGGCAGAGAATGTGATAATATGTTTTTTTACCATGTTCTTAAAAAAAACATTTTGAAGTGATTCCCAGTGGTATGGCTTCATATTGCCAATATCTTCAAATATCTTCAAAAACAAAGGATTAAAAATGTTATAATAGCAAAATCACACCTTCAACTGTCGTACATATTGTCTTAGAAAAAGTTGGGCTTTTTAATAACCAGCAATAAATACTGCAATAAGAAACTGTCACTGAGCGAAGTGTTTTAGAATCCCTAAGATTCCATGTCTGAGTAGGGTTTAAACCAGAATTAACAAAAGACACAGTTGTAATAAATATAAACCATTTATAATGCCAAAAGCTCCCAAAGGGAGAGTTCAAAGAGATCATCAGTTTGCTTCCTTTTCAGATTGAAGAAAAGTATTCACCCTGACTTGCAACTCCTTCTCTTCATCTTTTTTCCTTTGAATTATTTGCTAGTTCCCTCAGATACAGAAACAAGGGAACCTGGACAGTTCTGCTGCCATTGGCTCCATCTACTGCTCCATCCTTGAGACACTTACTGAAACCTCAGTCCATTTTTATGCATACAAGTTTTCCACAGAGAACAAGTTATTTTCTCCACAGATTCCATAACAGAAGAAGCCTCCTGAGGAACAACCTCATGGCCTTCTGCAGTACGTCTGGTCTGTGTGCCACCTCGAGTTGTTACCTCCCTGAAGATTTACAGGGGAAGGACCAACACTTGCAAAACTGAAAAATCTAAAAACCTCTATTTCCCCATGAGAACAGCTTTCACTAGTCTCATCTGTACTAGATTTTATAAAACAATGCACATGAAAATAACACCACAAGTAGTCAACTTCTAGCATTAGCTACCTTGAAAAAGAGTTTCTAAATAGTTTTACTATGATATCATGACATATCTGAAATACACAGGGGAAAATTTTACCTGGACTGGAAACATAGACTGCTTTATTGATCTCCACCACAAATTCAATAATTATCAGCTTTCTTCCCAGCCATCTTTGGAATGTTCCTATATTAACATTAATTTCCTAGATGCTATCATTAGTATCAAAACCTAGCCTGAAATCTAGAGTACGTAGAAAAAACATGAGTCCACCTATTTCCTTAAAATAAAAATCTGTACCAAACTACTAAAAGCTGTAACATGCAGTCAGATCCTTATAAATAGCCATTTGTTCTGAGCAGAACACTTGGTGTGCTCATCTCAGTTATCTAAAGGGGGCTTTTAATCAATAAAAGGCTTCTGTGAAAAAAGGTACCTAGGTACAATGTTAGGAATGACTTGAAATAAATTGCCACTACTGATCCTAAATCCCGAGTTGTCATTTATCATACATCCTTTGAACTTACAGAACATCATCACATGATTGCCTTCTGTAACAGTAAAAGAACCCACTTTGAAAAAACAGCGAAAAACCAAAACACTTGTTAGAAAAACATTCTCAGCCTATTTTTCAAATAGCCCTGTAGCCTTGCTGAGCTTATTGGTAGAAGCAAACGTTGCACAATACCAAATGCACCTAATGAAGTGTGTGCCTGAGCATGAAATAGAAAACTTGCCAAGACATCCCTGAAGGAAGTAATCCCTACAACAGATCTATTTAACAGCTTTGTATTCTGTACCAGCTCTTCCAGGGTCATAACTCACTTCAAGTGTTTTCATGGTAGATGGGGTTCTCAGGGACATGGTTTAGTTGTGGACTTGGCAGTGCTAGGTTACTGGTTGGACTTGATGGTTTTAAAAGTCTTCTCCAGCCAAAATGCTTCTGTGATTCTGTGGTAACCTTGCAAGTGAAACTGAGACAGCAGCGTGCATCAAATTGGTACAGAACATCTGTAAAGAACAGAAATTATCCAGGTAAACTTTTCTAATAAAACAATCATTCTGTAATCTCTCAGTCCTGATCCTTAAGGGAAAAATATCTTCAGAATATGAGAATAAAGTCTTGAATTTGTAATTCCGCTTTAACTTTTAAAAAGTATTTCAACTAAAAATATGCAGAGGTTTATAGAACTCTATGATCTTGCTTAACTTCTATATATACTTTAGAGGCTATAACCTACCTGTCTTAGAGTCTCACCTAAGCAGTATTTTATTCTTTCTCCCCCTTTACCTCCTCTCTTGAAATCTCCTATCCTCTATCTTTTCCATTGTTCTTATAAAGATAGTAGAATTGATACTTAGTTCTCTTTATGTTGTATTTAGCTTCAAAAGCTGTTCCATTTATTTCAGACCAGTCACCCAAATTATTTCCTGTCAACATGCCTGTAATTCATACTTTTTGCTGCTGCTTTATGTTCTGCTTCAGTATGTTTTAAGGGAGCAATCCTAATCAGAGTTCAGGTACCTTTTTCAAAATAATGTATTCATTATTGGCAAATTAATTTAGGTCCAGTACATTATCTTGGCATTTTGGCACCACAAATCTTTCTGACCCCCATCTTCGTTTATTTTCGTTTGTGAATTTGATGCATGAGAGCCTGAGGGTTGAGCTCAGTAACTGAAACATTGTCTCTTTCTCTAGAGGTTTGGTTATGTGATTATTGTGACAGGTTTGAAGTGCTCATGTTCTTTCTCTTTGAATTTTCACTGGGTTAACTGTTTGTGAGCCATGCCATGCCCTAGATAATTCATCTCCAGACATTCTCTAACATATACAGAAATAATGTCTTGGTACTTCGTGTAGCTGGTGTTTCTTCTGACTAGGTTTGCCCAGATTCCACACATTGTGTTACTGTGTGCCTACTGGGATGCTCACATGGACCAACTCTTCTTTCTTCTTCACTTGTTTCCTACAGCTATCCCTATACTTGTTTGTTCACAATGGGTACCTTATGCTTTAGTCCAGTTTTATGGTTATACGTGAAGATATCCAAAACTTACCAAATGTTACAAGCCATCAAGTTAGTCATTTCTCCACCTCCACTTCCTTGCAGAAGTGCTCTTCTGCTGAAACACCAATATCTCTTGAGCAGAGCTTTTTCTATAGTACTGAAAGTAAGTTCAAGCTGAAGTGATTGTGATAAATTGGTCTCCTCCATATCAATGCACACTGAAATAGTGTTAAACCTCAAAATTGTGTCAGACTTCTTTTTTTTCCAGACAGCTTTTGATACTGGTTCTTGCCTCTATTTAAAATGTGAAACGTCTTTGGTTTTTAGCTCTTTTTCACCACTGAAACCACAGTCACTTGATTTGGGAATTCAATCCAAAGCACTGTGCTATTCTTCAGACTTTTTCCTTCTTGCTCTTTTTCAAGGCAAGTAGTTCACATGGCATATATCTCTCTCAGACACTGCAAGGAAAGATAGTAGTTGTCTGGAGGCCCTATGGATTTTTTCCATGGCTCTTGGTGAGATCATCTACCTTTCAAGGTTTTCAACATGTCCTTTTTGAATTCAAGGGACCACAAATAATTTTTACCCTTTGATTTCTGTTGAACAAGCTGCCTTTTACTACTGTAAAAACTTGAAAAAAATCATTATTTCAGGACAGCATAATCATCTGCCATCCATTGTTAGAGAGATACAGCTTTCAGCTGAAGTCTAGGTCATCTTCCTGGGATTGAACACAATTTAACCCTGAGATCAATTGTACTGTTTCCCACCACAAACCCTGTGAACCTAACAAAACATATTACCTTGAGATCCTGGGAGAGAATTCTGTTTCAGAACTTCTCTTAACATCTCTTCATAATGAGACAGGACAACATTTTCAAAACAAAGGAAACATCTCTTAGTCAACCTGGCTGTTGCATTTTAGGACAGCTTAAAATGGAAAAGCCAAGCTTACATGCATGCCTATACAAAAAGTTTACTTATATTAGGCTTAAAGAGTTCAGGATTTGATATCTCTGCACCAGGAAGCATTTTTGGACGTTTTTTTTGGCTTTTTGTTTCCAAGGCTAAGTGAAGTATTTTCAGAGATTTATGTGGTTTTGCTCTGTGGCTGTTAAGAAGTTGTAGTTTATTTCTGGTTAATTGTTTTGTGCTATACCTCCAAATGATAGCTCTATTTATAGTCTGAGTTTGTGGTGACTTAAACTGATTCTAACATGTTAATACATGCCAGCATGTTGTATATGATATCTTTTTAAGCATTGCTTTCTGAACCACTTCTCCTTTCCAGTAAGCACACTGAAATAAAGTAGAGGCTTCTGTAACATGGTTAGAATCCAGGCAGGGTTCAAAAATAAAAGCTTTGGCTCCAAAGTTCTGGGCAGGTGAATGTTTTATAATCAGATACCTTTTTAGAGAGAATTTCATATTCACTGTCATTGTTTTTTCACTGTCATTTCATATTCACTGTCATTTGTAACATTGTTTTTGTCCAGGTTATTAGACAGTCTTAGTGTGATTTGTTTCTTCTCTTTGCAATTGGAACAGTATATAAGTGTAAAATTATTTTCCCCCTAAATATACTAAAAAGTATTTGCAAAATATTTTATGATCCTTGGAGATGAAAAGTAGCGTAGAAGCATGAGATGATTTGTTAGTATTAGGCAGAGAACTTGTTTTATTTTTTAATTATTTTTCATATTCGTTTTGCTATGATTCATTTGGCAAAAAAGGGATATTTTTTTACTGCTATGTTTATTTTCTTCCTTTCTTTTTCTTTGCCATTCCCCAACTTCAGTAATTGGAGAGAGTTCTATTGTAAGAAGCAAGCTTGTTTCCCTAAAGTCATAAACTTTGTCTTGTAAGACATCTCTTACACTGGAATGCATTTTGATTTTCCAGGCATTTGAAATGAATTAGTATCAGAATAGTATATATGCATACACATGTGGGTAGTGAAAATACGTATAGTTTAGTTACCCATCATGATAATTAAATATTGCACATTTTAATATGACCATATTATAATGCATATAGTGCTCAGTTCTCCAGTTTACTTTAAGAATATTCCTATTTACTGTCAAAACCTAATTAATTTATATGAAAAAATTTATTATAATTTCACAGAAAGATGTCTTATATAGTATATTCAGTAAAATAGTAAATTCAGTAAATTTTCAGAGTTTTGTGGTACTAAATCTTTGTGATGAGGCTTATTTTAAGCTAATTGTGTCCGTCGTTTACATATCTGATGATGAGTGATTCCTGTGTAAATAATAATTATTACCAAATCGTCCTGCAACATACCATTAAAGCTTTAATTAGTAAATAAAAAACACTATTTAATTATTCAGGAAATATTTTATAAGTAAGTATGTGCAAAAGGCAATAATAATATTGAAGCAAATGTTTATAATTACTTTTTTTTAAAGTCATGATAGGTGCACAAGAGAATGTATTACACAAATGCAGAGAAAATTGAAAATATTCTTTAAATGTCTGTGTCCTGATTGCTTAAGTTTCCTAAAGATTCTACTGCTTTTTATAAAACATTGCAATGCAATGTTGTGATTTTTTTAATTAATAAAAAAAAAAAAAGTTCCCCGGCTAATACTCTCCATCTTTCTTTTTTTTTAAATCAAAACTCTTGATAAAGAAGGGAAGGGCATATCTATAGATTTATCAGTTTTTAAGATAGACTTTTAATGCCAATCTGAATCAAAAACTAAAGGCTGAACTGCATTAGCCACATGCTCAGCTTTTAATTGAATGTTAATTCCTAGTATATAGTCCAAGAGTTAGAGGAAACTTCCCTTTGTACATCCCTAGTACAATCCAAAATAATCAAGAACTGTAGATAAAATAGTTTAGGTCGCTGCTGTCTCCAATTACAGCTCTGCTTAGTGTTTCTCATATTGTACCATGGAGCTGTAATTGTTGTGCTGTGTGAGAATTATTATAATCCTGTCCTTTAAACATTACTCCATCAAAAAAGAACCAATATGACTAATCACAAAAAATGCCAATAATAATGGCTATTTGTGTTGAAAAAAATTTGGTAGTAGTATATCCAGTGCTAAATACTTGCAGTAGAGCATGCTCATTTTATAGTTAGTGGGATTTTTATCTTAACTCCAGTGGATCCAGGTGCAAGGAAAGAGAAGAACAGAAAGGAAAATAGCAAAGAATAAAATTAAGAGGGTTGTGAAAAAAAAAAAAAAAAAAAAACCAACCAAATCAAACACAGTAGTAAAGTATATGAAATAAAACAAAGTAGACATTCAAAAGGTTAAAGCTGTGGGTTGAAGAAGGAATTTTGACAAAGGTTGGTTAAGAAGAGGTTAGCTGTAGAATTATAAACAAAAAGAGATAAAAAAAGGAGCGAAACTAAAATGAGTCAGACATAAAGTAGGCAAAGTGGAGAGAAATGAAGAGAGAGAAGGAAATTCATCCTGCTGGAGATAGTTTCTCCTGTCACTCACAGATAAGTATTGCCTCTAGAAAGGTCAGTTCAGGCATTGCCAAATGACAGAAGTGATAGGGGGAAACCACATCATTTGATATCAGGTGAGTAAAATAGGGCTCAAGATGTAATTTTTCTCATTGATAAGACAGTGTTTACTTTGACAAATCTATTATTTCCCCCTTGAAATGTGTGGGGATTTCTGGTGAATATGACCATTTCTTTTCTGGCATTTCTGGAGTCACAAATTTCTCACACCTAAATGCATAGTATAGCATATTCTCAAATGGCCAGAATGTTGAAGCCTTAGGAAGAAATTCATTTTGAAAGAGGTACTGAATACCAGAATCATACATTAGGAATTAGGTAATCTAGGTAAAAAATGGTTTGTGAATTTTAACTTACTTGAAAACTACCCTTCATCAAGTAGATCTCATCTTCTGTAAAGAAAACACAGCATGTCCTTGTCTCAGTGAAGATGCTGGTCCTGACTTCAGTACTCTGCCTACAATAGAGCTCCTGTTTCAGGTGTTTCTTTCTACATTTATGCTTCTTTTCTTCCTGTAACTGAGTGTTAGGAATTTGGGTTTTGCAGCTTTTTATAGAAATCAGTGCTTTGCAATGCTGACAGTAATATCAGGAAAAACAAACAAGTGCCAAGTTCTGTATAAAGCTTCAGGTTTTCATTTTTGTGGAGGTTAAAGTTGCCGTGCATTTTTGATCTAGTAGATGATGTTAATAATTATCTCATGTTGCAAAATTGACAGAACAGGTAGTGAATCTCTTAGACCAGCTCAGGTTGCCCTTTTTTCTGTTTATTATTAGTCACACGAGGTAATGGTGAATTTATAGTTCATTTCCTTTTAATTGAACAGACCTGTTTTAGAGGATAATTTCAGATTGTATTAAGGAATGGAAGGAACATGATGGAAAGAAAAAGCAGCATGATCAACGTTGTGACCTTCTAGTGAGAAACAGTATGGCATGCATAAAGGACTGCTGCATTAAATGGAGGAGGGGGGAGAAGGAAGTGGGTAATTATTTGTAGCAGTGCTTTTACTGTTGTTGGAATGAGACAGACTAACAGTGGCAGCAGTCATTTTGCTGAATCAAAGTCCATGTTAGTCGCATTATACACTGCCACAAAAGGTTGTTAAGGCTGGTATTAGCATGTACCACTGAGGACATTGGAAGGACTCGATCTGTCACACTAAATCGCCTTCTTGCCCTCAACCATTGAAGTCTCCAGCTCCTCTGACATGTTCTTTCATTAATGGCCTGGCCTTGACAACTGATCCTAATTGCCTCTGAACCGCACTTCATGTATTATTGGTGTCTGCCTGCCCTGGTTCATGTCAACAAGCCGCAGCATGCACAGGGTGTGCCCGGTGCCTTTTGCTGAAATGATGCTCACATAGTCATTTACCTCTGAGGGTTTGGGTCTCACTGGGAATGAAGTATAAAGCTAAAGATCTTCCTGTCTCTTCTTAGTAATATTTTAATGTGGAGCTGAGCTATGTACTTATTAGGCATGGATGAAGACTCAGTAAAGCATCAAGCCAATTATGCAAGATTCCATTAAAGCGTGGACTGTAAATGCAAAATAAAACTTGTCTGCATTTTAGTTACTGAGTAAGTGTTTGTTATTCATTCTGAACAGCTTATTCAACTAGAAAGTATGGCTTACACTTCATTTTTCATAAATAAAAATTCTGTTCTAATTCAAGCGGTATAAAATAAATATTATAATCTGTAATATTGGTAGAGTTCCTGCAGATTGAAATATTCTAACTATATAAATAAGTAGGAAGAGAATCCCATTAGCTGAGATGTAAATTAAAGCAAAGGCTATTTAAAAATCTTAATGTTCTCTCCTTTTCTATGAAACAGCTTCATAAATATATTTATTAACATTTCTGAAAATGTTTTTTAAAACATACATTTCACTTCATAAAATGATAAGTTTTTTATCTTTTATCTTTTAATTTTCAGTCTTGCAGATTTAAAAAATTGTGGTATACTTGAATTCTCTGTCTGCAGTATGCATTGTATTTTTTCTAAGTTTTATTTTTAAATCCATAATAACATATCTGCCTGCCCCAAGCATTTATCTATTCTTAAGCATGGCTATGATTTAAAACTTGTATCATTTCTTATAAGATTTTCTATGATTACCTCAGTCATCAAGAAGACTGAATAATTTGAATGGGGAGCCTTTTAAGCATGCAAGTTCTACCAGTGATAATAAAAAATAAATCACAGAAGCTCTTTGGTGCTAGGTATCATTTAGCCTAATCTAGACAGTGACATTTGGGCCACTAACAGCATAATCATAGTTATTGCTACAAATTGCTCCATGTTTGAGTTTTAATGTTATAAGTAAATTATGCCACAGGATAAAATATATGCTTCTTTGGGAATTAAACATGTTTATTTCAGCAATGTGGATATGGAATACTAGATAGACAGCAAGTTTCTTTCATGTAGTAATACTGCCACCTTCTGAGCCCGTGAAGAATGATTCCCACGTGTAGCTGTTTTCTATCCCAGGGACTTTCTGAAGAATGTGTTGCAGTTTGGTTGCTTGCTTTAAGTCAGCAGGATAACCTCCCAAAGCCAAAAGTACTCGAGACCAGAAATTGCCTAAAGCCTATTGCTGAAATTTTTTCAAAATCCATTCTGGGAGGCAACGGAGATTACAGTCCTACGGTGAAAAGTCTGGCAGCCTGGAAGAAATAGGCAGAAAAAGCGTATGGAGAAATGTTAAAAAAACATTTTTTCTAAAGATGTTCTACCATTGAAGTCCAGAAGCAAAAAATCATTCCTATTCTCTATACCCTGGCAAAAGACTGATCCTGAGGTAGTTCTGATGCAAGAATAACATAGAAGGAAAGGTTGCTCGGTGGTTTTAGGGCAGAGGTGGCCACAGCTGGGATTAGAAGATGAAGGGGCTTGTGAATGTTCTTTCACCATCATTCATTCAGACAACGTGCCCTTCAGCAGAACAGCAAGCCCTTCTGATTTTCTCGAATTAGGAAGATTAGCATGAAGCGCATAATGCGGGATGATGGAATTTGTCATAATTTGCATTGTCCTGGAAAGATTCAGTTTGATAGAGCGATGCGTCTCAGAGCATGTCATGTCCCACGGGCAGGTCATGGAGGAAGCTTGGCAGAAATAATTTTGCGATATGTGCATCAGTTGTAAATGCCTCATAACCAATTTGTCAAAAAAAGAAGGAAAAAAAAAAAAAAAGTGGAGGTCAGGAGAGTTGAAGGAGGTGGGCATTTGTCCAAACGCACGTGGAAGTTAGAGATGGTAACAGTGAATTAGACTTGTGTCATTTGGGAATAAGACGTAAATGAACACGTTGGCTGGATGCTTGACAGATTACTGGTACAATTTTTGTTCCTGTAGCCTGTAAGAAAGATCTTTCGTGAACCACACTGTGAAGTTTGTTGATGAAAATTACTTAGAGAAATTATCAGACACGAGAGCTTCGGGATCAGTTTTCTGAGCGATTGCTTCTGACCTTGATAATGTTCCCAAACTGCAGATAGAAAAGGATAATCAGCATGTAGTTGACAAAACGGACGTGACAGTGTTACTTATATGCTGCGGCATTGCTGGAAATAGGCATGTGGAATTCAGACAGGCAAGGGGAACACACTTATTTACAGTAGCATAGCAAGAAGAAAAGGTCCAATGTCATGAATTGACCATGGTTTATTTATGGACCATCTGACAATGAAGCAACAGTCTTTGATATTTAGAAATCTCTTCAGCCCAGGAACATTAAAACTATAGCTCATAGGTTATGTTATTTATCATTTCAATATCTGGTTCTACTTGAGGAAGACATTTTGCAATGTCTTCTTTATTTGTCTTTCTTCATACATTTCAAACAACAGATTAATGCCGGTGGTTCAGTAACACTGATCTTTTGTGACAGCTGAGCATTTGTGAGTTGAGGGTCTAATAACAAAATCAAAATAAAAAAGGGAAAAATAAATAGGAAATTTAACTTCTAAGGACCTACTTTACTGTTTGTGAGATTCAAATAATTATTCTCACCTGAGGTTGATCATCAGGCTGCTGTCTTTCAGATGGTTATTATTGTAGAATTGTGATTTTTAAAACTGAATTACCTTAGGGCACAACTCAAACAAATCTTTCAACACCCACTACATGGAATTAAGATACATATGAAACCTATAATACTGTACTGTTATAATTTGATCAAGTGTGTTGGTATGGACTTTTTGGAAGAAAGTATTTGTAGGGTTCTGCCTTAAAAAATTACATCAGCCCAAACCATTCCAAATCATTTTTATATGCTAAGTAGTAGCTCTCTGGATTGATTCTGTTAGTTCTTGATGTTGTCTTCTTTTTTTTTTTTTTTCTCTTTTCTTTTTTTTTTTTTTTCTTTTTTTTTTTCTTTCCATAGTTTACAGCTTTGATTATGTTTTCAGACAAATTACTACAGTAGTCAGAGATCATAAATGATGTGTGGTACCAGTGAAGAAAAAGATTATTTCTGTGACAAGAAAAGGTTCCCACATCTTGTCTATAGATTAAAAAAAAGGAACTATGTCTTTTATTGAATTGGAACCTTGGTTTCTGTATTATTTAGTATTGCACTGTACATGGTGAAGAAAAACAATCACTAGAATTTAGAGTGCGTTTTTATTACTTTTCTGGGTTATATATGCTGATTATATTTTTTAAATGACAGAATAAATAATCTTTGTATTTCTGTATTTTAAAGGTTTGTTAATATTTTATTCTTCAGATATACTCTGGTAACTTTAGAGAGAAAAGCAACAAGTGTTTAGATTTTCTGTGATTACTGAAGTTTCTCAGAAAATGTTTTGCACTGTCTGCTGGCCACTTCACTTTGGTCATATAGCTTGAATTTGAATTTTCAGGGCTGATGGTCATGAGAGAACAACTTTAATTTAGTAACTAATCTTAAAAAACCTCAAAGCAAGGATTCACAAGTGATAGTCTTTTCCTGTGTAACTTTGTTATAGAATATAGAAATACACCTGGTGATATAAGCAATGCTCAAAACATACAAAACTGATCAAAAAATGTAGTAGCTTTGAAATTTCACATTAATTTCTCATTAATCATTTGTATTAATTTAATTTTCATGAAGGCTTTTCAGTCAATATTTTTACATTTGACCTCTTTGTGAAGTTTACTTCTAGTATCTGTGGCTGGACAGATACATGTTGAAAGGATTCCCCTTTCTCATAACAGAAACTATGCAAAATAAAATTATGATATGCCCTATACGTTCTGTCTAGTGAAGGGTAAAACTATGTAAGTGTCCAAGAAGCAGGTGATACAATTTCTTATGCAACATTTTCTCCATATTTTCCATTTCTGATCATTTACGGTGTTTTGTAGGGTCCATGTTTATCACCACATAATTCAGTACCTTAAAATGTTGGGGAAGATTCACACATTTCCTTTTTCTATTATCTTTGGCAAAGAAGCAGTATTTGATATGAGATTCTTGGTGTCACTGTCATTTAAATAAGGGACATTCTAAAATTAATAAAATGCTGAAATAAAGGCTGCTGTGTCATATAACAAGTAACTTTTTTAGGGAAACAATTTATATAAATAATAATTGTTTTTTGCCCTGCAATTACATTGCTGCTATAATACACCAAAGAGAACATAAATATTTAAGTAATTTTTTTTGTTGTAAATTCATAACTTAAGTGTTTGTTTTAAAATTCTCCTAGGCTATTTGTGAGTTCTCTAGAAATTTAGTATTATATTTTATAAAGTTCTATTGCTGTCACTTTTATGGCATAGTAAAAAGGGGAGGAAATATTCCCATTTTTGTAGAGACAGGAGCAAAGTCTGCTAAAGTCAGACTTTGCTTCAAAGAGTTGACATCTTCTGCATCCTGTTTGCATCTGTAAAAATAGGGAAAGGATTGAGGGAAGAAGAAAGAAGAGTGAAGAAGTAATATCATTTGCATGTGAGACAGAGGGAACATGGGTTGGCCTCCCTTGGGCTGGTGTATCGAGCCTGATTTCTCCTAACTGATGAGAATACTGAATTATAGAAACAGCAATAGCAAAATAACAGGGCAGAGAAAGAAGTTAAGGGAAAGCAAATATATAAAGAAAAGTGTAGGAAAACTATTTAAATTTTATGAGATCTCTGCAAAATTTAATATGCTTATTTTTGCATTACTGTAGTTGCAATGTATGAAAAGTAAGGACTCTGCCCAGAGTCTTGAGCGTAGCAGTGTCCCTTTCCCACAGGTCTCCCTTGTGCACTCAAATAAAATAGGAAAAAGTAATGGAACAATGTAGCTGTGGGATGTATCAGAAAGAACAATTTCAACATTTATACTTGTTTAAGAAAAGACTCTCAAATTTCTGTGAAAAGTAAACTTATTGAGGTGCTTTAGGTGTGTTTTTAGTTTGACATTTCAGAGTTTGTAGTAAAGTAACAAGTATTGCCAAGGTTTCATTTGCCGCCGTTTTTATAAAGCTGCTACATTTTTTTTCAGAATTTGAATGTTCTCTTAAATTCAAAAATTTGAAAGAAGTGTCCAGAAAAATATCTTTTTATTTATTTTTGCAAAGAGGATAAGCCATAGAAGTTACTTAAGTGTTCTTTTTCTCAAGAAGAACGCGAGAGAATATTAACATGTCAAGTATATTTACAGACATCTCATTTACTGAGTCAAAAATGTTATTCTGAAAAAGCACTTGATGTAGAGCATGGAAGACTGTAAATTAAAAAGAGAGTAGGACTAGGAATCAGGAGGGGGTTGGGAATGAGTGAGGCCTCCTGTATGACTGCTGAGGTTTTGCCTTCCCGAGAGGGAAGACCAAAGCGGATTAAAGATGAGCAGGTTCCATGTGATTAGCTCAGTTTTTTATTATCTCAGTTGAACCCTGCTATGTCTCTGCTCCTCCCTAGACTTTCCCCCTGTTCCGAGTACTAAAAAAGTTAATTACTGTAATTTACAAAACATATATAAAGTACCTCAATGCGTGTAGTCTGAGACACTGGTAGGCTGCACTGGCACCTCACCACCACTTTTCCCATTCTTCTTTACACTACATGACTGGTCACAATGCTTTTGCTTTCTGTCCTAAGCAGGAATGGGACAAATACTATTGTATTTGTCATCTAGCCTTGGAAACAATTTGTATTCCTGGGTTTATGATTTTTTTTTTCAATTTTGATTATAGAAAGTCATTCTCTTTGCAAAAAAATTAACTACCTTCCTCATTTAACTAGGGTTCAAGAGAGCTCAGCATGACAGTACTTGAAAATAAAACCCCTTTATTTTCAGTATAGCAGTAGCTAACTAGCTGTATTTTCATATTAGGTTTGTAGTTCATATCGTTTTCTATTTTTCTGAGTTCTGCAGTTCTCCGTGTGAGCTGCTGGCTGCTGAGCAATTTTGAAAATCTGGTCATACAGAAGGGAGACTCAAAACTTTAAAAGAGTGCATATATTAAAAAGCTATGAGATTTTCTGAAAATTTGATTTTATATAAAACTTGAATGGTCATAATGGTGTTTTATGGTTTTCTATTCTGGTCATGTTATTTTTTCATTTTATGTCTCAAAAGTTCTTCTTTTGTGTGCTTCTGAATTCTGAATATTAATTTGATAATGAAATTCTGCTCTAAGTTAGACTTATCTGAGTAAACTTAGAGTGTATTACATGCCAGTTACGGTCCTAAACAGACAATATTGATGTACTGAGCAGTGGTAGGGTAAGGTATTTATACAGGGTATGAGAATCTTTTTAGTGACTACAATTACTATTTGCTGTGACATGCCAAAAATATTAATGAAGTGTCACTCTGATGATATTACTGTTGCATGTGTAAAAACAGAGTCTAGAGCATGCTGGGGTACAAAAATTCAATGTAGCCATTAAAAGATCCAGTGAAGTGGAGGGAAAAAGATCAAATGCAACCCAAATAGGGTAAAATCCTGGGGTTTATTTCTTTTAGTCTTCTTCTAGCTTTACCATGGTATATTTTGTGTACATTATGCTAATTCTGTTTAAACTAAAAGATCGTAGCAGTAATTATGAAATTAGCTGCTTAACTGAGATTTCTTTCAGTATTTTTTTTTTTTCTAAAGTTTTTTTTAGATTTTTAAATGCAGTCCTTTAGCATGTAAATATTCTTGAAGGTTGAGTTGCAGGCAACACCATAAGCAGAATAGCTTTAAATAAACCTCCTGAACTACAATAGTGTGCAGAGTTCCTAGGTAACAGAGAAGTCCTACAGTAGAAGTATCAGTTTCTTCTGTATGTGTATCATAGGCTTGATATATATTTGTATCGTGGCCATGTCTGAGAAGGGAAGATTTGCAAGTACATTTGAAGTTTCTACTCTGACTAACCTGCAAGATGTCTGGAGATGTATAGAGAGTAAAATTTATGGATGGAAGAAAATGAAGCAAAACCAAGTTGAAAATGGCAGACCTATTTATGCAATTCGCTTTTTTTCTCTGACCCCCTCACATTCAGCCATACAATTTAATTTTCTATATTAAATTATATTGTTATTTTGCTTGCTTAAATTCAGTTTTTCCTTTATTATATATTTTGCTCTGAAGGCTATTAATTTTCAGTGCCAAGCTGCAAAAAGTGATCAGATATTTACTGAGGTTGTTAAGTATTATTAGTCCTCTTCTTCATTTTGAAGCTCTGTGTTCATCTTCAGCTCTTATCCTGAGTCTCTGCTTATTTTAAGCATATAAAACCAAGCTGAGAATTGAATCAAAGGAAGTAATTTGTCTTGTCTCTTTGCAGTGCTTTAAAACACCTTGCATAGATATAACAGCTGCAAATCACCATCTCTCCTCCAGCTCCCTGTAGTTTACATTGACTTGCAAAGATTTCTGAAATTTATACCAGTCTGTGAATCTCTGTAAGGTTCTATCCAGTGCCTTCTGAAGATTCAGAGGAATTTCAAATAAGAAACCAGCTCTTCTTTCCTGAACAGTTTAGGACCTAGGAATGTTCTGAATTGTTTTTGATGAGAGAGATTGTTTTCTTAGCAAAAAATGCATTTAGCTTTTAGGGGTTTTATAATAGTTCAAAAATGAGAAATCTGAGCTACAGCTTTCTTTCAGATTTTTCATTTCTTGTTTGTAGGTCCCATTTCTCTCACAGGAAGACTTAAAAATCCTCTTTATTAAGGTTGCAGGTTTTGTGATAACTATAAATACATGTATATTTTTATATATATATATAGTATCCAATATAAGTTTTTTATTATGAATATGGCTTGGTGCTAGTGTGACTGCAAAAAAAAAAAGTGGTGCAAAGATAGTAATTTTACTGAGTGTTAAAGAAAGATAGAGGTTAGTTTCAACTATTGTTGTATTAAAAATAATGCCTTTAAAATGTATCAACAAAACAAAATAAAGATCCATAAGGGTGCTATTTTTAAACTTCACTTTGAAAAACTACTCACAGTTAGGGAAAAATGGAAATTTCTATTCTGAACCTTTATTCTGAATTCCAGATCAAGTGCTTATATAATTACAAGAATTAGGTACAACAAGCTTTAAAAATTCAGCATATTTGCACTCTGTTCTTCAATAGTAGTATACTAAAAGATTTGGATTATTTTGTAATTATTTGAAATATTTTAAAGAGATATATTGTTTTATTGTAAGGGCTGAGGCATACACATGTAAGATTCACTTAAAATCATAATTTTAACTCATGGGGTAGTTAATACATCAATATGTATATCTTCAAGAAGAGTGTGTTTGCAATCAAAAATATTAGTTTGAAAGAGATTTCTCATAGCATTCAGTTAAAATAAGAGTTTAAATTTCAGCTCTACATATATCACTGAATAGTTTTGGTTGGAAGGGACCTTAAAGATCATCTAGTTCCAGTGCTCCAAGGGCAGGGACACCTTCCACTCGACCAGGTTGCTCAAAGCAGTAGATGTAGGTGAAACCTCTCCATGGTATTGTAACAGGTGAAACATATTTGTAATTTTTGTTTCTGCTTTATGTGAATATTTCAGTTTCTTGTCCCAGTTGGAAAAGCAGCTATGTCAAAGGTAATGTTGCTCCATAGAACTGAATCATGGGACTGAGAGTTCAGAAACGGTACACCTTGAGTTGAGTTTCTCCAATATGCTATCTTAAGTCTTTTAAAGTCAGCTGAGCAAAGATATTTACTTATTGTTATGGCAGAAGACAGAGAGTTAGAGAACTCATCATTTGTAGGTGTTTTTACCACTTAGTTGTGAGGAGTGTCCAGAGGTGTTTAGTATGGGCAAATCTGTTGCCTATGTATAAGCAAAGCCTAAAATACCGAGGGAAATTTATTGTGAAAACTTCTATTGTTAGGACTTTGGGCAGGAATTTCCAGTGTGGTAGTTTTTCACTTAGAGATGTAATTTCTGAAGCACGCTTAAGAGGTACATATGACAATAATATTTTCACAGCTCAATGTTATGTATTATTTAAGTGATAGATTCTAAACCTCAGGAAGCAGGAATGTCAAACTGAGAGGAACTGGTGTTATTTGTGGAGTTGCATTTTACCACATCAGAGTGGTCTGGGCTGTCTGATCAGTGCAATAGTTTCTCACAGAGGTCATGCTGTCAGATCCATTAATTGTTCATGAGGCACTTGGATGCTTCGAGGTTTGGGACTTCATTATTTAAGGACTTTTTGTTTATTATTTCTGTGATCGCATAAAAAAGTTTAAAACCAGCATGTTATATCCTTTTTTTCAAACTGGGTTACTGCTCTCACTGTGTGTAACAATTTTGACTTAACTGTAATATCTCAGAAGAATGCACTGCAGTACTCTGTCAGCTGCAAAGCAAATGACTCAGCTGTCCTGGAGACTGAACTGTTGCATACTCCTAGAATAACTTTAAGCTTTACTGACAGAATGACTTGCAGGAGCTCTGGGTGATGTTGTGTACGTTGGTAAATAAACACTGTGTTTAAGCCTCCAGAGCTATTAGTCACATACTATTTAGAAGCAACATCCTAATTATTAAATCCTTGCTAAGAATTAAAATGCTTCTTAACATACTTTAATTTACATCTGAATGCATTGCTTTACAGATAGTTCAGTCAGACTGGATTGGATCTGAAACATAACTGGTCAAGGTGGGACATGAAAGGTAGAAAGATCTTGTGATTCTCACTGAAAAGCATCTGAATATCTGTTTCACATGCAAGATTTCCTTTGTAAATCTGGACAAATTGTATGATTGTACAGAGTCTAACTTCTTTATCTGCAAATTTAAGTTATATTTCTCTCATTGTTAATTTTTCTTTCTTTGGAGTTCCAGAACTCTGAAATTATATCTATTTGTATGCGTGGAGAATATTTAATACTGTAATTCACTATCTGATTATTTGTGTAGCTTCAGATCTAGAGAACATTGTTCTCCTCTCTTTTCTTAGAGTGATACTGATAGAGTTCCTTTCTGGGGAGAGCAGGGTCCTCTTTTCTCATCACTTTCATAACTCCAGACCCCTGCTGGTTCAATACTCTTTCAAATCAGTAACCAAGGCATACTGGGGAGGCCAGTAGAACACAAAGTACTCCCTGCTCTTTCTGCTTCAGTGTGCCATGTGAATGAGATGAGGTATGGTCCTTGCCTTCTCAGAAGACAGATCATAGGGCTATGGGAATGGGTCAAGGGGGCTGAACTACCAGAACATGAGAGATTCCTGTTAGGGAGACCATTCAGCCTGGGTACCTGGATAGACTCATTTCTTAAATGTCTCAAGGTGAATAAGGATTGTTTGTGGGCTTCCAGATCAAAATCCTTAGTGGTAATAAAGAGCCTCAATAGACATATCTTTAAGACTTCAAATAGCTTTTATTCAGCATTTAATGAAGAAGACTAGAAGTCTAAGGCTGAAATTCTGGAACATTTGGAGCTGAATAAGTAACCTAGTCTCCTTATTGCTGGAGTAATTTTAATAAACAGGAAATAGTTTTCACATTTGTGACAGCTACTCTTAGCTTGATAAAATATGTTCTTTCATTTAAAAATACAACATAAATTGGTAAGATACTGTGAAGAAAGTAAATGACTCAATACTAAAACGAATTCTGAGCACTGTGGAATGTTCCTCTAAAAAAATGGTTAAATAACACATCCATATGCTATGTAGGCCTTATGAGTTATGAGATAACATGGTATAAACAGGAAATGGGATTGATGCACCATTTTTTTTGCCATATACTTAACCTTAGACTGAAAAAGTAAAACAGTGGTTTCCTGGTGATTTTTGTTTCTGGGTTGTTGTTGCATCATTGATATTGTATTCCTGACTGGGATGTAGGAAACTTAAAAAAAAAAAAAAGTTTTACTATTTTTAACAAAAAAATGTGACATTATACTATACTTCTCTTTGTCATGGCTAGAGTTTGATTTGGTTGAATGGAGCATTGTAAATTACATTACATACTTGGTTTTGTGGAAGAAAGACAGCAGAACAAATCTACTGAGAACTAATATATGCATTTTATATACCTAGAGGCATTAATCATCTTTAGGTTCATTCCTATTTTACCAGTTAGGACAGACAATACCAGTGCCTCTGAAAGAAAGAAATTATCTTAGATTGTAGGGAAGAAAGAAGCCCCCCTTGCAACCTTAGTCCTTGCAATCTAAGGTTGATTGGAGCTGATACAGCAACTCGATGCCCCCTTGAAACATGAAACATGCAGGACTTCTACAAGTCAAATTTCATGGCCGTAAAAGCCACAAAATCCATCAAAGGAAGAAATCACAGAGGTATTCCTGCTTTGGAAAAGTGGGCATTAAAGGCCCTAAATTGTTAATCATATTCTGTCCTTATTAAGGGGCAACCAGAGCACTGCTCCCGTCTAAGTCAACTACCCAATAAACAAGATTGGCAATGTTGAGAGCAATCCCCCAGCAGAAGCAGTTTCTGTTTAATTCTCTGTGTAAGTACCAGTGCCCTGCCCCTGTGGAAAGGTGCTCATTATAATAAGAATTGAACAGGTTGGGATTCCTGTGAAGGTTGGGATGGCCATAGTAAATCCCATATTAGCACTAACTGCAACTCTATTACTGAAAAATGATTGATTTACTTTTTGTCACATTGGGGTCACACAACTGATGTGGTTTACAAATGCTGCAACTGTTTGGTGACAAATACTTAGATGAGAGACACTTGATTTTATTTCCTGATGGTTTAACTTTTTTATGATTTTATTGGTAGATAAGTGAATTTTAGTCATGATAAATTGGACTTTGACAAATGTTATCAGGCGTGAGTAATTTCTGGAGTTATTAGATTGTTCTCAGCCCTTAGACAAGGAGCAAATATGTTAAAAAACAGAGATTTATAACAAGATTTATTTGTTTGAGAGTGATTCCTCCGGAGACAGTAACAGCAGGCTTCTGTTAGTGGCTTGGAAAGGGCTTGAATATTCCTTAAATTGATAGATTACTAAACATCTGTCAAACATTTTATTTCTGGGCCTTCCCCTCATGTGGAGGAATCTGTTGGCTCTTGGTTTGTGTTTGAGGAAGTGCCTGAAGAATCTCAGTCAAGTCTGTCTGTGGCTCACATTGTGAGCCACACAGATTTCTTCTGTGTAGCAGCAGCAAATCTGCAATGCTATTTTTTTTTCTGAATTTTGACAAAGTAGGAAGAAATATGAATTTTGTAAATGTAATGTAGACATAAGGTAAAGATGGGATAACAGTGAGTTTTCTACAGTTACAAAATATTCATTCAACTTTATCCTTTAAATGTCTGAGAAAATAAGATTAAAAAAAATACTGGGATGAAAAGTTTTTTTGCTTTCTTCCCATAATTGTTGGTCAAATTTCAGAAAAATTTTTAAAAATGACTTTATCTATGCAGTGAGTTTTAGAGTTTTTAGCAGGAAAAGTGTTACAGATTACTGTAATGTAAACAAGAGGTGGCTGCAAGTAGAAAACTTCAAAAGTTGCCTTTTTGTACCTTCTCCCAGGAAAAATATCTTTACATACTAGGAAGATTAAATATAGGAACTTGAAAGCAATATCAAGAAAGCATCAGCTTTCTTGAGAAACAAAAATTTTTCTTTTGAAAGTTAAGGAATAAAGCATTGCAAAAGTCTGATGATAATGATTGGTTTAATGTGTTTGCCATAGCTGTGATCATTCTGCTTCTGGCAGGTTTACCTTCTAAAACAGAGATGTACATTTATAACACAAAGACATGCATATTTCACTTATAATCAAGTATACATAATTTTCCATAATATCCTGGTTTTCAGTGTTTCCCAATCAGTGTTTAAATTTTTGTCTCTGATATTATAGTATTATATATATGTGAGTACCCATTTATATGACTCCCCATAATACTAAAACTAAATTTGAAACAATAAATCAGTTTCCTTGTTATGCTGCTCCTATAGTTCCTCAATAATTAGGCTAATGTTAGAACTATATGTTAAATATAAGGCCTTTTATGGTGTTCTTTTTCCTCTTGAATTCTCCTTGGCACCTGTATGAAAGAAATAAGTATAAGACAATACTAATATACTTTCACATAAAAAATAAGCACTGATATTGCACAAGTGCTCAAGAATACAGTACACCTTACCCATTTAATATTTTCTTTTTCAATACAGCTGGCTGAAACACAGTTTAAATTTTTATATACTGTATTTTTAAGAACTATATTAGTGATTCAGACTAAAGCAAGTGTCAGAATGATGTTTCTTCTGTGGGAATAGAAACAGAACTGTAATGCAAGCTAGAATATTTTTGCTGAGCGTCTGATCCACTGAATATTTCCCCAGTAAGTTACAATGAATTTTTTACTTGTTAATCTCAATTTTTTCCAAATAAAAATAGCAGTTAGAGACACTTTTGTGTTAAGCTACTGATTGTTCATTATGAACTTGGAATGGTATTAGTTACTTGAATCCTTCTACCTCTGCAGTTCTGTGTAATACAAGTTCTGATCTTGCCATTAATCATGAGCAAGTAACAGTAATGCATTCACCAAAAACACTGGCTACATATTTCTTGTGTAAACTGACTTCATCCAGAACAAACTGCTTACATGCAGCTCTGTACAGTTTGGAAGTATTTACTTACTCTGTTGTCTTGTAAAATGTCCATAATGTGTTGTGACCTTTCTAAAGACAGCAAAGTTTGAGAAGCCTTTCTTCGAATTAAAAGACATGAATCATAAGATCTGTGATAAACAAGTTTTGTGTCCAAATTAGTTCTCTAGTCTCATGCTGAACTCCAAGAAATCACCATTTCCCACAGGGATGGGAGTCTGTCTTTGTGGAAGAAAACTTCATTCTTCCCAAGGACAGGAATTCTTATTCTCACCTACAAAATCTATGCTATCAGGCTTTTGAGAATCAGGAATATTTCAGCTAAGATAATGAAAAATTCATAGAAATTGTGTATTTGAGTACATTAGAACTTGACTATTTCAAATGTGAATTTTGAAGCAGCTCAGACAAACTGTAGCTTCTTAAAATTAATCATCTTTTTGTAATATGAACATAAGCCACATAATTTCTGCCACATATATGTACATATATTTCAGCTTTGTATATGAAGTTTCTAAATCTTGGACACTGAATGACTGAATTCACTGTAGCTGCATGTGGCAATGGCACCAGAAATAAATGACCAGCTCCTTCTAAGATGGCTGGTTTTACAGATACATACTTTTGCATCATTTGAGTAATGAGCTCATCTTTACCTTGACACTTTTCATGTCTTAAATGCTTTTAATCACATACTGCTTATATTATATTGATTACCTGAAAGAATGTTGAAGCTTTAATGATCTCTGTTTTGTCAGTGTTAGAATTTAGCAGTACCCATCCTGTGATGTTATTTGGTATGACAGTTACTCAGCTTATACTTCAGGGAAGATATCAAAGCTAATATCTGGGTTGTAGTATAAGTAATCTTTCATGATTGCCAGTTAGGATGATTTGGGACTGCCAGCACCCCAGTGGCTTGACTGTATTCAGCTTTTCTAAAGGTTTTGTATTTCCATTTGTTAGTCTTTCTACTCTTCCGCTGCTATAACTATAAACGTGGATATTTTTTGCTTCTCTGTCTTGCATCTATACTACAAACAATAAAGCCTAAAATACAGCAGCTCACAGAAAATGTCCTGTGGTATGGATTATCTGAAAGGAAGTTCAGGAAAAAATTTTCAGTACTGTGGATTTATTGGCTGTTTATGTGATACCTGTACAGTTATGCTAAGCGTACAGTGCTAGGCTCTTGCAATAACTTTGAAGCCAGGGAAGTGACTGCTGGATTGTCAGGATGAAGGTAGTAATAATAAAAGAGGGGGAAAGAAAACAACATACATACACAATTGAGATGTTTAAAAGTTCCCTATACTTCCACTGGGTCATACAAATACAGAGGGAATGTGACTGACCTGACAGCTTCAGAATTTTTGATCAATCACTATTTAGGCTTAAGTGGAACACTTCAAGAGCCTTCATGACTTAAACTTCATTTGCAACATTTCTGCTTAGCTTCATTTCTCTGATTCTAAAAGTGAGATGTTATTTCTTTATAACCAGGGATAAATATGCCTATAGAATTTCATGAACAAGTAAACCTGAATTTCTTCTTTCACATCTCTCATATATGGTTAAATCATACACATAGGTACTAATGCAGAGTCACTAATGACAACATTTGATGGCTTCTCTTTTAGTTTAGCTAGAACTGTATTTTTCAGTAAGCAGAAGTACAAGATAGTAAATGTTGCAGAAGATCCTACTTGGGAAAAAAGAAGAATGTCATCCTGTGTCTTTTCTTGGGAATTCTTTCTGTCATTTTCCTGCTATTATCAGCCCTTAGTCATTTCCAGTGGATTGATAAACGTGTACAGAAATAGGGAAGAGCCACAAGCACTTCTGCTCTGAATTCCTATGATTTGTAACTTTGCTCAGAGTGTATCTGACTTCCTGGCTAAAATGGCAGCACTATTCACAGCCATTTCAGCTGCTGCCACTGACAATCCCAATGAAACTGAATGGGTGTAATTATGAAATATTTTTAGGAAACATGCTTTATATAGACACGACCTCTGAGGGCAAAAAATTCTAGGACATAGGGAAGGATGTGCAAGAACAATACTTTCCACTTTAAATTACACGTTTCACTGTCTAATTAGAAAGTTTCTGTGGTTTCAGTGCTGACATCTGCTTCATGTCATAGCAGGGAAATAGTACAGATTTTCATTCGCTTTTTGTAACAAATTTGCTCTGTATTTTAATGGTATTTACACTGCACAGAACTAAAGCAAGAAAAATTTTATATCACCTTGTGTGCCTCATATATCGCAGACCAGTTATGCATCTAGAGTATAGTTATAAACTATGGTGGCAAACTAGGTTGCAAACAAATTTTGCCTGAGGCATGAACCATAAATTAAAGTAATAATCATCTCTGTAAGAGACAACTTTTCTTCACTACTCTTTTAAAATAAAAAAGAAAGTAGGTCAGAGAAATTTAGGATATTTTAGAGTGTGTACAGTATTGTATTGTTTGCCAGCACCTAATTTACAATTACAGAGCTGCATGAATATTGAAATGATTCAGCTTCCCATTATAAATGTATGTGGCAGTTTGGTTGTTGATCAGTTTATGAAGTTAATGCAAATGAAACTGTCTTCCTGTCAGCATTTGAAATATATAATGCAGTCATGTTGTATATTCAGGGACAGGCCATTGACAGTCAATTAACAAGTTTGATTGGTATGTCAACTCATTCTTTTGAATTGTTAATAGTATGTTAATAGCATTCATTTCTTTGTGCAGTCCCATTTGCAGCTTCACAGTTACAGCTATTTTTTATGATTCTGAGTAACCTAAAATAGTGCCTTAATAATAGATTATTAAACACCTGTCTGGTGTAGCTTAGGGAGGTTTTTCTAGACTGGGAGTTTGCAGTGGATCTCTTTGATATTCAAATCAACAAATGATAGCCTTTTTATTCAAAACGTAAGTTCTTTTGATGGTTAGCTTGTTAAGAAATATTCAGCTCCAGTCTGACCTGATCTGGTTTCCCATGGAAAAGATCTGATGCTGTTTGAAGGTTCATAAATGGAATGCCAATGACAATTTGTTGTTGACGTTTTGCTGCCTCAGCCTTCAGATGCTGCTGGTTGATGTGCCGCTTTAGCTTCACCAAATAATGCTTCCAGGTAAATGATCTTTGGATTGATCAGATAGTTTCAAAGCAAAGAGTCTCTTCTGTGGTCTCTATTCATGGGTTTTAGGCTTGGAGGGGAACTTTAAAAGATGCATCAAAGTTGACAGATGAATCTCGAGGCAAGGAATGATGGGAGACAGCAGAATTATGGGAATATTTTTTAGAGAATAACATATTAGTGAGAGTTTTGAAGACCTTCAAAGGTCCATCAAACCAGCTTCCTATAGCAGATTTATTCCTGCTTTAAAAAAATTTTTAAATTGGGTACACTGGTTAACTCTTGATTTCCTGTGTCAGGAAGGGGTTGAGCAGTTTTATTGTTCTCTGATGGTCTTTTAAAGGACTGTCTCCTTTGAATTTCACCAATATTTTGTTCTGCATCCAGGGTCTTGTCCTGCAAGATGAAATTTCCACTTCTACTAAATTTCACACAAAATCAAAGCATAGTCTCACCTTCCAATATCAAGGTATACAATGAATAACATTCCTTTACATAAACATCCGTGGCACTGTGGGTCATCTTTACAAACAACAAATAAAAATATCATTTGGAATTACTCTGTTTCCCCACCTTGCTTTGTATTACATGCGTTATTCTTTTGTACTCTTTTTCATTCCCCATTAGTGTTCTTCCTGATTCTAACACAGTTATTATTCTGAAGAATCAGACTAGCTATTAGAAGTTCAAAATATGCATCACAGAAATAGTTCATTTTGCTTTGGTTTGAGCATTTAATTATTCACTACCAGTGTGTGATATTTTCCTGCAAAAACATGTAATTGTTTTTTGCTGAAGAGCTGTAAGATTTAACTCCTTCAGACCCAAATGACAGAAACCCTGAGATTTGGAGTTAAATGCTATAAACAGTTATATTACCAAACACACACATTGAAAGCTTCTGTGTGTTAACTGTACTTCTCTGGACTTAATACCAAACAATTCTAACTGGATGAGTTTAAGCCAAACTTTTTTAACAACAAAAAGCAATCTTTTCATGAAACCCTAAAACATTACTTAAAACTGATAGATGAGCAGTCAAGTCACATTACTTCAATCTTACATGTCATATAAGTAGAATGTGACATTTATATGAGGCAGTTTTCAGCACTGAAGATTTTGTCATCTTTGCATACTTTTAAAATGCTGTGCACTGTTTTGCTGGTAACTACAAGAACTTTCTGTTGGGCTGAAAGAACAACATATTAGAGATTCATCTTGTTAGACATTTTCAGACAAGCACCTATAAGAAACAACAGAAAAAAATAGAAAATATGTAATAAAAGATTCTAAATCCATACCCAAATGAATATTAAAATAGAATATGGAATTTAAATATAATTGGTTACAAAAACTTAACTTTTAAATGCTACATGTTACCACTTTGCCAGCAGGTTACTCCTTGTTTTGAAGTGCTGCCAGTCTAAGAGAAAATCCACCCTCCAAGAAGTACACAGTAAAGTCTGCTATACTGCACATCTAGTAATTTAGTCACATTTTATATAGGAATGTCATCCACACTGCAATTCTGATGAAAGGTCAGGGCTTAAGGGTACAAGAAATAAAAGTTATGAAAATGTGTTTGAATGAGTGCATTTAGTGTATTTCTGAGATTGCTGCTATCTGTCTCTAATTTCCATTAATTTTATTTTGTTCTGTTAGGAATCTGTAGCTCTTCAGACAGTCAATTGCATGCATGTAACAAGGCTGTGGCTTTCTTAATGCTTTTTTCATCCTTGGATTGCACTTCAAGAGCATTGTATTTCAGATTATATGAGAATATATAATAGATTTTCACTGTCAAAGTACAAATTCTTTGTAGATTGGGTCACGTCTTATTGCTCAGAACACGGAATTTTCACTATGGATTCTTCCTGTACTGTTGGATTTTGCTGGATTTGGAACCATGGGGTTCCTAATACCTGAACTCATCTGTCAAGTTTGGTGTTGACGAAAATAGAGAAAAGATAATATGACTTTAGTTTAGCCAAGAATATTAAGTATATTTGTGGATATATTTGCAAGTTTCAGTTTCTGTGGGTGCTATCAGAACTCGACTGATATTTTTGCATTGGAAGTTGGATCCATAGAGAAATGTATTCTGTTATACAAGGAAGTATATTGACATTTGATAAATAGGTAGAAGATTGTGATAAATAGTGTATATTGTGTATGTTCCATGCATTACTGTTATATATACTGTACATGTATGCCTAGTTGTATGAATAAGTCTCCTTTCATTTCCTCTGGGCAATGGTGGGTATGCCTATTATAAACTGGACTTCTGCATTAAAGAATCATTGGCATTAAAGTATTTTAATGATTATTATTATTTAGGTAGTCTAAGTAAAGCCTGGGTATAGATAGAGGATAGGTGTTGTGTGAAACATCACTTCATGGCTAGAATGAGAACCATCACTTCCAGCTTAGTAATATCATTATTTTATTACAGTTAACTGGTTTCACTTAACTGATTCTTGGGTTTATGGAACTGCTTCTTTCCTGTCCCCAAGTTGCCACAAACCAGTGTCTTAAAGTAGCCAGTGACATTCATGAATAGCATATTTTGAGTAAGAATATTAAGCCAAGTGATGGCTAGAACAGAATTTTTTCTGTAAGAATAGAATCTCACGGTGTTAATGTGTTTCATACACTGTGAATTACTGTTGTGTGATGAACAGCTTTCACTTTTCAGTACAGAGGATTTTCTCTGCTGTCCTTCTGTTTATAAATGCACTAACCTGTTCCACACTTGGCATGGGTAAGGATTATACAGGCAAGCAGGAATGGGAAAAAAACCCAATTCACTCTTCCTAGGCTTTACGATGGCAATCTTGTTTCTTCTTGGATGTTGTATTCCAGAACAGTGTTGTATCTTAGAACTTAAAAATTTCCACTATGCCTTCTTGGGCTGCTTCATCACTGCAGTGATAGCTTAACTGATGATTTTTACTCTAAGTTGTTGACCGTAAGTGGATATTCTCAGTAAAAATTTCATTTAATTAATATGGGAAAGATATTATGTTATCTTTTTCGAAGTAGATTGTATGTTTAAGGATAAAAGTAGAATTTGTGTTCAAATCACAAAGTCTGTGCTTTGAACACGTTTGTTTTATCTTCTCTTCAATATTGTTAGTGTGGATACAATTACCTTGTAACTTTTTTCTCATATATGCTTTCCGGTCTCCTAGAACTGTAAGTGTAGAGAAAAAAATATAGAAATCAAAGAGGCAGGAATGTCATGTGAACATGCTAGTGATATCTTAAAAAAAAAATAAAAATAAATCAGAACTAAAAAAGAAGGCATGCTGATATATTATAGAGCTATCCTTATCGGAATATATTTAGGATAATGGCCATAAATAGCAAAACCACAAACAAACTGTGTGGGAACTTTAAATGAATGCTTATGTAAACTCATGCAAGGTTTAAATATTTTCTATTTAAGAGAGGGGGAAAAAGTATTTTTGAAATTACTATGTCTTTGTCCTGGCAGATTAAAATGCTTTTCATACTTTGAATGCAGCTGTGGAAAAAACTTCTGGAAAAAAAACTACTTTATCAGCTCTGAATAATCATCTGAAACTTTGATGCTACCTCATCTTCCACACCATTCCTTTTGAAATATGGAAATCCTACCTTTCCTAAAGGGTATGGTACCAGTTTCTGAAGTCTTAGAAAATGTCACTTTTTCATTAGCCAGTGTGTTACTTATCCTGGCACAAGTGTTTGGTAGATCTGATGAATTAGACCAGTTTCATAAGAATGTAGACTGGATTTTCTTTTGTCCTATACAAACTTGTTTCTAGTAAAGATCAATTACTTTTTAATGTAAACAGCACTTCTCTGATCAAGTTTTCTCCTGTGTTACGAATATCTGTATTTCAGAATATTTTTGCCATATGTTCTGGCACGAGTTTTCATTACTCTTAAATTAAGTGTCATTTTCTTATTTCCTGCCTTTATTTCAAACCTTTCTATGTCCATTTTTATTATTTCTGCTGGTGCACACTCCAATTTAGTATCCTCTGTGGGTTTCATTACCGTGCTGTTAATCCCTTCTTCCAATTACTTAATGATGATGTTAAACAAAATCAGGCCTAATACCAGTCCCTACGGCACCCCACTTCAGTACATTGGCATTTTCATTACTCTCTCCTTACAGACTATCAGCTAATTAACAACATTTATAATTAGGAGAGTTAAAAATTATTTCTAAATATGCTGTATCAGATATTTTAAGAATCCAGATGAATTACAGCCATTATCCTCCCTTATCTGTATATATATGTAATTAATTAAAAAATACTAGCTACTGTGGTTGCCATAAAATGCATTTTCTAAAGATGCACTATCCATTGCTTAATAGTCCATGTCCACACCAAGTCGTTTGCATTGCTTTGCACTGTTGGTTACTAATCTTTTCCATCTTTTTTTTCTGGACCTTCAATATGCCTCTACTTTTATTGGTAAATACCAGTTAAGTCTCTCATTTCCCACCCCAACTCCAACGGTTGTCGCATAGAGTAATCTTAGAGTAATCTTATTTTTTTGGGGGGGGAATTATTTGTGTTTTTTTCATTTATTTTCTTTGGCATTTTTGTTCAAAGTGATGCAAATAAAAAATGAGTAAATGATAGTCAGTTTGGAGGTTTTAGTTTATCTTTTAGATAAGGTACTCCTGCTTCATAAAGCAGAAGTGTTCTTCAGTTTTTCACAGTAGGCAGATTTTGATAATGTGGTTGGTTGAGAACTTCTGTTTTGGTTTTTTTTCCCTAAAGCTTGAGAGGAAATGGTAGGCTTTGTAAAAGGTGACAGATTAATAGTCATGAAGGCTAGAATTCCACTGTCCCAAGGAAGAAATGCATCAAAGATTAATACTATTGCTAGCTAGCTCATTTTCAAGTAGGGAGGCTGCTCTTTTTTCTGTTTAGGAAAAAAACATCCTTTAGGATGTGGAAAATAGTTTATCCTCTATGGCAATTAAGTCTTTGAACTGTCTACTGTGATTTTCCATAAAGGAGCAATGTGTGCCAGTAAAGGACATTGACTGAAATATGCATAGTAAGTAAGGAATATTTTACTGACATTTTCTTCAATTCCTCTCTGTGTATTGGAGATTCTGAGTGGACCAAAATAAAAGTCCTGGAGATTTCAGAGTAGCTGTCGTGCCCACATGGATGTATTAGATGCCAAGCCTTTTTCACCTACTTTATTGGAACCTTTTCCAGATGTTTATAAGTGAAGTTGCTGACTTTAAAAGCTAAGTTCAGTTCTGGTTTTGTCTCATACTCCCTTGGAATAGGAAAGACAGCCTTTGGGGTGTTGTTTTGTTTTGGGTTTTGTGAAAGTATCAGTTTCTGAATATTTGTCTCCTGTAAAACAGACGTGTGTGATTTGTATTTTCATCAGTTGTAGAGCAAATTGATTTGGCATTAATCAAGATTTAAATATCCATACATTTTGCCAAAAAATATGTACCAAATATTATAATTTTCTGTGATGGGATAGAACAATTTTTAAAAAATTATTTTCAAGCTGAAATTTTGATCTTACCTTCTCTTAAGCTTTCTGACCTGATTGTTCCTCTCAAGTCTGTGCATACAGCATTGTATTATATGAGACTGTTTGCTCTAAATCCAGCACAATCTAAAGGCTCAATATGAATTACCTGGTTTTTAGGGGCTTGTGGAAGTGTTTCCAGTTGTCCAGCGTGGAGCATGAATAAGAGATATATGGATGTAGTTTCTTTAAAATTTGACTTAGTAATCATAACAGTTAATAATATTGTGGCTCCTTCAGGGGCATTGTCAAGTTAGTAGCCTTTTTAAAGAGCTACCAGCTTTTGTTCTACTCAGTGTATGCTTACTGCATGATGTGATGCTTCTCTTTGGTATAATTTCCAATTAGGAAATGCACAAAAGTTTTAGGTGTGTTGATAGTGTTACGACACTGTGTTCAATGGCCAGTTATGGCTTTGTGGGATGGTATATGTTCATTTTGCTAAATGGCACTTAAAAATTATACAACCAAGTTTAGCATCCATGGAATTGCAGTGTTTTATTTCAGTTCTTGACAATAAATAAATAAATAAATTCCTGCAAATTTTCAACCCACAAATGTTTAGATTCAAAGAGAAAGATTTACATCACTCTTCAATAAAATAAACTTTAATAGAACCATGTGAAAAGAGGAGTGTTTGTAGTCTTGCAGCTTAGGTGATCAGATATTTTGAAATATATGAAGCTCCATCCCAAAATGACACTCACCAGACTGGAGTAACAGCATTTGAAAACTGAGTTATGAATCTCTGAAAATTGTGTAAATGTTACAGCTGTTTCAATAAGGTAGCAATAATATGCTATTAATTACTTACCTTTTTTTAACCTAACTGGGAAAAGTATTCCTGTATTTAAAGTTCTGGAGTTTTGAGTATGATACACAAGATTTTTACTGTGTTACATGTGGATTTGTCCAAGTGTCAAATTTTTTTTAAGCAAAGGTAACACAACCATTTTTTTTCAATTTTTCATTTAGGAAAATATACGTCATCTTTTAACTAATGATAACTCTACAAATGTTCACAAAAGAAAGTCTGTATCAAACTCTTTTGTAAAATGTATGGAATTTCTAGTTTACAAATTTGTAACAGTGCAAGACCTGAAAGTCATATTGAAGGTTGTGGTGTATTAGAACCATGACAGTCACATACAGTTTGTGTTTGTAGCATGAACTCTTATGTTTTTCAATCACGGTGGTCTAAACGGTACCTTTAAAACTTTATTCACACTGGGCAGTTGAATAAAAGATTTCACATTGCAGAAAGCAATTTTACCATCATTAACTAAAATAAGAGGGCCCTAGGAAGAAAGGATTATCATATATTAAATAAAAGGTTCACCACCTCACAGCTTTAATCCCGTTAGAAAAGATGATTTCTATCTAACTTAATCAGCCAGAGGTCTTTATTGCCTGGAGTATTAATTGATTTAGGTCTTCATTAAGGTCAGAGGTACACATGGCTGACCAGAGGCAGCCCATTAGCCTGTTGTCAGTTATGCTTATTTACATTGACTGAACATAATGGTGGCTTATTTCACTGTTAGGTCAGGGGGTCACTGAATCTTTTGTGAACCCTGACCTGTTAAAGGGCAGCAGTCACTCAGACACCAAAGTGCATTCGTAACAAAGATTTGGCTGATTGCATATTGACTCCATCCTTCCCCAGAAACACACGTTTGTTCCTATGGTGCAACTACCAGCCTTGGCCTGTGGGTGAATGGCTAAAATGTCTCTGTTAGAAATTCTCTCTAATTTTTGTATTATGCCAGTTAATCACTAGCAACTTCTAATAACACCAGCAGGAAAAGCTTCAAAAAGTTTCCATAGCTGCTGTTGCCCTTTAATTATAAACAAAACAAAACAACTCACAGCAAAGCTATAGGTACCCTATTGCTTTTCTTTCTTTGTAGGCAGCAATAATTATAGCTTTATCTTGCTAGTTAGCAGCCTAAGTTAGTCCTTATTCCAATTAAGTCTGGTTTTCTCATTGCATCTACTCCAGAATTATATTTTCTGGGAGATATGTTGTGCCCTTTCGATAATTTATAATCTTGATTTAAAAAATTTCATAGGATAGAACAGTTCAAAATAGCACCCAGCATTCTTCTGACTTTTGCTTCCCATGATACTGTAAATGCTTTCGTAAAATAGTGAATGGAGCTTTAAAAAAGATGGAACAAAATAATCATTTGCTACTGTACTGTCTTCCCTCTGTATTAGCTGTATATTACACTTAATTCGTGCAGCTCAGCTACACTGTGTGAAGTAGTAATTCTCAAGAGCTTAGCATTCTACCTGTTGTAGTATGAATATACTCTGAGATTCTGATTGCCCACTAAATTCCTTTGATAATTTACAGTTGTGCTGAGCAAAGCAGCTCTTAAACTATTATGTTGTTTTATGAAGACTCACATTTCATTTAACTTGAGGTGATACAAATGAAAATAAAAGAGAAGAAATGTGGAATCACATGAGGCCCCGTTTATAAACAGCTTACTGCTGTGGAGCTAGATTGGAAATAAATTAATACCAGAGAGCATCTTAGCAGGTTTTTTTTTTCCTTTTGGTTTGTCAAATATTTAATGAAATTTTAGCACTGGAAATATGTCTATGGGCTGCAGTGAAAATTAAATCATCAGTGTAATCTGAGATATTTAGTGTATAAATACACATCCATAATATTACGGGTTTGTTTCTATGCTGAGTTTATTGGATACGCAGGTCCTCGAGACTTGATACACTGAGAATCTATAGCCTGAAAGATCTTCTGTTATCCTTGTAGATGCTCCAAAAAAAGATAAAACTGTTGCAAGGTTCTAGCAGGGTTTTGCAAAACACCATACATTGTGACATCCCCTGTTGCAAGATTGCAGTACTGTGAACAAGATACTACGATGTCTTCCCTGTTTAAATGCTTTTTACTCAGCTATCAACTTTCTGTGTAATGCTTCAGACATTCTAGACACAGCCTCTTCAAATCTGATAAAACAGTGGTTTGCTGCTTTGCCCCTGCTGATTGTTTATTTATGCTTGCTTTCCATGACCAAGTTACTGGGAAAGAGGACCATCCCTCCTTTCTCCTAGATCCTGTCCCCTCAAAATCCCAGGGGGGCAGCTGCAAACCTGTGGCTGTGTTTTGACCCTCTTTCCCCCTTGCACCCACCTCTCCATAGCGTGGTGGCATGTTAGGAACATTGTTTTTCTATTAATTACATCTTAAGATCCAAACAAGTATGTTAGGAGCAGAGGGATTTTTTTAAATTGTTTTCTGAGAACACTGCAAAATTCCCACTGAATCGGAGCCAAAAGTGGTGCCAGTTTTGCTCAAATCTTTCAGAAATTTTTTTTGACCTTGCTTATGACCAGCAGGGCTAATCGTATCAGAACTATCCAGAAGACTTTAGGAAAGTGCTATCTTGGTCTGTATTTCAAAACACTGACAGATATTTTATTGTTAATTAGTATTCATATTATGTCTCAAACAATCTGTTCAAGAATAGGGGAACTGAACCGGTTGAGCAGCTCTTCTGTCTACCTAATAATTAACATGGATGAGGCATGGAAAACCAGCAGCCCAACAGGAAAAAAAGGAAGAAATATTACCAATATGGGGTTTATTTCTGCAGAAGTATAAACTACCTGTATTGGAGGTTTTGACTAATGCAAGGGATTTCACTTTGCAGAGGTGAAAATGAATGGCTTGCTTTAAAAACAGACCTGTGCCCCTCTGAATCATGTCTTCCTGAATTTGTTTCTCATCTTGTCAGTATGCCACTTGGTAGCTGGCTGTACTCCCTTGCTCAATGGCACATATTTTAAAATAGCACTATAAAAAAATTTTAAAAAATCAAAAAGACATTTGTTCCTATAAACCAGAATACTACTTGAATATTTTTTTTCCAAATTTGGGATTATATATAGCATCATCAAGGCAGTATTTCAGATATTTTAAATAATTTAAATAGTTGATAGGTGTCAGTTGATATGTTTCCTATCTGCCTCCTCCCCCTCTTCAGCTGCTAATCATAGAACTTGTATGCCAAATTGTATAAGATACTCTTCCAATAGTTACATGTGTGAGTCTTTTGTGAGACACAGACAGTTATGAGGACAGATTTGGAGTTGCATATGGGTCTGTCACATGATTTGATTGCCATGTCTTCTAGGACACAGATTTCTTTTTTAATTATACTTAATTCTGAGGATTTTTTACAGTTTATACAGTAAGTTCTGCAAAATTCTTCCTAAAGATTCATAGCATGATCGATTTTCCCTCTCTTTACTCCTAACAAAATGCTTCCTATGCTGACTTCAAAGCTGCTTACATCTACCTTACTTCCCACTTCTATACTTAGTTTTCTTTTGATACTGAATAAAATTTACTGCTTCACTGATCAGGAACTATACAGCCTTTCTAGAGAAGTTCAGAATAAGAAGATGGAAAGTTTTGATGTTTACATTAAGATTTTATAATAAATCTTTGAGACGTCTGAGTAGTAAAAATAAATTTCCTTTGCTGGCTGCTTTAAAAAAAAGTAGGTCTTCAGACTGTTGCCAGGAAGAATTTGGAAAATCAGCCCAAAGTAACTGCATTGCAACTCAGATAAAAATATGTATTGATGTTATCTGGGTGCCCATTTAATTCTACTTTCAAAAGTGGAACCCATGTCTTTGGTCAAGTGACATTCTTCTGCATCTTGTGTTAAGTCTACCATTTCCTTTTACTTTCTGGTGGATGACAAGGACCTTTTTCCATCCACAATCTTTAGCTGGCTTTCAGTATTACATCATAGTATTTTATTATTAATTTCCTAGAATCATAGAAGGCCAGGTTGACCTCTTTCATCACCTGGAAATGTGTTCCAACTTTTCTAGGTAGGAACATGGCTTAAATGAGATGGCCCAGTACCTTGTCAATCTGAGTCTTAAATGTGATAGTGTTGGGGAATCCACCACTTGCCAGAGGAGGCTATTCCAATGTCCAACTGTCTTTGTAGTAAAAAATTTCTTTCTGGTGTCCAGGCAGGATTTCCACAGAAGCAACTTGCACCCTTTACCCGTCATATTTTCCATGTGACTCCTTGTAAAAATGGAGTCTCCATCTTCTTGGTAGCCACCCTTTAAGCACAGAAACATGGCAATAAAGTCTCCCCTAAGCCTTTTCTCCAGAGTGCACAAACCAAATTCTCCCAGCTGTTCCTCATCCAGCAGGCTTCCCCAGTCCTATGATCATCTTTGTGGCCCTAATTTGGCACCTCTCCAGCCTGTCCACAGCTTTTTTTTTTTTTTTTGTAATGGGCACTAGAACTGAACACAACACTTCCAAGTGTGGCCTGACAAGCACTGAGTAGAGTGGGATGAGGATTTCTTTATCTCTGTTGGTGATGCCCTTGTTGATGCAACTCAGCATCCTGTTTCTTTTCTTTGCTGCTGCAATACACTGGTCACTCATATGGATTTTGTCCACCAGGACCTCTAGGGCCCTTTCAGCAGAGCTACTCTCCAGCCAGGTGGATGCCAGTCTGGGCTGCAGTCCTAGATTATATTCTCCCAGTTGCAAGACCTCGCGTGTGTCCCCATTGAACTTCGTAAGGTTTTTGTTAGCCCACTCTTCCAATCTGTACAGGTCCTCCAGGAGGGTGGTAAACTTTGTTAGGTTACACCTGATCACAAAATCCATATCACTTAGGAAGATACTAAACAATGTTACTGATCTCTGGGGAACCCTACTTGTGACAGGTTGCCAGTTTAACAGTGTGCCACTATTATTCTGTTTCTGAGAGTTCTTTACGTATCAGAAGAACCCTTTCTTGTAGTTTTTGACATTTTGGGCCAATTTCAATTCAAGCTTTTGCTTTTGCTTTTCTAAGTCTGCCTCTGCATGCCCTGATAATGGTCTTATAATTCTCAAGAGGTATTATTCCACTTTTCCATCTCTGATACGATTCCCTTCTGGTTTTGAGCAGACCCAGAAGCTTTCAGTTAAGCCAAGGGGGTCTCTTGCTCTGCCTACTTCCCTTACCTTTAAAGGGGATGAACTGGTTTTATGTTTGTAGGAGAGACCCAGCACTCACTAGCTCCTGAGTCCTCCATGGGAGAATCCCATTGAATCCTTTCCAAATGAGCTCTGAGTGAGCTGAAGTTTGCTTTTCTCAAATCTAAAGCCTTTGTCTTGGTAGTAACTTCTGGCATGCTCAGCAAGATCCCACACTCCGCAATGATGTGATCACTGCAGCCAAGGCTGTGACTGAGACATTACAAAATAGGTTTTATTGTTTACTTTAGTAAAGACAGGACCAAAATGTATTTACACTTTCTTATTTTTACTCATATAAAACAAAGTATTAGAAGTGAAAAAAAAAATAGCACTAAGCCCAGTTGAGTTGTTGTATCATTGTTTTGAGCTTACACATACATAACTGTATTAATTGTAAATTTTATTGCTGTGCTGTGTTCCTATATTGTATATAAACCCCTATTAAAAATTATCTTTAGACTGACACGTTTACTCCATTTGTGATAAATGATGGCAAAGAGCAGTATTTTGAAAGAACTCCCTGCAAAAGAGAAAAGTGCTTCCATTACATTCCACACACTTCAAGAACCTTATTTACTTATTTTTATTTTCTTCTAGGTTGGAGATGTTCTCTACTGTGCTGGACAGATAGCTCTGGTACCCTGTAGGATGCAGCTTGTTAGTGGTGGCATACGGACTGAGGCCAGAGTTTCCCTCCAGCATGTTGGGAGAGTTCTTCAAGCTATGAGCCAGGAGACTGCACTGCACCACATCATCACAGCCACCTGCTATGTAACTGACAGCAAGCACATTCCTGTTGCTCACTCTATATGGCAGAAGAAATTGCAAGAATGTAAAAAGGTAGCTGTGATATCCATTTCCTTCTTTCTGGGTTGTCATTTTTCTTTCTGCCTAAGTCCTATAGTACTGTCTTTCTCAGTACATTTCAGAAGGGTTCAAGCAAAGCTGATATAATAAGGTTTGATTGAGCTGTTATGTTCTGGCTCATAAATGGTTGTGCACAATTGAGAAAGAAAATTGCTTAATAGAAAGTTATATTCATCACTAACTTTGTCTTAATTCCCAAAGCAACATGTTAAAGAACTCTTTAAGAGCAGTCCATTCCTCCAACAAAAACCTGAATAATACCTTATTTGAATTACCTCTGCCCATACATTTTTTACATAATAGAAACTGAGCATTTTACTTCAACTTTTTGTGAGTAGTTTTGTTGAGGTTTTTTTCCACACTCATTCTTACAAGCAATATTGTGATGACTACTGAGGATAGCAGCTTTTACTGCTTATTATTGCTTATTATTCAGCTGAACTTCTAAGACCAGATCCAGATCAGGGAATGCTTGTCTATAAACAGGACATGTTTATAAATAGATTATCTCCAGCAGTGTCTCAGTTTGCACATTGGTTTACAGCAATAACATAATAATTTATTTAATGTATATACCATTATTCTTAAATAGCCACAGAGCCCCCTGTGAGCATTAAAAAAGTAATGGCCAGAAATCTTGTAAATAAAACAGAACTTGTCCACAAATGAGTAAAAGAGTAGTAACTGCATAACTGCTATATAATTTCATATAACTATTATGGTTTCTCAGGAAAATACATGGCTAGGAAACAGCATGTATCAATATTGTCATAAAATAAGGAAAAATGCATTGAAACTTCCCTTCTGTTTGCTTTTACTTTCAGTCTCAGCACTGAATACTTATGTTAGGGTTCACTTAGAAGGGTTCACACATACAACTTTGATTTATTAATAAAGGCCCCACTTAAATACTGTGTAGTAATCCTCCAAGACCAAGTGGGTTTAATCTGACTTCAATTCAGATTTTTTAATTAAGTTCCATTTTTTGCTATCACACTGTAACATGTACCATGACCATGAAGCCTATGCTTCCTTATTTGTAATATACATGATTTGAGGGCAGATTGGTGGTGTGTGCCAGTTGTTTAAAACTTCTACTTTTCCCAGATAGAAACTTTTAGATCTTCTGTAGTTATTAGTCACTCTTTATCAAATCTTTTTGACCAGTCCTAGAGGATGGTCATCCATTTTAGGCTGTGCGTATCAAATAATATTCATTAATTAGACTACCAGAAAGAGCAGAAAAACATTAGCAGATGAAGTAATGTGTGCCACAACATGATCTAAAAATTATTTGGAAAGAACTAAAATATCAGTGGGAATGAGATGTTATTAGTAGCCAGATTTTCAAATTTCCCTGTTATTTTATCAATAGGAGGTTCAGATAGGGAAATTGAATTTTTCCTCAGGCTCTGCATACTTTTTTGATTAGCAGGGGTTTGTGTACACAGAAAAGCAAAGAAAAAGGTGTATCAAACACTTCTTTTACAAGGAACCAGAGGGAGGAATTGTCCTGTCCTGAAAATACAATTGTCCTATTAACAAAAATAGAGATTGTGTATTGGAGGAGGATCACTAGCAGGCATGGTAGTAGGATTGTTTCTTTACTGTCAGAATAAGGAAAACAGTAAAGTTTGACATTTGGAAGAACTTTGTAAAATTACTAACAAATTGTACAACAGTTGTACTTCTCCCTTACTTATTCCAGAGATCTGGAACAAACAGGAAATGTAGTTTTTACGTCTCTTAAAATTTTCTTTGGAGCAGCTTGCTGGATGCTGTAAGATAGTACTTTTGTGTCTGGAAGCCAGAACACAGTAGTTTTACTATAAGGCTTTAAGTAGAATATTTCTTACTTGTGTGGTTTTGTTTACATTTTGGTATCCCAATACTGCAGGCAGTTCTATCAGATACCTTGATATGAAATAATGGTCTGTTTTCTGCAATTAAACTAATTCAGCCAAACGAAAAGTACTTCATTATTCTTGAACTGTATTTCAAGCAGTAGCCAAAGGCCTAAATCAATAGGAACCTACAGATTACTTAAAAAGAACACATGGTGTCTCAGTTGAAATTGTTCTGTCATCCATGGAAAAAGGAGTTTATGCAAAAAAAAACCAAGGCAGCTCAGAATTTGTTTCTTGTAAACTAGATGTTATACAACATAGAACTAATTATGTTTTAAAGATGGGTTTTAGACTACATTTCCATTTGTTGAATGTACTGGATTTCATAGCAAAATGATAGTATACTAAGATTGAGGTATTTTGTATTTACCTTAGTGCCTAAATCATATGCATTATAATTGCCAGAAGTTTTTTTTTCAGAGCACCAAAGGTTTTTAGCATTCTCATGATGTCTGGTAAATATCCTCTACATAAATAACATTGCTCAGCAACCCCAGTTGACTCATTCTACATATTTGATGTCAGTAGTCTGTAAAGCACAAAAGGGATTGTACAAATTGTTTAGGACACAAATAAATTGGACCTGACAGAATGTGATTTAAAGAGAAGTGTGAGGGTTGTTCTCTGAATGTGTTTATATAACAGAAAAGGTTTCCTTCTAGCAGGATGTGGGCACAGGGTTGGGCAAGGCTTCCTTTGAGATAAGGTCGTAGGGTAAAAGTACTTACCTGGACCTGAGAGGACTTCTCATATTATTGGAAGTGACAACTGCCTTTTAGGAGCTTCTTGAATTATGAAGATGAAGATAAATTGAGTATGTTTCAAAATAACCAAATTATTTCACTGATAACCAGAGCAGTGGCTCTGGTGAGCATCATGGGTGGGAGGGGACTGTAAGAGAGGGAAGAAATAGTAACAGTAAGCAGGCTGGACTCTTAGCAACTTTGAAATTGTTTCAGTCATCCAGCCTCTGGCCCCTTACTTATTGCAGCATCATTCCTTGTTTCCAGCACAGCTCCTTTCCTCTGCTGTCCTGATTTCCTTCATTCCAGGTGGCAGCTCAGTATCTATGGTCCCAGCATCATTCCCTGCTGCCCCACACCTCCAGTGTAACCCTGAGCACTGCCCCCCCACTCAGGTCTTACTCAAACACACAAAAAAAACAACCAACCAAAAGATAGAAAAAATAAAACCAACCAAGAATGTGTTCACTGAGCTAATGAAAAGGTCTCTGGATGAGCATTTTGAGATATTCTCCTCGTTAGAAATTAAAGGGTATTGTAGGAACTAAGTTAGGTAGCCAAGGTAAGCATTTAAGTTTGTGGATGGATAAGGCTGCATTGCTGTTAAGTAGTGGTTGCTGGAGAAATTAAATTATGATTAAGGGAAGCAGTAGTTGAGGGCTGCAGAAATGGCATAAAAGTAATTATGCAAGTAATGAAACAAAGACAAAAAATTTGAATTAAAAAGTACAAATGCCCGTCAACAGCAGCTTCCCTTCACCTCAGTTTTAAGTTACATTGCTTACACAGTTTCTTTGTGATTCCTAAGCATACTTTGGAACATTCTGACACTCTTCAGGAATTACATTTAGGGAGCTTCTCTAACATACCTAGTCAGAAACAGTGACATTTGTGTGGTAGAATAGTTTCTGCCTAATCCAGTAGTTTGCATTTACAGTTTTGGGGGTTTTGTGGTGGGTTTTTTGTTTGGTTTTGTTGTTTTTTCTTGGTGTTAGTTGGTGCTCTTTTTTTTCTCAAGTAGCCTAAAAAAAAAAAAAAAAAAAAAGCCTTATAGCATTGCTAAAACTTTTTGGAAGAAGAACTGACAGTTTTTCCAATTAAGTCTCATCTTGTGTTTTTCTTTACTTCCCATCTTTTAGTGACAGTGTCATGTAATATGATGATTTTATAAGCAGTTTTGCTAACTCATTCAGCAGAGTAATCAATAGAAAAAAATAAGCCAGATGGGTTGTAGTCCGTTTGTATTGGGTGGGACAGATGGTATTATTGATAGATGGAAATATTCCAAATAATTATTGTATAATGATATAACAGTGACTGTGGCTGCAAAATTTTATTAATTTACTTTGTAGACTCACTTTATTCAGCTGGGAGCTGAGTCCATCCCCTGCCTTCCTTTTCCCCTCCCCATGTGTTTTTGATGCAGAACCATCCACGTGGTACTTTCAAGTGGTGGATTATTGTACTTCTGTCTGGATGACAGACTTCAGTAGGGTAACTGAGGTGGACAAGATCATGATCTTTTTTTTTCCCCCCCTACTCTGAATGCATGCTTTTTGCTTTCTTTTGTTATTCTCACCAATATAAATAAGAAACATGCTCTACTGTCTCAAGATTTTGGGCATTCCAGCTTGTTTAACTGCTTTGTCTTATTCTTTTTACATCTTGCTAATTCCCAGCAAGATTTAGTATAGCTAGGCCAGTAAAATGTATCAATTTTTATGAACTATGTAGTAGATATTGGTTTGGGCTGTTGCTGTTCAAATGTATATTCCATGACAAAGTACTATTAATTAATTTCTTTCTGTGAGTTAAGAGCACATGAAGTTTTTCTCAGGAAAACCTAAAGGCCATTTGCTGCTTTCAAAAAACAACTCTTGATGAACATGATTGAATGATAAAAAGAGAGTTTCAGTTCTTATTTTGATTTGATGGCACGCACAAAGCTCTGAGGCAAATTTTGCAGAACTATCTGAAACATTAGCTCTGATTTCTGTTCTAAAAAAAAAAATGTATAGGGAAATAATTTAGAAAGTCTTATACCCAATGTTTTGTTACCAACACAAAGTTTAGGAGTGACTGTGTTTGTAAGTGAACCCAAAATGTTGGTGGAGGGAGGTTTTGACAAGATGGATGAAACAGTGAAAACGATGTATTTTGTTAAGAATAGAAGGGAGGGTGGCAGAAAAAGATAATATTTAAGTAATTGCAAGGTGTATGGGTAACCTCAAGATTATCATCTTATATCTTTGTATCATTTTGTATATCCTGCTTTTTTCTTTCAATGATGCTACTGTAGATCAATTCCACTCCAAGTTATTGGGCAGCTTCCACTCTATTTTCTGTCTTCAGTTGTGAAAAATATACCCTGTGGAATACTTCTTATGACATGAAAAAATATGTGTCTTTTGGTTTTTATAACACAGCTTCCATTTGATATTAGTTGTCTAAGTCCTCTCCCTCCAATAAATTCCTGAGCAAATGTACTTCAAACTTTAAAAGTTCTCCAGCCCACCTTCCAACAGAAGTTGTGGGGTTTTTTTAATGGAAAGCATTCAGGATGAGTGGCTGTGATGCCATGGTTGTTGCAACTCCAGCAGAGTGCTACAGCTGACTTTGATTCTGTCAGGAATGCCAGTCAGGTTGTTGACAACGTGTGTCTTAATAGCTTGTGAAGCAGAAGTGATGGGAAAAAAAACTTGCAGTGTTTTATCAGTTATATTGTGAATGGGTTTCTTGCTTATTCCAGCATTTGGGTAACTTGATGCCAAATTTAAGTGTCTAAATTGAAATCTTTTGGGCCAGATTTGCAAACTTTTTAGGTGTCAAAAGATGTAAATAAGCCTGAACTAGGATGCCATTTAGGGGCACTGGGCCTGTTTTAGGGAACCCCTGTAGTAAGCTACACTCCTAAAACCCAGTGGTGCTAGCCTGTGTCTTTCCACTGTGCCTTTCAAATAATGCAAGAGGTCCCAAGTTATAAAAAAAGTTAATTCCAGAACTAGAAACTGTCTAGCTACATGCAGTCATTTTCTGGAGTAATTATTGTTTTCACAGCAGTCATTTAAAATGTCATCATGCATCTGTAACACAGCACTCTGTTCAGATCTGTCTGGAGTATTAGAAGTATTCAGGCTGTCATGAATTTAAGTAAAAGTCATACATTCTCTTCCTTTTTCCTAGGTAGAACAGAAGTAGCTTATGTTCAAATAGTGGTAGTCAAAGGCTTGTCTTCATGACAGAGATTTAAGAATATCTTTACCTATGGAAAAATTTACCATAAAACTTTAAAGGAATATGAAAAAACGAGCAAACAACAGATTTGCTTGAGAAGATTTGTACTTTAGTGCTGTCCTAAAAAGATGCTTGCAAGTCTGTACTATTCAGGTACATGGGTTTTGTATATATTCTGTATTAGTTAATATCTGTGTTTTATACAATTGTTAGGTTTCCAAATAGCCTTGTAAATCTTTGTGCTGTAGACAGTAGTATAGATAATACTAATTTGTCTCCTTCTTATATCAATTTCCTGAACAGAATATTTAAATATGAAAAGCAGAAGTAAATTAATATTATAAATGTATAAATGGTAGGTTAGAGCCCTACTACACTTGCTCTGCAGTAAAATCTTGCATAGGTTAATTAATATAGTTAGTAATATACCAGCATAAAAGTAAATATTTTTGAAAAACATTGCCACAAGACGGTACCTATGCCTATCAAAAATTCAATAGGAAGAAAATACAGGTTTCTGTTTCCCTTTTTTTTGTTTCTCCTCAGGTTTACAACATTTATTTTGCTACTAGATGTTATTTTGAATGCTCTACAGTTTGGTGTATTAAAGCAGGCTTCTTTTATGGCCCATGTTTAGAACACGCAGTGCATTCAAATAGCACAGTGGTAGTGGGTCTTTCATCTTGTGCTTAGTGTATTTCTTTTCCCCTGTGTTCAGATTAACAAAGCTTTTGTATTCATTTGAAGCAACTGTAATGAGAATATTTAACACAGGTCAAATGCAGATAGTGGAACTCAGGAGGTCCTTGAAGATATTCTGCCTTTTGCCACTGGCCACAATGGGAGGTGAAAGACTTGCCACTTTCACTCTTTCACTTTTTTTTTTTGTTAAAGGAAGAATATTATATTCTGTTTGCAACATTAATGGAGCCTTAATTAATGCTAAAGAGGAATACAGTCAACGAAAAGAACAATGAAGCTCTCTACATGTTTTAAACTAAAGCCATTATCAGAAATTCAATATATGTGTATACATAAAATTATACGATTGCATAATGTGCAAAAAAGTAAACATTAATTTAACTTGTAGAATGTAAACATGACATATGAAGAATAGAAAATAAGAAAGGAGAGCATTTCTTGTATAAAGCCTCATCTGATATAAGTCAGCATAACTCTGATTTCCATGAACTGATTTACCGTAGTTTATTTGCCATTTACAGGTAATATATACATGCATTTGAACATTGTTTTGCAGTTAGACACAGTGAAGAAATGCATGTCAAGTTATTCAGGGTGGTAAACAGCCTAGTTCATCTGGGCTGACTGATTTTCCCCTGCAGCACTTCCCTTATAAGAGTTTTTCTGAGTGATTCTTCATCTCTTGTGCTGAAAATATTACTTCTGTTTTGAGCCTGTCACTTTTGTGCTAAGCAAGAGGGCAAATATGCATCCACTGCTTGCTTAGGCCAGAACCTCTGGTCAAAAGTCTTGTGTGTGATGACTGTGAAAGCCATTAAGAAGATTTCAGTCCTGAGGCTGGTACCTGTTGACCATCCCTCTTTCTAGAGGGGCAATTGCCATGGTAGTTGAAATGTGATCAAGGTCCTACTTTTATTCAGAAAACTTCCCTATTATTCTGTAGTCCTAATTACATGTAGGGCACTTTAAATCCCCGTAGTGAAGGGAAGAATTTCAGGAAAATCATGAGCTTCAGAGGTTTTTTTGTTGTTGTTATTCTCCTTTGGACTAATTAAACCTGCTGATCAGGACTGAAAGAAGAGCCAGATTATTATCCCAGCCTACATAGATAGCTTTATGAACAGCTGGCTCTTCTTAAAACCAGGTAGCAAGTTAATCATCATGTGCCTTCCAAGTCAGTGCTTCCAAGGGGTAGCTTGATGTTAAGCACTAAGTAGCTATTTTAGATCTTGGTCTTTTCCAGGGAGGATATTTTAATTTGTCTTTTTAGTGTGAGCACCATAAAAATCGAAGTAAACCAGTAATTAGTTATCCTTTCCTTTATTCCACTTTCAAAAGAATACATAAGACAGTGTAAAAGTAAGCTAGCATTATTTTGAAACCCCTTTACATTTTGCATATTGAAAATGATGAGTGCTACCTGGCCAATACCCAGCAACATGCATGTCAGCTCAGCAGTAAAAAAATCACTTTCAGCTTCCTCTCTGTATTTATTCAACTTCCTGGATGAAAAATTAAAATGCTTCCAGCTGATCTGATACATGAGCTTAGTTCTTGTCAATCTTTCCTTGTAACACAATGAACACAGCTGGTAACACTTGAAATCTAACTTTTATTTTCTTTTGGGCATTATTCAGTGTAGTAATATGCAGAACTTTATGCATCTTGCACCTTTGTGGAAACATCCTGGCAAACTCCTGTAGCTGACAAAGTAGTTACTTCTACGGATATCTCAACAAAGGTGCAAGTGAGTCTAAAAGAGGAAAATGTAAGTGTTAACTGGTGAAAATACTAATTGTCAGTCATTTCTAATTAAGTCAGTAATTTTGGTAAAGTTTTGTCAGAATTTGTCAAATGAATGTTTGCATAGAGTTCTGGGTATCTGTTCAGGAATTCAGTCTCATAGTCTCTGGTTCAGAGAATTTCATGGGGAATGTGTATAGGTGTACACATTTCTCTGTTCCCCTTCCTTCTCATATATATATGCTTACAGTGAAATATACATTACATACATAACCCTGACTATATATTTTTTTTTCCTTGTATAAGAACTTCTAACAAGGATATATATTAATATATGTCACTTAAAGTCTGTTTATTGAAAATTCCATTCTAATCTTCTCTGCAAGGACTTAAGTGCCATTAGGAATATAAGAGTTAAGATCCCCGTTATATGGGATCCAAGGCCCTTCTTTTTACAACTTTGCCCACACTCAGCAAGCAGTCTGGGGCTTGGCAAGAAGCTGGGAGGGGGGGGCAGCTGAGACAGCTGACCTGAACAGACCAAAGAGATACTTTATACCATATAAATTCATGCTGGACAATAAAAACTGGAGCAAGGGTGGTTTTCTTTCTGAAGTAGTCATTGCTCAGAGATTGGCTGGGCATCAGTCTGCTGTTGGAAGGTAGTGAGTGATTGCCTTTATTTTTTTCTCTTTCCTTTTGTTGTTAAACTGTCTTTATCTCCACCTCTAAATTTTTTCCTCACTTTTTTCATACTGAGTCTCTCCCTTATCCTACTGGGGGGGAGCCAGAGCAAAGGACTCAGGGAAGATGCCTGCTAGCTGGGGGCAACCCCCCAAAGTGCACTGTGAGAAATTGTCTGAATTGCATCACCTGAGTTTGATTACTGTAACATTGAACTGAGGGAAAACCTGTCCTGCAGAATCCAAGTTTGAAGCTGTATTCAAGACAGTATTGACCAATAGGAATGGCTTGACTTAAAATAAAAGATGTGCAGTACTAATAGTCCTGTTAATTGATCTTCCTTTGCAGTTAGACCATATTGAAAACTGAAAGTAACTGACTACTGAAAAAAAACAAACATTTGCCCCTAAAATATTCATATACATAAGGTGAAGGAATTTAAATGTTTGTATTTTCCACTAAAAATCTTCGTTTAAAAATTACGCATAGAAAAGATTTTTGACTGCACATCTGTGTATCAGGTTATAAATAAAGGTGGGTATCTCAACAGAGACAGCTTGCAGTTAATAGAAGTTTGATAGTGCCAACAGGAAGTTCAAATCATTTTTCTTCTGCCTCCAGCAGCATGTCAGCTTTCTTCCTTGATTATTCCAAAATTTAATTACAGGTTTATAGACAGTAGCTAATGGTTCTGTATGTGTACAGATGAACAGGTGATCATCATTAGAATACGTGAGGCAAAGCTGTTTGTTTGAAAATTAATTCCAGAACTCAAGGTCAAAGTTCAGAAGGAAAGCAGACTTTCAGAGTCTTTGCAATCAGTATCTGAAATGTAAATTCTAAATCATAGAATCAGTTATCCTTAATGCCCACAAAGTAGATTTTGACCATTAACTTTTCTCGTTTTCTGTCCCATTTGGGTACACACTCTCAAATGATGTTTCAAGTGGAATCTCCCATCTTGAACATCCTTAATTCAGTTCAACTCTTCCTTCCTAAGTGCTTATTTTTGACACTATGCATGAATAAAACCCTCAGAGTGACAGTCTGTGATCATGTTTCATGTGGCAGACTTCATTTGCTTTCAGTTTATATTGCTATCAATTTATGACTTTGTTCCTTAAATAGTTATCTTTTTTTCCACATTGTAACTCATATATTGAATGATGTATGTTTGAGAGAGGGTTTAAGGAATCTTAACTTCAGTCATTAACTGGTTATCTCTCAGCTCAGGAACCTTTAGTTAGTTGAAAGAAAGTTAATATTTTTAAAGCAAATAAAACAGCTTTTCTATATGTAATTATTTTCTTACCAATTCTACATTTACATGCTCTTTGGAGCATCCAGCATGCAGTACTTGAATTTACATTTAGCTCTGCAGGAACTGCTTTAGATATTATTATTATTACGTGGGAAGAAACCAAAAATCAAAGTGAATTTTTATTACAATAGTGAGGTAGAGGAAGGTGCAAATGCAGTAACAGCAGCCAGCATTATTGTGTAGAACCAACTCACAGCTTGACAGAAAGTCCCTGCTGGGGAGGAAATGTAGGGGAACTGGAAGAATTTTGCTGCATCTGCTCCCTACTGCTAATAAGCTTTAACCTGTTTCATTTTTATTATGCTTATTGTTTTGATATTTTGCTTCTGAAATTATACCTGTAACTATGAGAACACATAAAAGGGAGCACAACAGGCAGGGCTGTTAAAAAATTTAAAACTATCAGCAAGGGATATTAAAGGCTGTAATGAGTGAGATGCATGGTTGCCTTCTCAGGGTGGGCTTTTAGAGTTCAGGCACTGCAGCACCAGTAGAAAGACTGAGTGTAAGTAAAACAGATTTTATAGCTTCAGTAACTTGTGGAGCCAGAAGGCACCATCAGATCATTTAGTCTGACCTGTATATCACAGACCATTAGATTTCACCTAGAAATTCCTATTTTGAACCCTATGAGTATACTTGGACTAAAATATATCAGGCCTTGAAAGTTTAAAATACTTTATGCCACATGATGAGAACCAAGAGGCTGAGCTTCCCATGAAGTAGGAATGGTGTTTATCAGGTTGGTAAGTACATATGGGAGCATGACTGCTTCTGCAGAATAAGCCAGAAAACCAAAGGCTTGCATGCACTTAACAAAAATTAAAATCCCTTTCTAGCCCTTTTGACTTACTGAAAAAAAAATACAGGTATTCATATTGTATCAGAACACTTGCTTTCTGAAATGTTCTGCTGAAGCCGTGTTCCTTCAGAAAACAAAACCTCCAAAAACACCAGCCCCCCAAAAAAACCTGAAACTAACCAGATTAAATCTAAAAATTAGATTTAATTTGTCTCATGTGTCAGTGGGAGTAATTAAGGGCCAAGTAAGAGGGAAAATCTTCAAGCAGTCATATCCATTTTTAAAGGTAATATCAATGGTCTAATTCTGAATTGGAGACATTACACCCCCTGCTCAGCCATGCTGGCAGCCCTGCACTTCCCAGATTCTGAGTCTAGGCATATTTATTGCAGTCCTTTGAACATGCTTTCCTCTGAATAACAAGTGCTATAGCTGAGGTATATAGCCATCTAAAAATGTGGGGGAAATGTTAGTTTATATTTTCCATTTGATATTATCACATTCTTCCCATAATTGATTATCTAGCATATCAAAATCTTTATTTTCCTCTGATGATGGCATAATCATCACATACAGTTATGAAATGTATTTTGAAGAGACTGAAGTGTGCAAAACTCAGTGGGTAGTTGAAAACTCTAAATCCATGGGGCTGTTGAGACTGTGCTTTTAGATAATGAGATAGAACAAGATTGTGATACATACCTGATAATCCAAAATTGAAGTCTTAGGCTTAAATAGAGGATTCTTCTCTATTACTGTGCATGCAGTCTTTGTCTTTCAGAAGGCCAGTTTGCATTTTCTATTTTTCTTTCAATGTATTCTAATTATTTGAGTTTGCTTTTTGAGAACATTATGAGGTTGGTAAGTCCAGAAAGCAGAGGTATTAGCCTAATTATTACAGACTTTGCACGCAGTCTTCAGGGTTTCTGTTGTTTATTTGTTCTAGAGACTGTTCAGATGACTGTTCATGGAAATGTGATCCTAATTGCTCTGATTTTGATCGTGTCACAGAGCTTCTCAGTTTCTGAAATGAAAGGATGAAAACACAGAGATAACAACAATAAAATACAGAAACAAAATTAACAAGCAAATGATATCCTTATGTACTAAATATAATCAAAAGAGAGCTTGTAAGGTTGTGTCTAATTTCAGCTGAGCCCTTTTGTCTATCACACAGAAATGACGAAAATTCGTGCCAGTTCTTGGCCTCTGTTGACAATCATGGTAAAAGACAGAATAGCAAGTTGCTAAATTATTCTGTTTGAGAAATATAAGTTATAGATGATGTATAGTTATTGATCTGATTTTTTGTGAACTCTTTCTTTTTTCATGAGTTTCCCTACTCGCTTATCTTTTTAATATAATGCTTACATTTGCCTACAGTAGAACTATTCAGAGACCATTCCTCATGAAAGTTTTGACTCTGCAAAGGTTTAAAAATAGCCTTTATGCACCAAAAAGCTGTTTCAACTTACAAAATCAGATGCTAGTTTTATTGTAGGATTTTTGCCTTAGGAATGGTGTTAATTAATTCTTGTGTTAGTTTCCTCTGACATAATTGGTTGAGTACCATAAGATTTTAGCCCATCACCTTGAGAAATCCTAATAATAGCCAGCAATATGTTGTGTAGATTTCAGATTTCCTATACTCTCACTAGTGCAACTTGAGGTGTGCTCATTTTCCTAACCTGTAAAATGCCTCTCTTGGAAAAGTTAAGCTGTTGTGCTTGGCATATTATTTGCATTTCATATCTAACAAATTAATTTTGTATCCCTACCATATCTGCATGCAGATTTTTTAAGAATTATGAAGAAAACTTAATTTGGATTTTTTTCACCAAATGTCCGCATGTGGAATTATAATAAGAGGTGACATTAGTTTGAAATCAATTTGAATTACAAAAACTAATTAAAAGTACACTTAGAACTGTTTCTGAATTTTATTCCCATATTTCTTCCCCTGTATCTTCTTTCATTTTTTCATGTTTGTGTTTTTTCAAGTTAAATACTGCACAGAAATGATTCTGCAAAATCTGCTATCAGATGCTGACACAAAAAATAAAGAACCACCTTGTTTTCTACAGATTTGTATTATTATTATTATTTATTCATTAACACCAAGTAAATACAGGCTTAGTTTTAGTTGAGATTGTACAAAATAGTTTATACAAGACAAAGTGGTAACTGAACTACTGTCAGCTTTGCCCAACACATTCTGGATCAGAGGGAGGAATACTAAGTGTTAGACTTCCTTATTTTTGTAAGCTTTGCAGAAAAATATTCTTAACAATTTTATTATTATAAAACACTGTGGTATTCATCTTTGAATTCAGACATTTTATACCAGGAATGCATGTGGCCTATTTATTAGACAAACTAGGATATTGAGAAGGATTGCTTCTCTCCTGCTTTCTTCAGGAACTAACATTTTGTTCTTACACAGTTTTCCTAGTGGAATCTTTATTTCTTAAAGTCATAAACCTATTGTGAGAGACTCTAGCAAAGCTTAAACTGGATCTCAGGAGTTTGATGCAGTCTGTGTAAAAGAAATTTTAAATGTATTATTTAAAGGCACATTAATCTTGCCACTGTAATGGTGTAATAATGCATACCATAGAAGGTTTTCATAAACTCAGCTTCTAAAAGTAACATCACAGTATCTTTCTTTTTGTTCTTCAAGTCAATTCTTTGTAAAAATAGCAATTATGCATTCATCTCTGTCTCTTATAGCCTGATTCCATATTCAGCTGTGAGGTAAATAGACCTTAGTCCTTATTCATGCAACAAAAAGAATCTTTCACATTTGGAACAAAAGGAGGAGAGTAAAAATAAACAAATCTGCATAGTAAGTGTTAATAGCTGACATATTAACTTTTTTCAATAAAATAAAATAGTTAACTTTTGTAAAATTTATTTTTTAACTGTAAGTCTGTCTGATAGTCATTATTCCTGTGTTTTCATTGGACTTAATAGGTCTGCCTTTGATTTTTTTTATTATTTTTAAATCAAGAAATATGCCATTACTTTGGAAAATTCTTTTTGAAGGCTTGCTCTTGTCAAACAACACCCTGCATGAGTTTACAACCCTTACATCCTATCATACAATGCATGTATTTAGAAAAAGCTGCTTTTTGGCTTCCTTTTCTAAACTTTCTGGAACTCCATCTTTCCCACCTTTGATAAATTGAGTAGCAGATGATCCTGTTGGCTGAGGGAACATATTATGAATCATGTTGTGAGGACAGTCTAACATGAGATTCAATTAGAGCTAAATCACTAGTCACATCAAGTCTTTTTCCAAATTTTGGGGATCTACCCCTTCATAACATGCTAGAATCAAAATCCAGTCATAGTGTGACAGCTTGAGGCAATCATCTGAGGCAATCCAGTTTGCATCCATTCCTGAAAGAAAACGTTGTTAGAGTCATCTCTTTTCAGAGTGTTTCCTGCTGAGTGAAAGGATGTTACCTGGCTTCCTTCTCCATTCCCCTTTAAATCAGATACTGTAAAAATGTAGCACAGATTTAGAGTCTGTCTCCCTGCTACCTCGTCAGTCAGACAGTAAACCTTTACATTCTGCTCATTTTCTCCCATGACTTTTGGACTTCTCCGTGTATGTTCTTAGAAAGGGTTACATCCTTTGAAAAAGCTAAGAAGTGGAAATGGGAATGTTCAACAGGCAAACCTTCTCCTGTGAGTTCAAAAATTATTTGAATACTGATAAAATAAGTTTTTGAAGACAAATACCTTTAGATGGCAGCTACACCTACAGCCTAATGAAATTTGTAAAGTTTGAGTAATATGTTCAACAGTGTTCTTGTCTCTCAATAATAAGAATTTTAGAGCTTCCAAAGAATTATTTCAAGACTAACAAGCCAATCTTTATGCCCTTCTGTGTTCTCCGCACTCTTCTACCTTCTTTTTTTCCCAACACTGAAGAGATAGGACTAGCCCAAAACCTGTGCTCCTTCATAAAAAGATATAGAACAGTATGCTGGAGCAAGAACCCTAAAACCAGGTTTTTCTTCATAATACCAGAGCTGACTGCCAGAAGTGCTGAATCTCACTGATGAGAGTTAAGAATCAATCTCAAAATGCAGCTTAGTCATAAACTAATTCTTATCATTTCCACTTCTAATAGTTATTAAGTTGTTCCAGCATTATATTAGTAGAATTTCTTAGCAGACCTTATATATTAATCCTGACTTACTAGACAGGCCATCATAAAGACATTCAGCTGTTTTAAGACCATTGCACATTTCTGAAAGCTAACTCATAAAAGCAGCATCCATGTGAAACACAAATGTCAGCAATTTCCTGGAAATAAGTCAGGAGAGGTCATTGTTAGCAGCATTGTTAGAAGTATTTCTGTAAGATTCTGTAGCAGTTGTTGAAAGCCTATTATTCCCTGGTAGCTCCATCATTTGTGCTTTGTGCAGACTCTAAAGTTAAAGGTTATGAGCACTGTGGTACTGTACAGGTGCACCATGAATATTCTTTCATGCAGAATGATTCTCATTTGTTAAATTTGGAAATGTACTTTCTCCTGGCCTTAATTTCCAAGTAGTTCTTCATATTTTAAATGGCAACTGAAGGCAAGCAGAAATAGTGAGTAATTGATTTAACAACCTAAGACAAGTACAGGGAAGTAGAAAGTTTGTCTTAGTGCTTGATGTGACCTGAGCGAGCTTTTTTAGACCTTTTTTTCTAAACACTACCTCAGCACCTTGGGCCAGCAAAGTGGCCTTTAAGCTTGAATGAGCATGACTTTTTTTTTTCTCTCAGTACAAAGCTCCAGTTTTTCATCTTTTCAAACTGTTTTACAGCACTCAGAGCAGAATTATATTGACAAGGTTAGAATTCATCTCCTAGAGGAGAATACTGAGCTCCTCCTGTTAAGTGCTAATATACCATTTATGTGTTGGTACCTTAATAACAGCCCTGGCTAGCCTAATGAAAGTACTGAAAGCAAATAGTACTCAGTGAGATTTTATTATGACTGGGGTGACTGCAATTTGAGACAAATTATCCCTATTTTTGTTCCCATATCAAAACCAGAAATGCTAAAGCAATTGCTACATGTTTGGTTTAGAATTAGACTCCACTGTCGTTAATAGAGAAGTACATTTCTCATGAAAACAGCTCACAAGAGTCAAGCATCAGAGATATTTTGTACAAAATGCTTGTCAATAACTTTGTGAGTGAATTTTGAAATAAAGTGCCTGTAACCTGTCATTATTTCTTCCTCTTCAAGTTGGGAGGAACTGGGTGAAAATTGAGTTTGTGAATTGAAAGTACTGTGAGTTATATGGTCTTATCGACTTCAGGCAAAATTACAGGTTTGGCTTGTTATTATTTTTCCTTTCAGAGGTCAGGCAATGGACAATATTACTGGTATATGCTTCTATGTAAGTAAATTGGTTTAAAAAATATTATCTGTATACACAAAGAAGATGGTGTAAGCCACAAATATTAAAAATGCTTAATATATTGCCTCTTTATAAAAATGGAGGGAAAAGTAAGGAAAAAAATATAAACAGCTGGCCAGAATAAGCATTTCAACCGTTCAACTGTTTGAACAGTTGTTCAGGAAAAAAAAGTATGTTTAGAGACCTGATAAGTTACTGTGAATTTGTACTTTTTGAGAGTATGTATATCACAAAATGGGGGTGGTTTCCATAAATAGTCCTTGTTGTAAATATAGCAATAGTATGAGTATATGTGCATTTAAGTATAAGGTAACAGCAGACCTAAAAGTGTGTACTAATTTTGGCTGGGATAGAGTAAGCTTTCTTCATAGCACCCTGTTTGGTGCTCTCTTTTGGATTTGTGACCAAAGCAGTGGTGGGAAGGCTTTTAGGAGTTTCAGCTATTGCTGAGCAGTGTTTAGAGAGGTTCAAGGCCTTCTCTGTCTGCCAGTATGCCCTGGCAGGAAGAAGATGGGGGTTACACAGCTGGGACAGCTGATCCCAAAAAACCAAATGGTTATTTCATTCCATGTAAAATCATATTCAGCCATAAAAACTAAAGGGAAGAAGTCTTTGGGAGTGTTGCAGTTGCTCACAGTCTACCTAGGTCTCTTTTAGCAGGGGGGAGGTCTTAACAGCCACTGCATCACTTGCTTTCTTTTTTCTTCTTTCTTGTTCCTTTTTTCTTCACTTAATAAACTGTCTTTACTGTGATTCGCAAATTTTCTCACCTGTGCCATTGCAGAGGGAAGGAGTCAGCAAGAAGCTGTGTAGCACTTAGGCTGGAATCAACCCACTGCAGTGTTGTGTTCCTGGTTTAAAGCTCAAGGTTGTGTTTCTTTGTATTCAGATGGAAAAGGATTGGATACAGAGAAGCAATACAGGGACAAGATAATTCTTTCCTGAACTCATCTTAGGTTTGTTAAGATTCAAAGGTTATGCTATTTACCGCACACAGAGGCAATAGTTGGGTTGAAATGGCTACAACTTCAGGATTTGTTTCTCTGTCTCATGGAAGAGTGTTTCAGTATTTTGAAACATTACGTTCACTTCCTATCCCTGTTAGCATTGCACAGTGCAGTTCATAAAATTTTTACAAAGAAGGAAGCCTGTCCCGCTTGTTTAATATCATCAGAAGAAAAGAAATTGTTATTCAGAATTAGCTTAGCAAATTAGCTAATCAAATGTGATGGTTGGTGTGAAAAGGATTTAAATATACTTTCAAAATGAGCTTTGCTATTAAGAAAACACATTCTATCTTCCGGGAGCATTTGTGCAAGATTATTCTGCTGTTCAAGACTGTCTGAAATATCTGAACTAAATCATTAGTACTCCAGCATTTAAAATAAATTTTATGTGTGTTACTAACTCATTTCTCTAGTTTCAGTAAATCCTACCATTTCTGTTAAGAACCATTGTTTTAATTGCGAAATGAGGGCAAAATACATTGTGATCAGCATTTTTTTAAATGGTACAGTCACAGGAGTAGTTTGAGATTGCAAGAAAAAGAGCAGTCTCCATGAAATAACTGTATTGCCTACTTTTTTAAGCCTACCAGCTGAATATGAGCAACATGAATTTATACTATCTCTGTAACATGCACAATGTTTTGTTTATCTTTTAGGTTGAAGATTCAGAGATGTGTCATGATGTAACTGCTGTGTGTGGGTTGCTTACTGTGGCTGTAATATCTCACCTACCCAGAGATGCTGCCATTGAATGGCATGTTGTTGCAGTAGTTGATGATCCACTCCAAAGAAAACATTTTGCAATGAAGATGTTGTCAGAGGGCTTCCAAATTGAGTGTGAATCTGTGGAGTCTAGTTCTGCAGCTTGTGGATCCATCTCTGTACGACTGAGCTTGATTTCCCCCTCCACTTCTCAGCTTGATTTAGATGGAGCCCTTTGTGACTTAGTTGATATGTTTAGACAAGCTGTTGAGAAATTTTCAGAAGACTGCAGTGCAAGTCCTTTGTCTTTTAGAGCTTTCTTCAAGGAGAATGTCATTGATGCTGAAACTCTACAAACAGGTAAGACTTACAATGACAGAGACCAGGTGTTAGTACAAAGTTTAAGGTAACTTTTGTTTACTAATATCTAAGGTTTTACTGGAAGAAGATACTTTATTAAGGATAGATGACCAAGAAGATCAATAGTATTCTGGCTTGTTTCAGAAATAGTGTGGCCAGCAAGGAAATTATCACCCCCTCTACTTGGCACTAGTGAGACTGTACATCAAATGCTGCATTCAGTTTTGGTTTCCCTCACTAGTGAGAAAAAAAAAGAAATAAAATAAAATAAAAAAAGAAACTGTCCAAAACCAGAGGTTCTGCAAAATCATGATTGAACAGTGTGCCGTTCCTACTTTTAAACTGCTAAAATGAAGCCTAAAATGATAAAAGCATTGAAACCCCTCACAGTTTCCCTCACTATGGAAAAGGCATTGAGGTGCCAAAGAAAGGCAGCCAAGTGGTGAAGGGTCTGAAGAACAAGTCCTGTGAGGAGCAGCTGAGGGAACTGGTGTTGTTTAGTCTGGAGAAAGGAGGCTGAAGGAAGACCTTATCACTCTCTAGTGTAACCTGAAAGGAGGTTGTAGCAAGGTGGCTGTTGTTTTTTTCTCCCAAGCAAGAAGCAATAGAACAAGAGGAAATGGCTTCAAGTTGTGCCATGGGAGGTTTAGATCAAATATTAAAGAAAATTTCTTCACTGAAGGGGTTGTCGCGCACAGGAACAGGCTGTCCAGAGAGGCAGTTGAATCACCATCCCTGGAGGTATTTATGATAGCTATAGATGTGGTGCTTTAGGGACATGGTTTAGTAGTGAACTTGGCACTATTAGGTTAGCAGTTGGACTTGATGATCTTAAAAGATTTTTCTAACCAAAATGATTCCATGATTGAGATAGGTTTGTTCTTTTTCTGTTTATCAGCCATGCTTCCCATATAGAATTCTTGGACATTTGAAGTCCAAACAGGATAAAGCCCTAGATTACTTGCTCTGATTTCACAACTGACCTGACTAAGTAGGAGGTTGGATTAGATCATCTCAGTCTAACCTGAGTGATTCTGTGATGATGTGAAAGAGATTTGCTGAGACATTCAGCCACCTCAGATTCATACCTAGAGAGAACGAATTTTTTGTATAAACGTCTTTGAACAGTTTTCCATTTGGTAGCCTGGTTTTGGTTATAGTCTAGAACAGAGTTCAAATAACAGATTTTTTTTTTTTTTTTGTGTTACCAGTTACTGTTTTTGAGAATAAATATGAAATACCAATGTTTTAAAGCAACAAAATTACCTTGAATCCTCTAGGTTAAAGGGTGACTAGTTTTGAATATGGGCTCATTTCCAGCAACTTATATAAATAGAATTTGCTAACAAAAAAAAAAAAGTGCTGTTTTTTGTCAATGTTTACTTTTTTCAAAATTTCATTCCCTTATGAAGTAAAGAGAACACAGAACAACAAATATAATGTTGCAACTATAATTTGTTTCTTACACTGTACATCTGTATTTTGGGCTGTGCTTAGTTTGGGACAACTGATGTTACCCAAGAACACAAAAGCTTTTTTTTATCTGCAAAACTGTTAGACCATACTTGTTACCAATTTGAGAAGAGAGAAAATCAGATCCTTAGTCTATATTTATCTCAAACATGCATGCACTTTAAAAATCCTTGCAGACCACAACTGATCCATATTAATTAGCTGACATAAATGTTAGCCCTCAAATAGTCTGCTGTCCTTTTTTTTTCCTTAACCTGCAGCAGTTTTTGAAGAAAATTCAACTTGACATTGTTTAATAGATTTAAAGCACAGGAATTGAAAGCTATAAAAATGTGGCATACAATAAGCATATTTAATCCAGGAAGCAAGGAATGAACATATAGTCTGACAGAATGTTGTTGTTTTTACTGCATCTTGTTTAAGAGCTAAAAGAAAACCTGATAAAATATGTTCCTGGCATGGGATTAACATTACTATTTTCCCTGCTCTCTTTCTAGTATTTCTCAGGCCATAGAATAATGGTTCCAAAAATATTTCATGCACTTTTTGAAATGTATTACTCAATATAATATATAAATTGTGTGCATAAGTATTTGATTCCATTTCATTCCTGTTATGCTACCAATGGCATTGTGATTGTCATATATTCATTCTGGTGTGTTCAGATCTCTGCACTGTCATAATAATTTCTGTCATCATAGCAATTTTATCATTATCCCCACTGGTAAGAAATACATTCTTGCAAGTCGGTACAATATATAGAATATATTAAATTTACAAGTAGCACTAACTTATCGATGAAAGATTTTAAAATAATAACTTTATCCCACTTAAGAAAAATTTCCAGAAAGTTCACATAATGGGAAGAAGAAATATGAAATGTGTTTGAAAGTTATTTATCAACTTAAAATAGTTGCTCAAGTTTGTCATAGTGTAGTTGCAATCTGATATAAGACTTTTATGTATATATTCTTTTTCTGATTCAAAATCAGAAGACTAATGTATAATCTATTGTTAATATACAGGGACATATTTAAGTGTTCTAGTAATATGTGTCTTTGGAGCCTTGATAGGCATCTAGTCTCCAGTAAAGCCTCCTCAGGTTTGCAAAGTATACAGCATATTACTGAATTGTGTCCTTGATTCTCCTTTGCAGTCTTATTATAATTATACTTTTCATAATTTAAAATGTAATCACACATAAAGATTAACTCTCAGTTACAAAAACACTGTATAAGGTCTCTAAGATGTTCCCATTCATTTCAGTATCCCTAGACAGTGTCCATTAGCAAGATGACATAATATGTGTTTTATCTTCTCAGTTTTATTGGCAGTCTTTAGCTATGAGTGGCAGAACTGCTGCAGATGTGTGTGTCCTTTAGCCAGCTTCACAGATGTCATCTGCCAGAACTAATAGCAGATCTTTTTTTTTTTTAATCCTGTGATATTTTAACCTTACTATAGCACAAGCCCAAAGTGTTAGAGACTCTTAAGTTTTGATGACCACAGCTTCTTCCATTTTCTCAGTGTGTTCCTGTTTTCCTCTGGAGTCTTGAGGTGGTCTTCATGTTTCATCTAGAGCAGCCCATTAACTTGTCAGCCTTCTTCCTAAATCTCAATTCAGCATCAAAGCAGAAAAAAATGGTGTGTTTTACATTACCCATAAGTTTAATTCATTACCTGAATAGAATTTAAAATGTGTATAGTATTATTTAGGCAAGTTCAAATAATATATTTAGGCAAGTTCAAATAAGTTCATTCTGCTTGAATCTTCCTGTGGCAAGTCACAAGAGGGAACAGTACTGGTTTCCAAAACTGCACTGGTTTGTGTCTTGTCAGGTCTGGGTATGGTGAAAACTTGCTCACACTTGACTTGCCCTAAGATATTTTGAGTATTTGGGTGTTTCTGTGGTGATTTCTACTGCCTCTAAAGCTTACTTCTTGTTGCAGAGTATGCCTAGCTGATAACAGAATGTATGTGTGCTACTGATCAGATAGTTGGGAAATGTGTCTTTGAAACACTGAATAACATTTTACTAGGACACAGGATAAAGGAGAGATGTACTGACCTTGACTTAAAAATCTGGATACCCACTACAGAGACTTCTAAAAAGTATTGCTTCCTTGCTGTGGTTCCCAGAACAGAAATGATATTGAAAAGCCAGTTTTGCAGTTGCCATTTATTAATTCAGCTGAGGTAGTGCTGGTTACCAACCATCTGTGTGATAATCTAGTGCTGATAAACTTGGTCTCCAACATGTGTTAGACAATCCCACAGGTAGGTCTGTCCTTTTGGAGTCTCCACCTACCATCAGATGCATTGTCTGTGAGGAAAGATAACAACATTGTAGGGGATGGGTTTTTTCCAATTTTTCAATTTCAATTTCAAAAATTTTTTATATGAAGCACATCAGTGTCTACAAAGGAAAAGACAGAAATTATGTCTCAGAAAACAAGAGGGATGACTGAGAAGGTAACTGTTCCAGTCTACTGGATTTCAAGTGGATTTCCATCATGTCATAAGATTAGCAAAGAGTCTTCAATAATTCATGTAAGACTGTGAAATGTCATGTATTGTCTTCTCCAGCAAAAGCATGGAAGAGAAATAAAGATACTTTTTTCTGATTAGAACTTTAAATTATTGGAATGGAAGGAGAAAATACTGCCATGGAATTTCTCAAAAGATTCTCTGATTAGATGAGTGGGTTTTTTGTGCGAAAAAATTGTCATTTATTTAAAACTATCCAAATAAATTGGAGAAATTTGTTTGTACTTATTACAGTGAGATGTGAACCAGGAATCCACATACTCTCTCTCATAGCTGTTGTTACTGATGTCAAAAAAATCTAAAGGTTTGTAATGCAAATTTGAGACAGATAGCTTTCTGTCATCCTAAAACCAGATGTAAAATTTTATTGAACTAAGTGTAGTACTGACAGTGAACTTCTCAGAGGCAATCCCTCATAACATGTGAGAGCATTATGGGCACCGTGCTGAGACCACAGAACATGTTAGAAGTAGGGGGATTAGATTAAGCTGACATATATACTTAGTAAGATGCTGTTAAGCCTTAAGAAGTCTTTAACATAAATTTGACTATTTCTTTCTTTTTTTCATTTAAATATGCATTGATTTAAACGTGTCAGGACGATTTGCTATACCATCCAGTTGACTAGATTATACTTCAGTATTGGAAAGATGAATGATCATAAGTCATCCCATTATGATTTCACAAGCCTTGTTCACAGGATGTATGCAAAATATTTTTGAATATTTATTAGGGAGTAGAAAAGGTCCTGCATTCACCAGAACATCACATTACATAATCCCTTTTTAATACTATGGAGAAAATCAAGTGGGAATATAAAAAGGCATAAGAGAACAGGAATAGAAAGAGAGTCTGGCAGCAGCATTAAAATGAATATATAATTAGTTTTAAATGTGGCTCTACTCTGTAACGCTTAAGACTAAAAGGCTCTTAGTACTTAAATGTTTATCACATTTCAATAATGCTATAGTTTTAAAAATGATTTACTTAAAAAAATCTAATATGGGTTGAGTATTATTCAACTGGCCTATAAAAAATCTCATTTGGAATGGGAGTTCTTTGTCCATTGAACGAGAAGCCCTGGTGATGAGGCACTCAGTTAGAAGTGGTTGCACTGACATTGTAACATCTTGACCCATGCACAACATTCTGCTTTTAAAGTAAAGATTTTCTTTCTGTTAAGACTTAAAGAATTCCATTTATTGAAATACTGCATTATTGAAACATTTTCCAGATGTTTTCCAAAACACACGGTTTCCTGTACTGGTAGATATACATTATGTAGTGTAAATCTAAGAGAAGGAGAAGATCAAGTGAAGACATCAAGATGCATTTCTTAATAACACATCCATGTGCATTATAGATTAATATTCTTTTACTAGTATGCTTTAAATTCACAGTGGGATTTTACTAATGTGCTTTATATTCACACTGGGAATTTATTTCAACTTAAATTTCTTGATGGATATGCCCTTATAAACTGGGAAACAATTTCCCATGGCGACAACTGGAATCTCAACTTCCAAGCACTTGTACACAGACCTACAGGTTCTCATGTGAGTAATTGTAATTTACTCAGCAGTTGTGGAGAACTACTCTCTTGAGTACAAACTGGACAGTCATTAAGATCTGTTTATGTAGTAACAATGAAGCAGGTACACAAGTGTTGATAATTTTGAAGTGCTGGTCTTTTTTAGATCTACTTTTGCAGTCACTAACTGATGAAGTAGTTGTGAGTAACAACATGGCAAAAATTTCACACCAGTTCTTCAATTCTACATCAATAAAGACTGAAAGAACTTAAATTGGTAGAGAACTCTGCATTGTTTGCACAGATCCTTCTCTGTATTGCTTTCTCTTCATAAGTGGAGGGAAAAAACAAAAAAAACCCCACGTATGGTGATGTTTAAACCACTGAAATTGTGAAATTACATCTGACTTAGGAAGTCTGCTGATCTTGAAACAATTGTAGACTGACAGTGAACTGAGGATAATACCATAGCTGCTTCCCTTGCTATTTATCATTCTAGCTATCTATTCTAAATATTTACTCAACCATTGCCTGAAACAGAATACAGGACTAGATGAACCTTTGGCATGATGAGCTTGTGTTCCCTCTTCTTTAGTACTGAAGTGCTCACAATTTGCTCTTTGTCTTGCAGTTCTTCCTTCTCCAGTCTCTCTTTCTGTGAGATCTTGCCTTTTGTCAGCTGTAGACACCACTGATAGAGCCTAAAGTAACAGTATCTCACCTATATTATTCTCAACTATATCACATCAATGTACTCATGCCACGGATGCTATGGAAGCAGCTTCCCATCTGTGGCACAGGAGGGTTAAGTGACCCAGTAGTTTAACACAAGATGGCAAAATTACAGAGCTTTATTTTCCTGAAGTTCTTAGCTGAAGTTACTCTCAAAATGAGGCGCTGTTGAGAGGCAGCAAAATAGTCCAAATAGGTAAATAGAGCCCTGAAGAGGAAAAGTTCATTGAAATGCATGCCTTGTTCCAAAAAGCAGTTGGAGATCAAATCTGTTTTGAGATTGCTCTTCTACTGGGCTTAACTTCATCATTTTAGAATTGTCAAGGGATTTTGTCATTTCCAGACTTTTTTGAAAAGCATGACTAATTGTGGCCAGCCTAAGGCATTTTCTACAATTACATACGTGAAGACAAACATATTCTAATTTAGCTGATTGTTCTAGCTTTTTTTTTCTTTTTTCTTTTTTTTTTTTTTTTTTTTTTTTTTTTTTTGCATTAACTACATAGAATGGGCTTTGAATTCTTTTGTTTTATATCATGTAGTGTAACCTACCTGCTGTGATTTAATCAAGTATTTAGGTCACTCAAACTATAATAGCAACAGAAATAATCAGGTTTTCTATCTTTAGATTAGGCTTTTTTAATTTTACTTTTCTTCTAAATTATTTTTTTTCTTATGTTTGTTTTCAGTTGTGATGGTATGCAAAGCACTTAAACTTTTGATCCCTTAAAAATTTAGAAACAGAAAACTCAGCTGTTTAACTGCTTTCATTAAAATTATTCCTTGTCATTTTGGGCTTAACTTGTTTGAAGATACTTTATGGAGGAGTTTTGCAAACTTTATAAGCATATTAAAATTTCATTTTGCTAGGAAACATGCTGCATAATAATTCCTCACTACAGAAATTAATTCCATATTGCTTATACTGTAGTAAGTTTACCATATAATGCTGCTTAAAAAAATTTCTTTGGCAAGTATGAATTGAAACATTTTGCTGTTTGGTGTTAGACAGGATTTATTCTAAGCACATTGCTTACAGGGCTCTCTTACCTTTCTTTTCCTTCTTTCTTAAGTGTCACTTTCATGACCATACTGCAGACAGACTGAAAAGCATTTCAGAAGTTTTCATCACTTAAAGCATATTCATTCAAAGACAGTAATTATCTTAAAAATACTCTATCAGTTCCAAGGTGCATTGATGTCATACTAAAGATCTGCTATAAAAGATGCTATATTTTTAGCTCTGAGCTGGCTAGGAACCCTCAATTAATTATCTTCATCATTGTAACACAGATTTCAAAAATAATCATTCAGTGCCTCCCACTATGTCATTTAGGAGGAAAAACCAAACTACACTTTCTGCAAGGGAGTGAGACTTAAATATGTGTCTAAACACAGGAAAACTTGTTTATTTTTCTGGCACACAAATGAAAGCTGTCCAAGGGTTGATGGAAGAGTATCACATGCCAGTCAGAAGGAGCTATGGAATTAGATTCAAGACCTTGGCCAATGTGAACCAGAATGATTCTAGTCAGAAATTGCAGTTTCTAATTCATCCAAAGGAGTCCTTGCTCTGATCTATAACATGTCAAAAAACATAAAACAAGGCCAAGTGTCAGAAAATACCAAGAATTTGAGCTCTGGAAACCAAGTCGAGATGAATATCAAACATCATTAGCTACTGTAGTTTGGCTTTTTAGGTGAAATGAAATCCTACTCTATTGAAATTAGCTTAAGCTATTTTATATAAATTCACTGGGAAAGAACTTCAGCACAGTTGACCTAGTTCAAAGACATAGCTTGACCATTTTCAATAGGGAGATGAAATTGGAAGAATTCATGTCATAGTACTCCATTTGCTTTGTCTTTTCTGCTCTTCCATTTTAGTCATCTTTTCTTACTCTTTTTACTTTCATTCATCCCTTCCTTTGGACCACATAAATTTGGTCTCAGGCTGTGTCATGGAAAACATGATAGAAGACGAAAACTTGAAGGCAGGCACAGTGAGCTTGCTGCATCAAAACAAGATGTAAAAATCAAGAGGCATCAGTCTAAAGCTTTTTGATCCAGGAAAAGGAGATGTGATTGACATAAAGCAGAGTAAAGCAAGCAGGATTATAAAGCCAAAGCTGAAAATATGATTGGTTAGCAATAGTAGTAAGCAAAAACGTGTACAGAAATTAACACCTTGGGTTCTACTGGGTGTTACTTGCTAGATTAGGAGCCCCTAATGCATTTTTTGTCCCCACTTCAGAAGGAAATAGTGGCACAGAAACAAAAGAAACTGGATAGACCACACTCAGTCCTCACAAGAACCTAAGTGCAATTCATCCATCCAGCTGGTTGTTGCCAATACTTAAAAAATAGCAGGCTTTGAATTAACAAGAGGAATAGGGGTATTTGAAGACAAAACTATCATTTTTAGGCTTCTAGTGGTGTGAAGTACTTAGTACTGCCTGTGAAGCAATGAGTTCTGTTCATTGCCATTAGAATCTGCATGGAGGCAGCTGGACTCCATTTAAAAACAGGGACAGAGGCAGCAGCCAGAGCATCACAGCCTTGATGCAGGAGGGAAGTTTAGCTCTGCCTTGGTATCACTATTCCCAAGCAAAACTGGAACTGTCTTCAGAAGCAATATGCAGTCAGTGATTATGGCAGGCCATAGCTTGCATGGGAAAGTTGAAAGTTTGAATTTAATCTGTTGAAGGGTTACAGAACCAGTGTCACATCTCATCATACACCACAGCTGCTTTGTCACTGATTTGTAACAATGGGGCTGGTTTTCAATTAAAGAAAACATCTCAGTGCCATTGGAAAAACTCACTGGCATAGACAAAATAGCCATGAATTATTATTACATATTATTCAGAAAGACCTTCAGAATAAAAAATTAAGTCAAACACTTAAGAAAGTATGTGGGAACCACAGGAAATACTATGTTATCCTTTATTAAATTATAGTAGCATCAGCAAGGAAAAAAGCTATAAAAGAAAGGGCAAAATATGACAGCAAGATGTACAGCAATAGTATTTATTTTTCAGATATATAAATGAATGTATTTTTTAAAATTGCACTAGCAAATGTGGCAGTTCAATACATATACATTTACTTAATCCACCCTTTTCTGAACTGAAGCTAATGTCTAAAATTATCCTACTAAAAGTTGCCCTATGTAAAGACTGTAAGGGAAACAAGAAAAATCTTATAGCAAATCTTAACAGGCCTGGAGAACTTAAAATCCAGTAATAAGAGGACTGTGATCACTACCTTAAATCAGAAGTCAAGATTAGAAAGTTAAGTAAAATGTAAAAATTCTACATTGTACACATAAGCACATAAGTTCAGTTTCCATGCCACCAGTGTTTCCCATGAAAATATTTCCCTTTCTTTTTCTTTTTTTTGAAATATTGGTATTTTCTTGTTATTCTTTTTTAATTTTCTTAAATTATAGACATTTCACTTTTTTAATATAGAGATATTCCAGACTTTTTCATGCTACTCAGCTGAAGTAAGAGAATGCTTACATTTATTACCTAGCAGGATGTAGATATAAATTATACCAGTAAGAGTAGATGCTCAGGATGCTAAACTTAATTTAGGCTGTATCATTTCCCTTTAAAAACCTAAGATAACCTACAGTGAATTCTTCACTTTCAGTAATCCAGGTTTTCTAATACAAAGCTTCTCATCTATTAAAGTTCATTATGACACTGCAATAAAGTAACATTCACAAACTTAAAATGTACAGCTTTCAAATAGGGATATTACTAAAGCTGAAATATTATTTGAAGCACATCGCTTCTATTACCTATAGAACGTTTCTTTCTAATAATCCTACTGGAAAAAATGCATAAAACCAGAAATTTTAAGATGCCAAAATTATTATATATAATATTTTATTTCCTCACATTATCATATTATGAGTCAGTTTGACTTATCCCAGTCTGGAATATTAGACTAGACATGAAGGGGTATGAACATTCTTACAGTTAAAAAAAGTATAGATATATTTTCATATATATATATATGTATATGTAGAGATACTCATGAATCTCTTCTGGCTCCCAACTCTGCCAAGAAAATTTTTTAGCCAGTCAGTCGTTCCTGATATCATCTTAGAATTGAGGAGATATCTTGAGTTATTTTCCTTCATGCTGTTTTAACTGTGATTTATATGTAGGTAAATACAAGCCCTGTGGAGTTATATTTACCTTAAGTATTAAGCCTTTTTTTTTAGCCTTTGTCTTGCTGAACTGCTTATTGTTTTCTGGGTTTTTCATGTCTTCATTATTTGTCTAAGCAGGCTGCTGACACATTTTTCTAAAGTTTTCAGAAATTTCATGTATTTTCTTCTGAGCTGAGATTCAGGCTCTGTGATTTTAGAAGCCCTTTCAAGTTTCTGGTATTACGAAGTCTATCTCAAAGATGCTCTCCTTCAGTTTCCATGCAGAATGTTAAATGCTTCTGATGGCAACTCTGCAAACTCATCCTGGCTTCTTAGTTTGCAGAGTCAAGCATTTGACATGTTCTGTCTTTTCATAAAATAGGAACCACATTGGTAATAACTGTCAAAGGCTCTCCAGACTCATTTTTTTAATACGCTAGAATTCTATTTTGGAGAGACTGTTTCAAGTAATAGAAAACAAATTTTGGCCCTGTACTATTTTCCATACTGTTTTTTTTCCATATATTCTGCTGTTCATTGCCTCACAGGAAACCAAAGGGAGATGCATAGTTTGTCTTCCAAAGTCTAGGTTACATAAAAATGAAACAATTATGCTTGATTTTCATGTAATGAGGATGACTACATTTTGCATCTGAAATTATCAGGTTCAGCATCAGAGCTCTGGAAAGAGTTCTCATGGAACAACTCTTTGCCCAAATTGCTCACCTTTGCTAAAAAAGCAGACTTGTAGACACACTGTAACCCTTAGCCAATATTTTGTAAAACAATTCCTGGTGTTCCTGCAGCAATACTTGTTGGTTTTACTAGTGTTAAATTTGCAAAGTGACAATTCCATGTCAGGTCATTTGATAAATACCCGTTGACCACATATGAATCTTTATGTCCTCCTAAAGGCTAAATATTTCTGTATGTTTGGAATTAATTGCATTAACTTCATTAATCTGTTTCATGATCTTGAAGCTCCTGCGGGTGTTTTAATGTGGTGTTTGAGGTAACTTTCTTGATCAACCCCCAAGCTTCATCTTGTAGTTGTGAACTGGAGCTGACTGGTTCACTAGGTTGACTTAAAGATGTTTGACTGTGATTGTTGTTGCTTCTCTTCTTTATGGATCACAGATTTTATGTTAGAGAAAACTCATAAAAAGTCAAGTAATGAACAGGAAAGAAGTAGAATTTATCTAAAATTTGCTAAAACCTTTTATTGTCCCTAAAAGCATAATCATGACCTTCTGCTGAAGTGGGTGGAAGTTGTAGCCACAGGGAACCTTTCACACAGATTTCATTGCAAGATTGAAGCTAAAATGAAAGGCCAGATAGTTTACAGTCTGCAGGCTGTGGAGCAAAAAAAATTGTAACTACTGGAATAAGTTCAAACTGTTAGTGATTAAAGAAAGACTGTCATTTTGCTCAGTGTTCTGTCCATGCAGAGCTTGTTGGAAATTCATGAAATGCAGCATTAGTGACATTTCCAGGGTAATAAACAACCTACTGTAGCAAAGAATTACCTGGAAGTAGAGATTCCACTATTCTGACTTTTTCTTAACAAGCATGTTAATTGTCTTGTGGACTTCCAATTTTATTCATTTTATTCCCCAATGGTTCCCTTAATATCACATGTTTACATACAGAATGTTTTTAATAGCCATCACTATTACCAAGTTTAAAGCTAGTTTTTCTTTCATTCTTGTGTAAGCAAAAAAGGGTTCTTAAAAGTCCCAGTTGTGTTTTTCATCTTGTGCCTGCAGGGACAGCACACTCATGTCTTGTTGGAATTGAGTAAGCAGTGTTTTTAGAGATGAAAAATAAAAAAATACACATAGTTGTAGCACTTTTTTATCTTTTGATCTCAGGGGACTTTAGAAAAAAGTTCAGTATCATCACCTGAATTTTACTTAGAAGGAACCTGTACACAGGAGAAGGAGGTAGTGACTTATTCAGGTTTTCTCAGTAAGCCTGTGACAGAAATTTGAACCTTTGTCTCCTGAATTCTAGCCAAATATTTTCTCCAGCCTACTCTCCTTCTGCACGGGAGTGCAGATTCCAAAATGCTGAAAGACATAAAAAGCAGACAATGTAAATAAGATACAAATGAATACACAGCACGTGAAATCCTGGTCTCACTTAAGTCAGTGGCAAAACTCCCTTTGACTTCAGTGGAGTCAGGATTCCATCAGGTCAGACCATCTTATAAAAAAATAGTGTCATATTTACACTAATTGGTCTTTCAGTTCTAAACTCTGCTTTTTTCCTTTTTACAGGTTGAGTTGCTGTAGGCTCTCTAATTAAGCTTGGTACATAATTTGCTGTCAGCTTATATTTCTTAAGCAGACCTTAACACCTTTCTTTGAATTCATTTTGCTTTAAAGGAAAAAAAGTATGTACTGACTGTTCTGAAATGTACCAAGTTTGTTTTATCTCATTATCATTCTGACAGATCTGGTTTCTTCTCTCAGTTCCTTTGTATTCTTATTACATAGGTAGCATTTTATCTGTTGTAGCAAATTTCTCTGTTACTTATAGATACAGTTCAGTGAAGTATATTTTGGTTTATGTTGTGGTGACAGTGTAGGAAGAATCAAGATTGGCTATTGAAATTTTTAAATGTGTTTTGGACTTAGAGCATGCATGTTTACTGTTAAAAAGTACTGGTAGCTGTAAAGGTTGGCACAAGTTAATTTACTCAGTAAGTATTAAATGTATTCATAATCTGTGAATTAGTAATTAGCAATGTAGATCAAGAACACGTTTTGCTCCTGACAATTAAGTCCGGGGCAGTGGCTCTGGCTGTTTACTGTCTCTAGTCTGATTTTATTGTTTAATGTTTTTTTATGATTAAACTGAGCTGCTTCCTCTTTCACATGAGTCTGTGGCAAGGAGAGATAAGAATGCACTGAGACACAGGAGACAAGGAATTGACTTGGTGACATAATGAAATAATTTGTAATCAACAGGAAGGAATTGAGAAAAAAAGGACTTTTACTTAATGTTTGTGAGGAGGCTTACAAACTGCTATAAGCAGTAAAGTCCATGTAGGCAGCTGTCATACAATCATAAAATAGTCTCTTACACAATACTGTTGCTCAGGAAGACCCAGGCTTTTTTGAAAAAGCAATATTCCTCCCTTCTCCTTTTCCTCTACTTACCACTTTCAAAGAATTCTGGCTAGTTCCTAATTTGAGTAAAGTGGTTAAAAAAAATACAGCTTATTATTCCTTAAAGTAGAGTATATTCTGTTTGGAGAGAAATGGGACCAGGGTTCGAGACAGGAACTGCTCAAGAGAGATGAGAAACTCCATTGAACATTGCATAAAATTGAAGAAAGTCAGAATAGGAGAAATCCCATCTATACTGGCTGTTTTTAAGGAGCAGTAGTTTCCTGAGAAGCTGCCTTCTTTTTTGAAGCTTAAGAAATTGAAAGTATCAATGAACTGTGCATGCATCAAATCACAGTATCCTTTCCAAATGATCACCTCTAAAAATATACTGCAGTAATGTAAAAACAGTGAACTGAAATGCAACTAATACAGAAATTAAATACATAGATTTGTCCTGCAAAAGTGAAATTATTATTTTTTCACTTGGACATGTATTTAATTTTCTTTTGACAACTTGGATTCAGTAGTTTGATATTTTTCCAACAGTATGTTTGCTATAGAAAATATTTCATCCCACTGAGCTGACATACTGCTGAGCAATAAAAGGTCTTGGCTTATACAATATCTGAGCTGTACTCAAAGGCACTGCCCCGTCATGTGGTAACTGGAACTTCAATATCATGTAAGTAAATAAATCTATATAAAAAATAAAGGTATATGTCTCTCATCTTACTATGAGAGAATTAAGCTTTGCTATATTTCTGTATTTGCTAAAAGAGCAAAGACTGAAAAATAAGCATTTTTGAGAATATTGTGGATTTAGGCCAGACTTTGCCATACTGCATATATGAGGCTAATTTTGCAAGTAAAGCAACAATGTATGCACATTACCTGTAGTCAGACCCATGAAATGGTACTGTTAAAGTGGAATTATATAGGCTGTGCTTTAAGAATTCATAGTAACAGTAGTATAACCAGTAGAGCATTATCAAGTCAGTGATGTGATTGTATTGCATACACTTAAGTCTTATTTCTGATTGTCAGAACTAACATTAAATTCATACTTCCATTATCCTTCCTAGTACAGACATATCAATCATAGTATAGTATAGTCATATGCCAAGCTGTATCTTTATGATAGAGCATATTATCTGGGTTGCTTTTCTTATCATAATAGGCTGAAGCCAGCAATGTGAGAACTGGTCAGGCATTGGCATTAGGTAAGGGTAACATGTATAAAAGTACTTGAAGACAAATTTAAAAAGTAGTCAATCTCAGAATGGTTCTTGCTTTTGCGTTCAATTCTTATATATTAAGTCCAAATTCTTGAGAAGGTACATAATTGCCAGCATTCAGGCAGTTTTTATGTCTGACAGTAGTCTCTGTATATAAGCAAGTGGTAATTTCTTTTTTGGTGTTCTTAACAAATAAAGAATTAATATTGGCCCTTTCTGCATGCAGTTATCATGGAGATCCTTCAACAGCAGCAGTTCCTTTCCTTGACTTATCTTGAGGCTGGACACCTTTGCCTTGCTGTTCTCTGGCCTACTGACTTTAGAAGAAATTTTCATTGATATGAAAGGTGACAGAACTGTCAGGATTTAAAGAACTGTTTTTTAATTGAGGGGTAATAAAACTTGAACCAAATCAGAAGACAAACCAAAAACTGCCGACTGGGTGCTTCTCTTTTGATCTCTGAACATAGGTGGCTATGAGAGGTAAATTTCCTTATGGCCCACCAGCCAATATATTCTCTTTTTGTAGGCAATTGCACCTATGTCTAGGAGTTGGAGTACAAGTGGCAAATTCCACAGAATTCCTTTTCTCACCTCCCAGCTCCACGATGCTTTTTAAAGATTTTGCACAAGTAATCTTATAAATGTAAGGAAATACATCACTGAAGTAGCACCTCTTACTTTCACAAAAGCAGATGAATGTTTACTTTGTGGCCCTTAGTTAATAATTACATTAGGTGGAGCAGAACTAACACATTAGTCTTACCAAAATTTGGTTTTTTAGAATTAAAAGTATGTACATATAGCTCACCTAACAGTATGTGATGTGCTTGCTGTATAAAAAAATATTTTTTATGTTGCAGCCATTTCACTACCTCATCTACACGCTGCCCATCAAACATTGTCACTAAGACTACCACTGACATCCATATCCCTGGGCAGATTTAAATAGCTTCCTTTATTTTAATTAACCTGCCAGAGAAAACTTCTTTGTTTTTAACACCTAAAATTAAGCTTGGCCTAAAGTCTAAATTTATCCCTGAAGCCATGATAAATGTGAAGACCAATCAATTTTATAAGCATTTTGAAATGCTCTCCCCTTTGCATGAGTAAGAGGAAATACAGACTACAAAGTACCAGATCTGAGTTAAGAAGCTTCCACTTTATATTTCTGCTTTTCTGATTATAGCTGCTTATAAGCAGCTAATTTCTATCCTTTAAAATGTTTTACAAGCAAAAATCACTGAATGATGAACTTTTGTATTCTGCATAATTTTAAATTTAAACTCTTCTCAGCGATGGGAGTAACAAGGAAAAGTTTACTAGATCAAGAGATAGTAATATATCTCTGAATTAATGTCTAAATTATTCTACTGTTATAGGTGTTACATTATAGGTATATTGTCTTTTAAGAACATTAATTCAATTTCCACTTGAATCTGGTGTCTTGAGACAGGAAAACTATTCCAGAAGAATTTGGAATAGGAAGGATTAGCTGATTATTTAATGTAAGGCACTATGCAATGAAGCTGTCTGCAGTAATAACTCAATTAACCAGAGGTCCATTTAAATTCTGTGTTGCTATTATAAACAAGAGTGACACAATTCACAGTTGCCTGGACAGCTAGGATAAGATCAATTTTGTCTGCCTAAAAGAAGTTAACTGTTTTGTTTAACCTAATGACCTAGGTTCTTTGTGTTGAGTGACAGACACCTCCAAGGGACCCTTCATCCTATAGTGTATTTTACAAAGGGATTAAAAATCTTTTAGAGCAGAGGGCTGTTTGTCATTAGATGTCTACCTCATAAACCACATTAAATTATGAGAATAATTCCATCCTAAAATTAAAACAAAATCTGTTCTGAGTGCAAACCAGTGGTTTTGAATTTAAATTTCTATGTTTTTAAAATAATGTTTATAACACTCATGACTAAACCTAATGGATCACTGTAAATTTTGTAAAACAGTCCTTCTAGAAGCAATCAAGTCAGTACTAAAATGTAATTGTGAGTAGTGTGAATTGTGCTGGTCACTTCAATGGACACATCATTTTGGTAGATCTGTGCTGAAACCTAAAGCTGTTACTGTAGATGTAAGCCCTACTAACTGTTCCATGTCTGATTCTTGTAGAGAAAAACTCATCTAGTAACTTTATTCTGTTTCTCAAAAAGCCTTAGTGTTGTCTCTCTCATCTAGTTGCCACATTTCCCAGCTATTTCCTGACTGCTTCACAAAATTTTATATAAGGAACAAATAGCCAGTTCTTGAAAATGTCTTGATAGTATAAATTGCATTAATTTTAACTTGACTTTTTGTAGTGTATCTGATTGCATTCTTTATTTTGTAAGGTGAAATAATGTATTTCATCAAGGAACTGCAGAATTCAAGACTTAAGAAAAATACTTTGGGTCTTGGGTTTAGCATGCTTATACAATGGATTTGTAACTATTTAATTGAAAAAAAAGAATTCAGTCTAATCACTTTTAGTGCATGAGTTATATTCAGCCAGTAAACTCCTTATTATTCACACACACAGGGATGTGGCCAATGATTAAGACCCCAAGGATTTGGCTGATAGAATAATCTGCATTTCTAAAGAAAAAATAAGCAGTAGGGTATTTAATTCTTTAAAAGAAAAGTTGTGATGCGCGTCAAAGCGTAACACTGAATCATGGTTTTTAAAACAGTATCTGCAACTTGCTTGCCCATTGGCTGGTTCACTTGTGTATCTGTAATGTACAGTCTTGATCTAATAATTGCTAATTATGCAGTTGTTTATCAGCTCATTTGAAACATCCTGAAATTCAGTCTAGCTCAGCAAATTGCTGTGCTTAAGGCGTTTTTAGATTCTAGGAAATTATAATATCCCCAGAAGGCAAAGAATTAATAATAAAAATCCTCTTTTGTAAAAGATTATCATTGCAGAGCAAATGGAGCAGATCTTCCCTATCTTAGTGCATTTAATATTCTCATTTTTTCTATGAAAGTTTGATGGAAAGACTATGTGGGGATCACTGTTTTATTAACTTGTTAGGAGACAAATTTGCTGAACCAGTGCAGCATATTGATTTCAGTGTCTGCTGTATGGAAAAGCAGCATTAGTAATGGATGACTTCTAGACATTTCCATATGGAAACTGACTCATTCTTTAGACATTTTGTGATCTTGATTTATCTGTTTAGGCTGGCATTAAGGAGTTAGTGATTAAAATTTCAAAGATTCTTTCTTGTTTATTACTGAGAAGGTTTTCCTGCTTTCCAAATTATTTCTTCCTATTATTCTCACCCTTAGCAAATGCTTTGTAAAGAATTACAGAAGCAATTTCAGTTTCTCTTGGAAACAGTATTCTGTACAGTAGATTTCAGGTTTGCAGAACATTTTTTATCAGTTATCAAATGTTATTTAGCAGATCAAGCATGCAACCATTTCTGGAGTGGGGGAGCTTAATATAGTTCTTAAAATCCATAATGTAAAACAGATGGCTTGATCTAATTATCTTAGTTACAAACATGCAGAGGTAAATATCATACCTAGGATACTAAATGATGATGAGAAAGGTAGCTGTCAAATTCAGTTGCTCTCCTCAGGTACACCAGTCCAAAAAAATATCTATCTTGCAAATTTATCCTGCTGCTTAATTTAGGAGTGCAGTGATGTTTTTATTTCCATTATTCATTTTGGTGTTGCATCGTTCAAGTATTGGATTTAGAAAAAGATCTCAGAGAGTATGCAGCCATCTGTGGCCTTTCACCTTACAAACTGAGTGATCCAGGAAGCAAGGGCTGAAATCATAGCAATGAAATTCAGGAAATAATCTTCATGTATCTGCACTCTTGTAATATTTTTTGACAAATAAAAGAATTTGCAAATTTATTTTTCAGACTCTTAGGAGTCACAAGATGATTTCTACTAAGAAATCTTAATCATCTAGGCAAAGAGCTTTTGTCTTAGCACCATTAAGATTACACAGATTACAGAAAAGGGTTTCTAGGATGCATTCTGTACAGAAAAGCTTTACTGCACAAGGTGATGAAGAATCTGTACCACAGCTAGTTGACATTTTATCCTTTTTCAAAAATATGACTAATCACTCCAGAAGCAGAAATAAATGTGTCACTTCCAAGTCAGCAAACTTTCCTTCTGACATAAATTTAGATCAATATTTAATATTTATATGTATATTTCAGCAAAGGAGGCTGGAAAGTAGCATACTTGTATGTTCTTCTGGTAAACAGTGTCCTACTTTGCAGATGTGGACAGAACTGTTTACAAGTATGGAAAGTGGGTCTGTAATATAAAACATAGTTTGAAAGAGTCTTACTGTGGGATGAATTGAAGCAGAATCTTTTGCATAAACTCTCAGATTTATTAAGGCAGTAACAATTATCCATCAGGTGATCTCAGAGTATTTCATAAAGGCAGGACAGCATTTTTTCTATTCCAAAAAACTGAAACAGGAAATTCAGGTATTGATTTTAAGAGCATCAAGAATTTAATTTCCTTAGAAGCCCCAGAATCATACACTAAAGTTCTGCCTGGCTGAGGAGACACTTGTCTTTACAGCACTGGAAGCCCTTTCAGAATTAAAGCAGAGCTCTATATACGTTGCTCAAAGTCAAAAGAAGTTGCCCAAGGACTTCCAGCTCCTCAGTGGCAGAGTTGGCCGTGCCATTCCTGCCCCTTGGTTCTTTCCCCTTGAACAGTATTTCAACAATGCCTGAAATGGGAAAGTGTTGTTGTTTTTCCTATATCAAGCTTAAAATAACAGGTAAGGAGAACTGAATATGAAGAAGTGTCTCAGCAGTGGAAGGCTGACAAGGTGCATTGTATGCAAGTGAGCCAGAACTTTATGACATGTTCAGAACTTGGAGACTGAATTACAGTTTTAGTAATCATCAGCTCCTCTTCTTCTCTGTCACTTTTTTGTTTAATATATAGCATGGAAGAGACTTATGGTACAAGTTTTATAAGCCTGCAATAAAAATACAACAACTGTTGTATTAAATTATTTAAGTTGTAAACCACTGTAAAAAGCAGAAAAAGTTATATCGACATGGAGCCAGGAAAAATTATTATGATGGAGTATAAGATATATTGTGCTGATTACTACAGAATTTTTTCCCAGTTTAGCATATTGTAAATCTTTGGTTGGCCTTAAGAATGAAAGTGTGAGTAGATTTTTCTCAAGACTTGTGGCAAGTGGTTCAAGAAAAATGAAGGTAAAATCAGATCTATAATTTAAAAACAAATCAGTGAAAATGTGACAGCAAACAAAAAATATCTAAAAGGTTAAAGGAGAGAATAGTGGCAAAGCAAAGGATCAATGAATTTAAAACTTCCACATTTCCCCTGAGAGAAAGCTGGAATTCTGAATGTAAAAAATAAGCAATTTTTATATTTTAAGCAAGTAGATTATTATTTAGTTATTTTGTGCTATGCTTACTAAAAAGAGACGTGCCAATAATTTTGAATCTGGGAATACTGATGGTAGCATTTGAAGGTGCTAGATGTACCTAAATTTGTTGCTACTATTACAAATGGAAATATTTGCAGGAGGATACAAATATATTTATCATGAAGTTCTGACTATATGTGTTAGATTCCAATTAGTTTTCCTTTCTCCTGCCTCTTTGCTCTTGGTAAGTAAAAAACTAAACAGATGAGATTATTATTAATGGCATTAGGTTACTACTAATAATAATCCTATAAAATAAAATAAAATATTTATCATCATCTTTTAGCATCTTCATGTTCCACGTTTTTTTCTTTCCAGATATTTTAGAGCTTTAATGACCCTGAATGTCCTTGTGGCAGGCTGTAGATGAGTTTTCTTGGCCCTGCAAAGTTATTTGGAAAAAATTCAGCTGGGCTGAGCATATTTATTGCCTTCCTTTCTACCAATAAGTGCTTTCTGCAGTAGAGAAAAAGAGATGGTAGCCTGATTCTGAAGAATCTTCTTAGCAGTGCTGTAATTGGAAACCTACCTTGGCAGAGAAGCCTTATTTTTCTTAAAAAAGGCTCATTCAGCTAATATAGTACAGAAAATAGTGGTAAGGCCACTCCAGTGATGGTGTCCCAGGAGAAAAGGAGAAGGTCTCTGTGAACAGATGTTGATGGATCTCTGTAGTCTGTCCCTCTCACTACTGCGTTCTGCAGTGCAGTGGGTATGAATATTCCCTGACAAGTTAAAGCCCATGGCATAAAGTATCAGTGTTGACCAAAGCAAGGGCTGTGTGGGCATCTTTGCTTTACTTTAAAGCTGACATCTCTTCTTGAACAATTTATTTCCCTCCAGCAGTACTTCAACATTGTTAAAACCAGATCTCATACCACAGATCACATCTTTAGAACAGAAGGAGGCAGAAGGATAAATCAAAAGCGTGTTTTGCGGTGCCTGATAGGTTGGCTTTCTGTTTGTGGGAAAGATAAAGGTCACCCTTCCATCACTCACACTTCATGTTTCTTAAAAGTGGTTAAAGCATCACATCCATTTTACTTCTGAGCATTTTGAGTTTCATTAATCCAGTATCTCTTTGAGCTAACATAATTTTTTGGTGGAGATGTAGCTTAAGGCTCCTGAGGTAGAAATTCCTGCTTGAAAGAGCCAGTGTTCAAGCATCATTGGTGCTGCTGACTGACTGGGCACCTCTGGGTGCTGGGGCCTGTCCCACCTGGGGGAACCTGAACCCCCTCAGCAAGATGCCAGATCCAGGCAACTTTTCCCATCCCTGTTGGTCTGTGCTGTGTACTGTACCTGTCACCCCTGTGGCTCTAAGTCACAAAATGTACAGGAGTTGTGGGAGACCAGCTTGTCCAAAAGACCTTCCTCAGAGGTTTTTTTAAATACCAGGTGTTTAGGCCCACGTATTTTGGCAATGAAATACTCTTTTTTTTAAAATGCATTTGTGTAATAATTCAAATGCAGCCTTTTGTGATACACTGTGGTATAAAATATATAGTAATGCTTATTAAGCAATCACAAGACAGTCAGATGTATAGCTCCTTGACAGACTATTTTGGCATAAAGCCCACAGATAGCTTTTCAAATAACCTGTAAGCCACCCCAGCTGTTGGTGGTGGAAAGCTTAGAGGCCTCCATGCAGTGGCCAGCATAGTAGGTCAGACACATCCCACGGGGCTCTCCTGGGACTCTCATTTGAACTTCCAGAGATCCAAAAGCAGTTCCAGCAAAAGGATAATTTTGTTCTTAGCCACTGTTGTTCATAATTGTGCTCACTGTGGTGCGCTCTCTGAAGGAAGAAGAGGTGGATGGTGGGTCAGAGTTGGGGTCAGTTTTTGGCTTTGACACAAATTACCTTTGCAAATTGTATAACTTTGGCAAAGCTGTGACCCATGGAAACTATGACTTAGTTTCCTACGTGTCCTGTGCTCCTTTTTCAGCTCTCTGATTTTTTTGTGTTGATGGTAAACTCTTTGTGGTAGACCTTGTCTGTTATTTAGTGTTTATTCAGTTCCTGATAAATGGCACGTAAGTCTTCCTGAAGGCTTTCATAAATTATGCTGTTAATAACTTCAAGTTAGAGCAAAAATGACTTGCAGCTCACATCGCTATGTGGCCAAGTTTCAGGCCCTTTTTCTTTCATTTTGCTGTCTGTTGACACAGTTGAATGACTCTCCCAGTCTCCCATTCCCAAATCTGTAACAAACTATGAGCTCATGTTACGCAGGAAGCACTAGGAGTGAGATTTATTTGTCATCTTTGGAGGCCATGAAGAGGAACAAAAGACTTTCATCTCTCTCCTTTTCTTCCTTGACTGTGGGGAATAAGCGTGTACTGAAATCTTGGGTGTCTGCCATCCAGGATAAAAATCCAATTAATGTAAATCTGCCAGATCAAGGGGAGGCAGTTGTGTGGCTATCAAGAGCCCACAGACTGCTGGGTGGATGGATCAGCAGCAACCTCCAGCAGCATGATTTCCCCATTAAAACTGAAACTGGGTTTTATTCCACCTCTAAATACTGGCCTGTCCTTCTTTTTTTTTTAGCCTGCTCCAGCTAATTTTGCAGAAGTTGTCAGATGCAGTCGTAATGAAATTTTAGACATTTGTAGACTCACTCTAGGATTAAATCAGTGACCTCCCTCAGGATGTAAGGCAGTGAATGCCACAGCCACTCTTTGTTACCTCTTCCAGGCAGCTTTGATTAAAGTGTGCTATGAAGCTGGACCTGGATCAATATGAATGATCTTCATCGACCTAATAATGTATTTAACATGTTCAGTGCACTTTTATCTGGTTTTGTTACAATAAGTTGTTTACTTTAGTGCAGCAGATTGATTTAAAGTTTCAGAGCTATTTACAATGGTAAACATCCAGAAATAACCTGCACATGATACTGTATATAAATTTGTAGTTTACTGTGCAAGCTCCTCGGGCAGGTGTATGTAGCATAGCTATGATTTTCAGATTTCAAGAATGTGGCTTAGAAACTGAAAACAATTATTCCATTAATGTTATTTTAAATGTTCACAGCTTAACTTGACATAAACAAAGGACCATATGATCTCCATGCTCAGTCTAAGGGTGTTTATCACATCTTCAGTCTTTTAGAAACCTTTTCTATTATTTGTGGCCTAAATTCTCCCACCAGCAGATGTATGTAGTGTCTACTGGTTATATAAACATCTCTTCATGGTCAGGCCTTTTGGATGAAGTATGTCCAATCAGATATTTATTAAACCCATTGGTTTTAGAGACCGTTTAGCAGACTTGAATAAAGGAACAAACATGGAAGCTGTATCAAATACATCATTTGGGGATGTCAGAGCACTTAACAAACATTGTTACAACCGAGTCCATGTGTAACCACTGAAGGACATATTTGCCTCAGTATGTCTCATGACAGCTTCTTAAAAAATATACTCAAGTGAATTTAACACTTGTGAAAGGTGCCAGATTGACAGGCCCTGGAGATAAAAGTTCTTGAATTACCAGCAGGCACAGCCGAGCTTCCCACACACACTGCCCCACCAGTGTCCCCAACCCTACCTGGAAGGCACATCAACCAACTGTCCTACAGCCTGCAAATCTGTGCCATCTCCTGCTCCTGTACCATGGGCCAAGAGTCAGTAGCTGTAATGTGACCTAAAGGTGATAAAGCAAGTTTCATAATTACTGCACAGGTGCTGTTGCAGTTGATCATTTTCACACCAAGTTTTCATTTAATCTGGAAAAAAAAATATCAAGGAAGTGCACATTTATCTGATTTTGCATACAGCAACAAAATGTATGTGAGCTCTACTGAATCTTGTAGTTTTATCATTCTGCATAGGTGCAGATGCAGAGTATGATCAAAAAAGTGCTTGCACAGACTGTGAAGTACATTCTTAAGATGCCTCTTGAAAAATGGGTCCTTAGTGTTTCATATGTTTGTAATAATGTCTCCATAACTCATCCCTGCATGGTGTCATTACAGCCCATCCTCCCCAGAGATCCTGAACACAGCTGGTGTACAGGTTCAATAACCATCCACCCCTTAAAGAGATGGGGTCGTTACTGGGTTGAAAGATGGCACACAGGAAAAAGGGACTCGTGATCCTTGCACCCTGTCGTGGGTTTAGAGAAAGCAGGAGCTCTTCCCTGAGTCATTGCACTCGGAAAGTTCCATCCTCCATTCTCTTTGAAATTATATTTAGACACCACCATGAGTACTGGAAGGGCATTCTTAAGGGTTTCTTTATGTAGTGTGGCAGGTTAATGACATTTTAAACAAAAGTGCACATTTACAATCTTGTATAGGCCAATTCTCAGCCTGCATATAGGACATGGCTAAAACCAGAACAACACAAAACAACGAGTTCTCGTGCTTGGCTATTTTCTAAACTATACTGGCAGCTTGAAAGAATTATTATGGAAGCTAAATCTTAATTCGTTCTGCTGCAAGACCAGCCATAGCTAATGTGCAGAAAAGCTCAGCAATATTTGTTTATCTTTTGAGTCACATTTCTTTCTGCAACGTGCTATTGATGTGCATGATAACCTATCTAATATGAAGGGTACTGGGTGTACTTTGGAAGATAATTTCTGTATATCCAGAGTGAGTTAGGTGCTCTATAATTGTTTTAGGGATGCAATTTGGAATTGAAGTTGAAACCATTATAAATATCAGTATTGTCCTGGTTTGGGCCAGGAAAAAGGTGATTTTCTGTCTTGTACTTTTGCTTTTAGCTATGTCTCTTGTAAGTAGTTGCACTTGCTGAAATTAACAGCAAGTTTCTCAGACAGTGTGTGTTTCTAGGACTGATAACACTTGATGTTTATAGTTACTGCTAGAGACTGGTGTGCAGAGCCAAGGACACTGCTCAGCTCTGAGGAAAACATAAAGAGGTCCCACCTGCATCCCTCCTTTGGGGAGGAACAGACAAGATAGATGCCAGAATTGACCAAACAGAGTATTCCATCCCATATATGTCATCCTCAGTATAAATTTGAGGGATCATGAGGCCAAGCCAGATTTCCAGCTTCCGGCTGCCTGCCCTTCCTGCCTTTCCTGCTTCCTTTCCTTCACCTGGCATCCTGGAAGGATCCCGTCCATTCCTCTGCCTGTGGTCCTAATCCGTGCCAGCCCATATCTGTGTGTTCCTGCCTCCAGTTCCCAACTGCTGCCGACTCCAGGAGTCCAGCCTGGACTTTCCCAGAGCTGCCCTGCAGCCTCAGTGGTGACGTGAGAGCTATTGGGGGAAAGGGGGGAGGAATCTGGTATCCATTTTCCTGTATATTTGTATATATTTAGTAATTTTTTCCTATTTATCATTACTGTTTCATTAAAGTTGTGTAGTTTAGTTTCCAACCCATAAGTCTCTCTCCCTTATTCTCTCTCCTTTCTTATCAGGGAGGATTTATTGGCGCCCAACGTGGGGCGACCTCTTTATCCTCCTGGAGGGAGATTAATAGAGAGCGTCTGTTACTCGGTTTAACTGCTGGGCCAGTGTTAAACCGTGACAAGTATAAAATCTCATTTGATGATAATGATTGACTGATTTTCTTACCTCCTCAGCATTCATCATGCAGCTGTCACACTGTACACCTTTAGGAAGATTACAGACCAGCCTGCTAGATGAAGTTTAGGTTTTAAAGTCTGGAGGGAGGTTCAGGAGATAATGTATACATTCTGGGATGTTTAAACATGGTTGTACCCATGAACTCTGCTTAAATATCTCAGCCTCAGCTATCCTGGGCAGCCTGTCTACTGGAAAAAAAAAAAAGAGATGGACTATTTTAGGTCATCTTCTCCTTCACAGGTTTGTCCTCTTTAGTATGGGACCTGTACTGTTTAATATTTTTATCTACAATATAGACAGCAGGATCAAGTGCACCATCAGCAAGTTTGCAGGTGAGCCCAAACTGAGTGATGCTGTTGATAAGCCAGAGGGATGGGATGGGATGGGATGGCATGGCATGGCATGGCATGGCATGGCATGGCATGGCATCCAGAAGGACCTGGATTCAGAGTTGGGCCCAGGTGAACCTCATGAGGTTCAACAAGATCAAGTGCAGGGACCTGCACCTGGGTCAGCACAATCCACAGGCTGGGGGATGAGGTTTTAGGAAGCAGCCCTGCAGAAAAGCACTTGGGGGGGTGGGGTGGACAAAAAGCTGGGCATGAGGCAGCAGTGTGTGCTTGCAGCCCAGAAGGGCAATGATATCCCAGGCATCAAAAGGAGTGTGGCTGGCAGGTGGAGAGAGGTGATGCTGCCACTTTGCTCTGGTAAGACCTCACCTGCAGGTCCAGGTCTGGAGCCCTCAGTACAGGAAGGACATGGACCTGAGGGAGTGGGTCCAGAGGGGGGATATGAAAATGTTCAGCAGTGAGAAGAGAAGGCTTTGGGGAGACCTAATAGTGACCTTCCAGTATCTGAAGGGGCCTACAGGAAGACTGGAGATGGACTGTTGGCAAGGGCCTGGAGCGATAGCATGGGGGGTAATGGTTTTAAATTAGAGAAGACTAAATTTAGACTGCATGTTTGAAAAAAATTATTTACCATGAGAGTACTAGAAAAACGGACCAGGTTGCCCAGGGAAGTGGTTGAGGCCTCATCACTGGAGATATTCAAGGTGAGGCTTGACAGGGCTCTGAGCAACTGCTTACTGCAGGGCACTTGGACTACATGACCTCTAGAGGTCCCTTCCAATCCAAATTATTCTGTGATTCTATGTTTTCACCAGCCTCATTTCAAATATCCAATGTAGCTGAGTCAGGTTTTGGTGTGGGATGGTTTCTTTTGTCTGATAGTATGTTTATAGTACCCCTATGGCATTCTCATTTCATTCATTTTATTACTTAGTTACTAATTTTACCTATATCATGTTATATATTCCACTTCAATCTGCTACTTATTCCCTAAAAGTACTACTAAGACTTTTTTCATCAACCACCTTTTTAGATTTTTGAGCTAGTACCTGGCCTCCTGCTTGCAGAAAGGCAAAAAGCTTTTTTCTTGTTTGCTACTAAGAGGGGAGGAGGGGAATGCCAGAATCCTTCCTTTACAGCATGACAATATTCTACTCTCAGAAAAATGCAGAAGACAGGAAATAGGTGTTTATTTGTATTTCCTAAAGATGTACATTGTAATTTGGCATCACTGAAAACATTATTTAGAAGCAAAGGCTTCCTGAAGTTTACCTACCCCATTCTGAAGCTCCAAGGATTGTCTCAGTTCATTAGTCTGAAAAGTCTTTACAGAAGTGAAGGATTATTTTAAAATTTTGTTTAGGAACCCAAAAGTTAGAATTCTGTATTAGCGAGGGAAAGGAGAGAGTTTCTTTCATGACTGCATTAAACAGAAGCCTTCAGAAGAATAGAAGGGGGTTGGTTCATTCCCATCTTCATGTAACTTGAATTACAGGGTTTAGTAAGTGAAACAGATCATAAGCTAAACCCTGCAGAGTCCAGAAAGCTCTAATTAACGCCCACAGTGAGTAACTTTTCTGAAATTGGTCTTTAATCAAACTTTGCTCTGAAAATAAAACAAGGTATCGTGGCAGCTTGATAAAAGAGATGCATTGCCAAGGCTGACAGGCCCACAATCAAACCAGCACTAAAAATAACTGGTTTGTCTACTAATTTTCTTTCAGATGCTAAAAAATGCATTAGCTGCAGTCTGGAAAAACTTCTACAGTCGCTCAGCCGAGTGACTCAGCTCTAGAAAAGTGAGCTTCCTGTAAATGTTAATGCCCTCCCTGATAAGGACTGAGCCCTCTTTCTTTCCCACATCCTCCCTCACAAGCAGAATCAGGGTAAAGAGGCAACTTCTGGATTCTTTGAGAGGTGCTCAGTTGTCCCTCTCCTCTTGCTGCTTCTGGTGCCAGAGCACAAGCATCCTTCCTGACTAAAGGGTCTGGATATAGATAAGCCAGTCACTCATCTTTCTTGTGTCTCCCAGAAACAGTTAAGGTCTATGGGCTGCTCCCTCTTCCTCATTGATTCTGGAGCAGGAGTTCTCAGTAAGGCATGCAGGGAAACACAGCTCATTTTCCTCTTCCTCTGAATCATCATAAGAAGTATGGAAATGATCACTATCCTGATATTATAAATAAGTAGGCAAAGACAGGCTGTAACTCACTCAAACCCAGATGGACTTAGTTACCAGAATAAATACTCAGGAGAGGTAGGCTTATAAAGCAAGTTCCATTTCCATCCTCCAGACTTTAGTTACTGTTGAATTCCCACTTTTCTACATAGGAATGTTTCCCACTTGGAAGAAAAATCAAGACTGACTTCAAATTTTATAGTTTTGGAAGAGAAGTGTAAAAGCATTGAGTAATATATCTTTGGCCAGTTTTCCCTGGAACTGGTCTGCCCTTAGTATTTTTGAAGATCTACCTGGTAAGTTTTCAAAATGGAAACACAATTATTTACAAGATGCTGTCTGCATTTTTGTTGTGGGCAGAGCATTTTGAAAACCTGGTCCCATACCAGGGAAATGGTCAGTGGGAAATAATTGTTATCAAGAATAATAAAGAAAAACATAAGGTACCATATGAAAAGCTAAGTATTGGGCTATGTAAAATGTTCATTGTATTGTTATTTAAAATCTCCACAACTGCAACAAAAAAAATCAGTACAGAATCATATTCATGAGCTGCTTCTATATTCCAACAGTATGCTTTTGTTTACTGGGCTTATTTTGGACAGGAAGACATTAATGAAAATGAAGCAACCTAATTGTTCAGGTTATGTTTCAAAATCTTATATTTCAGCGTATCATTTTACATTACCTTAAGTGAAAGTGTGGGGGAAAAACTGATTTCTCTGGCACGTAAGGCTCATAAATAGTAGTAAAAGCAGATAATTTTTTTAAAAGCACATTTTCCTTCCTTACTATGGTTGTAAACCACAGCCAGTCAGCTGGATGTTTAAGAAAGGGGGGGGGATGGGGTCTCCAGTTTCACCTTTTCATTGCTCTGCCTGATCATTTAAGGCAGAGGCTTGTTCCAGACAGCTTTAATTAAACTATGCTCTGAAACTGTATATAGATCAATGGAAATGATCCATAACAAGAGGCTAATCATGTATTTAACAGTGTTCAGTCCAGTTCAATCACCTTCTGCCATTTCTGTGGCTTTACATTCATGTGGCAGAGTCTTGAATGTGTGTATGTATTTTTTAATCCATCTCATTAGTGACCATATGCTTTGGCTTCCAGGGAGACAAGAACTGTCTGCAATCTGCCAGGGATTTAGGGACATCAATAATTTGTGAATAGTCATGTTGGTACTGGTCGAAGGGTTAAGTGTTCTGCACACCAGGGGCATGTGTTTTGGGACTGGAACTCTTAGTCAACTGTTAGGAACCTGATCCCTTGTGAGGCATCTTTTCAAAGTACATGCTGCATGTCAGATCTCCACAGCTGAAGCAATGGAGCTTTATTAGCTCAGGGATTTAAGAACCTGCTCTAAGCAATGTAACAATATCTTTTGGTTAAAAAGTGAAGGAAAGATAGGAGATGTAATATGAAAGTGATTTTTTATATGTACTGAGCTAAACGTGATCTTCCTTTTTGATACCATTTTCCTTTTCAATATGAAGCTATCAGATTACTCCTCCCCTGCAAATATCCAGTGAAGCAAGAGTATGGCAGCAATAATGGGGACCTCATTTGGGAAACATAAGTGAACTCAGTGGCCTCACCTCATACTGCCTAAATCCTGCCAAAGCTAGTGACAGCACAGATGTAAAAATCTAATCACTTGGAATGGCTGTGCAGGGGCTCCCAGGACATTGGTTTATCTACTTAGTGGGAAAACCACCATTAAAAACAATAGCTTGTGGTGTTAGACTGTGCTATGTTTTACAGAAGGGCTGCTAAGTCATCAGGAGATATCATCAAGCTATTGATGATCACCAAGGATCTCAGTATTCTGTCCTTACAGAGGAAATAGATTGTAATGTCAGACTTTTTTTGTGAGAGAGGGAAAGAATTTACATTAATTTTGTTCATTTTAAGTTTTGGTCACATTCATATCCCTCAGCTTTACCCAGGTCAGGAGGAAAATGTGTAGCAATGCAGAAATAAACTGCATGGAACCTGTGCCCTGAACTTGTCCTGATCAGTTGGAAGTAGTGGGTATGCACCTTACAGGATCCTGTAAATTTCATGTTGTAATAATGATTGATGCAGACTGCCACAGGAAAAGAAAACATGCACCACTTCATTGCTGCTTGCTAGTCAGCTGGTTTTGTTTGTACTTTAATATTAAACATTCTGTATCAGGGCAGAATTAATAACCTTGGGACTGGTATCAGTCCTGTGTAGCTCCTGTTGAAGCTCCAGTAACCACACTCACTGTAACCCTCCATCTTCTACTTGTTTTTACTTTTAAATTAAATTTCTAGAGGTAGGGCACAACTGAACAAGCATTTCCATAAAATGATATAAAGGAAAGAAATTTTTGGTATCTTGAATGTATTTGAGCAGAGTTGAATACTCCAGAAAACAATCATAGTCTTGACTGAGGCTCTTATTTATCCAAAAGCATAGTTTGCAGGTGTGAAAAATATATGGATTGTGTCTTTAAATCCTCCAATACTAATTATATATTTTTAATGATATGAAATGAATACTGTATCTTATTTATAGCAGGCAAAATACATAGGTGACAATTTTTTGCATTGTGTCAGGTATGATTGCATACACTGATGCAGATATAATAATTTATATTGTTTTCTGCGGGAATTTAAAGTACAATTTTACTTTTTAGAAGACCCAGTCTCCTCTTTTTAGGGGAAAGATGCGTGAGCAGACTTTCTCCACAATTTCTAAATGGATGAAGATGCACATTTAAGGTCGAGTGGCTTTGTATCAAAGTATTTGATTTATAAGTATAATAAAACATTTAGAGGCATATGTCAGAGAATTTAATCCACATTCCAATTATAGATGTAGGCTTTGCTGCAGCATTTTACACGTGCAATAGAGAAGTTTATGGTCTTTGGGAAAGGTGGCTCTTTCTGGCTGGCAACCAAGTCCACTAGGCCATGTTCAAATGTGAATATTGATGGATAATTTGGCAACCTCAGAAAAAAACCAAAAGAATGGAGCTGTATTTCCAGGTAATCTCACTTACAAATTCTCCCTTTGAAAGTAATACCTCTGGTGTTTTGGTTGGTTGGTTTTAAGGGGGGGAGGGGAGCTGTTGGGGTTTTTTTGGTTGGTTGGTTTTTTGTTTGTTTTTTTATGATGTTTTTTAGCACCGTTTTGCAGCTTTTAAGCCTGTGAAAAAAAAGACTAAAATTGTATTTTAGGGATATATATGTATATATATATATAATATTATAATATACATATATTATATATTTAAAACCTTTATGTTTTGACATTTTTAATTGAGAAAAAAAGGGTAATTTTCATGGGGTGGAATTAGTGATTTTTGATGTGACTTGCCTTTATCCACTTCTATTTAATGCCTTCTGAGCCAGCATAGCTATAAAGTTTCCTGAAGTCAGAGTTTGGAATTAAAATGTTAGCTGATGCTTAACTACCAGGTCACTGCTGAATATTGGCAATACTGAGTCCCTTTTCACACCCAACATGAAGAAGCCCTTTGACCTCTGAGGTGACTGTTGATCTTTGGCCCAATTTTCACCTCTGATGTCAATGGTGTTGATAGAAAAGAAGTGAGCAGAAATTCAGAAGTGTCTTAGGTAGTGTCTTTGCAACCTTTTGTAGGTAGCATTGCCACTACTACATTAATTTGTGCTGCTGCTGCCAGGTAACAAGAGAGAAGAGTTTTGGCTTCAGTGAATATAATTGCAATATTCCCGGTTTCTCCTGGATGAGGTAGCACTTTGAACTGCCTGCTCACACTTTCACAGGCAGTGAAGCCAAAAAAACCCCACTCTGACAGTCTTCAAGTTCTGCCCTCTTTACACCCTCTCCAGCCAAGACTGGTTAGTGCTATAAAAAATTGTAATTATCACAGAAGCTCCAGACAGAAACGACTTACTGAAACCCAAACTTATGCAGGCCATACCTTACCATGAGGAAACTGTTTCTTGTAGGGCCATTTGGAGGTTTTTCAGGAGTCTCCTATAAAATTTCTGTGTGTATGGATTTCTAGGATGTCCACTGGGGCTGTAACACAACTAGAATGTCTTGATGCTACGTTTAAAAGTTTCATTCTTTAGTTTTCTTCTATACTCTCCTAAGTAGATCTTCTCCATTATTAATTCTGTGACTTTAAATTTACAAAGTTCTGCCATAAATGCCAGTCCCTTTAGAGTGCTTTATAGCCAGATTCTCTATTTTTAGCAGTTTGAATCTTTCTATAATTCTAGCTATGCAGTCAAATCTGTTCCCATCCCTGGACTTCCTCCATTATATCTTCAATGCAGCACACTTCCATTGATTTCAAATAGAAATCATGTTCATAATGTTTTAAAAAATGGTCCACTTTAACTTCTAGTGGATTGATGCACCACCGTAGGACCCAAGAGCAGAATTTCATTTACAGACAACTATGTGCTGATCATCCAAATATAGAAAATGATAAAGAACTGAATTTCAACTGGCCTTTAGTTATTTTTACTACCTGCACTTAGTTGCAGCTTCCTTATATCTGTAATCAACAGACCCCTCTCTCACTCAAGCTTGAGAAACATTCTTTTTACTGCTTTGCTGAATTATGGCCTTAGGCAACATGTAAAATTAATCTCAAATTAGTCAACAAGGAGGTGGGAGATGATGATTCTCTATTCTATATAAAGGGTAAACATAGAGCTTCATTTCACTTCCTTCTGTTAATTGCTACTCCACGATAATTTTCAAAAATGTATTTAGAAATATTTTTTAAGAGATAGAGCACAATAGGAAATGACAGATGGCAGAGAGGGTTCATTAATGGTTTCTTTTTTTTTTTTTAATTTTAGGACTGCAACAATACCTTGAAAAATATTTGGGTAAGAAGACCCCAGCTCTCATTTTAGTCCCTGTGGTGGATTTACCTGGCAAAGAAATGATTCATATAACATGCTGGGTAAGCTAGCAGTTTAGAAGAGATGAGTTGGTATCAAAACATGCATTTGGTCCAGGAGAGAACAAAGAAAGGAATTGATTCTAACTGTGTTGGATGCTTTCATTAAGCAATATTGTTTCATTTAAGCAAAGTCACATTTAGCTTGTTAATGATTCCTGATTTGTGACAGACTCAGCTTTGTATGATCAATAAAGGTTTCTTTTCAAAATATTGTGCTTTTTTTCTCACTTATTTTTAGTTATGTTCTGCTAATAGCAGGTGGCTCTTGGGAGATGTCAGTTGCTCTGATCACATTAGGTCTCTCATTTGATATATTTAGGCCTGGTTACAATAAACTGATTATAACTTTATATCTTCTGATGGAGGTGAAACCAGAACATTAGCCTCCATACTGTTTAAAAGACTTGATTCCTTTCTATTCTATGTTGGATTTACTGACTTCAGGCCAACTCATGAAGATCTTATTTGTGGCCAGATTTTAACCCTTTTACTTGCATCAGAGAAAAATTATTTAGAAGGGTAGTCAAGGATGCATGTTTTACCAAAGCAAACGTTAGAGATGATGGCCAAACTGGATTATTTTCCATCCTGCTTTCTGAGGGAATAGTGGGTAGCCTCATGCTTTACATCTGGTAGACAGCTCTTATTAAACACCTACCAATATTCCCCAAGGCTTCAGTCTTCTCCAGAAAATCAAGAAGTGTTTTACCACTGCTTTTTAAAACAGACTCAGACACATAGGTGAAGCTCCTATCAGTTTAATCAAAATTGATATTTTACTCATAGCATGGTGTAAGATTAGAATAAGCCTGACTATTTGGACTTCACTTGAGGCAGTAAGGTATTGTAGAGGAATTTTAGTTTCAGGTAGAGGTTATAAAAGTAATCCTTCAAAAAGGAGTATCAGAGCTTCAGTTCCAGTGTGTGAGTACTGGAGCTGTATGACCAGCATCCCAGTTGTCTGTCTCTTACACCAGCATCTCTCTGGGATACCTCCAAAAAAGTCAACTGTCTGTCAGTAAATTCATACTGGGTTGACAGACAGGTGGACTCAGCACTCCTGCTTGATTTCCTTACCTGCTACCAGATGTGAACTTGGCAGCAACTGGTAAATATACAGTGACTAAAGATAGGAGGCTCTTCCTCTGTTAGATACTTTGCATGCCCAGCATACTCTGCCAATGATTACTTGAAAACAGAGATTGTTAAATGTTATTGTTCCTTACTGTTGTATCAGATGATACAGCAGAATGTCCATCCTCTTTAGTAAGAATTGTTTTGTTCAAATATTTTAGAAGGGGAAGGCAAAGAGCTTTTTTTCTCCCAGTGTATAAATGCATGGATGTATAGAATTAAATTCCTTAAGAAAAAAAGGAAGACTCTTTTAACAATACATTAGCTCATTAGCATTCAGTATCATTTTTTAGGCTTGACTTAAACATATTTGATCCTTGTTCTTTCTCACAGTCAGAAAAGAATTTCTCAATACCTGGCTCTGCCTGTTTTGTTTGAATTCTACACTTTCAGAAGGCTAAATCATCTTCCTGCTTCTCCCTGGAAATACCAGCAATTTCTTTCTCTCTGTGTGGAGTGCCCACAGATCATAGACATAAGCCAAACTGAAGTAGGAGAAAGGGAGATGGTACTTGCAGAGAGATGAGGATGAAGCTTAATTTTTTATAGATAGCTATTTTTTATAGATACCTATTGAAGCCAAATAGATGGCATACATTTGACTGTGTTTCCAGTAGCAATCATTTTTTTATACAGTGACTTTAAAAAAGATAACTAAGCATTATGATCTTGGCTTTTGTACTTCACTGTGTATTTTGAGATGGCAAGATATTTGCTCCTAAAGAAACAAGATTTTCCTATAAGTTTTCCTGCCGGATTTGTTTCTCAAACTATCCTCCTTTTCCCCTGTAGTTGTGCATTGAAAAATGGTAGGAGAATGCATTGGTCAAAAAAACAGTGCAGTTTTTTGTTTGTTCATTTCCTCAACAGAAAGAAAAAAATTCTTCTTTTTTGAGACAACTAGAACTTCAAGGCATTACCTTTGCAAATAGCTGAAAAAAAAATAGCTGCCTGACTTTTTCTCCTTGAGAGGCTTCATACAGAGCTTCCAAGTGGAGTAACTAAAACCATAAGCTGGGTTTGCAGTGTTTGAAGTATAAACAAGGCAATTTGTTCAACATTGATATGCATGGTAGGTGTGTAGAGTGCTGCTCCATATAGAGACCTAGGACTTTTATCATAGAAAGAAATAACACCATTTTATCTGCCTTCTGCTGCCATATTTGCACCCCAGTTACTGGTTCCTACTGTGAGTAAGTTGTTTCACAGAGCTCTTTTTCACTGGATGTGTAACAAGTTGTAGCTGAAGACTGGAGGTGGAGGGATGGTTGCAGACACAGACACTGGTTTGTATTGGACTGAACAGAGAGAAAGACATCTAATAATCAGAATTTTTAGATGCAGGGTTTTGTTGGGCATTTTATTTTTTTTTTTCACAACTAGCTTCACTGAGAGCTTACCCCAGCAGGTTTTAATCTTGAGACTGTAAATTCACATTCTGTGCTAAGATGCTGGTTTTGAGGACTTGATATATATACACAAATTCTTCTGTTTCTCTGATTTTTACTAAGCCTGCAGAAAAATGTTTCATATGCATAATATGACACAAAAAGTTGGCTGATCTAGGTTCCAACACTCAGAACACAGAAGGGCTATGTAATAGGTGAGAAAATGTCTTCAAACATGTAACCCAAGGTTTTAATTTTTCCTTTCTCTGCTGTAACAAGTATTAGAATATGGCTTACACAGCTTTTCTACTCTTTCTTTTTTTTTTTCCCAGAAGAAATTTATGTCTTACTATATTTTTCTGTGTCACTGAAGTTTTATCTCCTGCCTCCTTTAAAAATCTCTGTATATCATTTTCTTTAATTGCTTGAAAGCATGTTAAAGTGAACTGACCAAGTGGGACTGCAGGACCAAAACTGATTTAATAACTTTGTGTTTTACTCATTTCAAAACCCAGTGATGGCTACAGTACCAGTGAGCCTTTACAATGCACATGGCTAAGCTACTAAGCTGCTATAAAGGCACCAGAGCTGGTCTTCCAAAATAGATTTTTAAATGACTTTGAGATATTTTAAGCGGAGATTATTTAATTCTTTTTTGCCTGTGAGTTTTATAGTCAGGTGATTCAGGAGCTGATTTGTTATCCCAGATAGCACTGGTGCATCTTCTCTCTTAGCCTTCCCAATTCTGACAGGCACTGGAAGAAGAATGTCTCCTGAGTATTAGAGAGGTGATCTGAAGCAGCTCTTCTCCTTCAAGGACATCCTGTTCCATCCATTATCTCCTGCCTATGTGCAGTAGTCGAGTCTATCACAAGACAGTGATTGAATAAAACTTTTATTTCAGATAAATGAAAGCATTGATTAAATAAATGGTTTGTACTGCATGATATAATAGCTCTCCAAATGAACACTGAAATCCTAACATATAGAAACTTTTCATGTGTCCAAGTTAAATCTTTGTTACTTCTTTCAGGATGGGTTTGCTGAAGCAAACCTAGTTTATTCTCTGTGTTGAAGTAAAACTGTCCTGAGCTGTCTGAGTACTAACTGGCACTTATTATTTAAGTAACCTGCTTATACTATTATACATGTCTGGCATTGAGAATACATATTAAGAATACTTGACAATTTACTAATTTATGATCTCTTTAGTCATATTTTAATATTTTTGGCAAGCTAGCCTGTGTTGATGTATTAGCCAAACGTTCAAAATACAGACTTGAGATCTTGAAAGCTTCTTTTTTTCAACTTTCATCTGAACACTGAATATTTTTGACATATTTAAAATTTTAATTTTAAAAAACAGACTGGGTACCTGTGAACTGAACCCGTATGTTACAGGCAAGTGCCCTTTTACTGATGACTCACTGCTCACAATTTCTTGGCTTTGGCTTTTGTTGGATTAATTCGTGGATAGGTTTTGCCTGTGATTTCCTGCTTTTCTCGTTTTTTAGAGCACTGTCTGCTTTTTCCCTATATTCCCAAATAGTCAAATTGTTCTGAGGTTCTTCTCACAGGATATGTCACTGGCAGCAGTCTCCTTGTCATTGCCTTGACTCTCCATTTCATTTGCAATGTTTGAAAACCATTTCTTGGGTACGTCTGCTCATCCTCCATTTCCTGTTACATTCCTATCTTGCAGTTGTGTCACTGAATCCTAAATAATTTTGAAATACTGTTTTCATAATTTAACCCAGTTCACAAGACTTACTGTCCACAGTAAAAACAGGATGTGCTCAGACTAGGTCATATTTCACGTTTGTTTTTCCCAGCTTTCAGAAATTCTTGCTCTTCTCTAAATTATGCAGATCTCCAGAAGAAAATAATGTTTCAGAACAAAAAGATAAGCTGAACTAAACACCCTGAACTAATTGACAGCTGCTCCAATCTAGTAACATGTTAAGGGACTGCAGAGTCAGGACACATAGTTTAGGATCCTGACAGCCCTTTCCTGAGTAAATCTAAGCATATCCATTAGTTTTCTTGTGCCTCTACTTCCATATTTCTATCGTTGAAATAATGTTTTCTCACCCTTGTAAAGGTGTTGGCAAAGAGATGCTATGTTGTAGTCATACAACCTGCAATAACAAAAAGTTTAGACTGAGCGAGCAGCACACAAGAGTGTGAAAATAATGTTGTGGTGGGAACCAGAATGAATGTGATCACAGATACCAATTTGCATGAGCACAATCTGGAGAGCTTTTCTCCCAGCACACTGCCTGCAGCAGTCTCAGATCACAGGAGGTGTCTATAATACATCTCGTAGCATTAATGATACATTTTGCAGCACAATTCATCCCTGACTATCCCAAAGTGCTTTACTCTTTACCCATTGCCTAAAATTTCCTTGGGCTGTGGCCCAGGCAGGCACAAACACCCTGGCAGCTTCCTCAGCATGGGGTGAAATTCAGCAGCTCTCTGTGGTTATGGTGCTGGGAGAAGAGCTGCTCCACTCCCTGCTGTCCCTCAGGTAGGGTTATTTGCTTTGGTAGCAGCACGGTCACCACAGAGAGTCCTCAGCCTCAAAGCCACATCACCAGGCAGCTGGCACTACTGCTTTGTTACCCAGAAGACTTCTTCCACTTCAGATTTCACCATGATAGAAGGGAAAAATCCCTCTTCCACTCTCCGTCAGGCAGCAGTCTATGTTTTGAATAACCACACCATCCTTGGGACACTGGTGACAGTTCTCAGCACTGATGGCATCTTTAATGGGTAGATCCTATTGCCACCACACCCCCACTTCCCAGGAAAGACATTGTTTCCCTGAGACACAAGTCACAGGGTTGCATTAGGGCTGCCAGCTCATGCAAGCATCACTTCACCTTCTCCCATTACCCTCGTTTTGTTCATAGCTGCCTTAACAGTAGTTTTATTTTTTTGCTTATAGAAGAACAGGGGTCCAGAAGGAAGGAATACATTTCTCAGATGTAAGAGTTATCTCATTGCAACAAAGTTCAGTCCTACTCCCACACAGACCCAACTGTTCCGCAGCAAGACCCAGATACATGCAAATGCAGAGCCTTTTGTAACTGAACCAAATTTGCACAGCTCTGGAGCTGGATCTGTTAAGGTTCAAAGCAGGAGGTGTTAAATGATATGAAGTAATAGAAAGGAAAGGCAGACAAGAAGTCAGTGTGAAAGGAATGGAATTATTAGGAAGCAGTGGGGAAGCCAAGCTTAGAAGGCAAACAACAGGTCTAAGGACCTAAGGGGGTTATTCTTTATTTATAGGATGTCTTTGAAGGAATGGGCCCTGGACTGCCTTCTCACTATTACTAGTTGTAACTATGAAAGATTAATGTATGAAGAACAAAGAGGAATAAAACAGGTTTTTCAGGAAAGAGTTCTAGAAGTGCACTTTAAAACATACCATCCTTTCAACAAGGTATAAAATAGTAAATGCTTAAACTACTCTAACAGTGTTCCTTTGTCTTGCTTCTAGAGCCCCCAGCACAAGAAGGACATGGAGCTCTTAGAGTGAGTTTGAATGAGGAAAGCCACAAAAATTATTAGAGCTGGAGCACCTCTCCTATGAAGACAGGCTGAGAGAGTTGGGGTTGTTCAGCCTGGAGAAGAGAAAGCTCCAAGGAAAACTTTCAGCAGCCTTCCTGAAAGGGCTACAGGAAAGCTGAAGATGGACTTTTTATAAGGACATGTAGTGATAGGACAAGGGGGAATGGAAGAGATTAGATCTAGGTTAGACATCAGGAAGAAATTCTTTACGGTGAGGGTTGTGAGACTGGAACAGGTTGCCCAGGGAGGTTGTGATAGGACAAGAGGGCATGGCCTGAAGCTGCACCAGGGAAGGTTTAGGTTGGATATCAGGAAGCTCTTCCTCACAGAGAGAGTGATCAGGCATTGGAATGGACTGCCCAGGGAAGGGGGGGAGTCACCATCCCTGGAGGTGCTTAAGGAAAGGCTGATGTGTAGTGCCATGGTCTACCTGGTGTGGTGGTGTTAGGTCATAGGCTGGAGTTTATCTCAAGAGTTCCTTTCCATCCCCAATGATTCTGTTGTGGATGCCCTCACCCTGGAAGTGTTCAGGGCCAGGTTTGATGGGGCTTTGAGCAACCTGGTCTAGTGTGAGGTGCCCCTCCCCATGCAGGGGGACTAGAACCAGATGATTTTAAAGTCCTTTCCAACAAACCATTCTGTGATTCTATGATTCTGAAGGTAAGGATGCCTGAAATGAGGCAGGAGAGCCACCAGCTGTGTGCCACCCTGCTGCCAGGGGACATTTGTCGTGGGCACTGCCACAAGGAATGTGTTTAATGTGTTTTTACTGGAGAGGTATAGCCCACGAGTGTGCTTCTCACTTCTACTCCTCCTTCATCAAGGCATGAGAGTGTACCAAGATGTTGATTCAGGACTAGCCTTTCTTTGTTATGCATCTTGTTTAGAACTATTTAAACACTAAAGTCAGAATACCTCATCTTGCTGCTCAGATTAGGCAAGGCAAATGAGATTCTCTTTATTCTGCAGTCCCTAGTGCAGACAAAAAGCTTTATCAGGTTGGGATCCTGCCACTCACATAATTATTTAGAGAAAGACAGCTCCACTCCTTCAGCTCCGATACTTCACAAGAGGAATGGAAACATTAGGAAAAGTTTTTTTCTTTGATGTAGAATATGCTGCCACTTTTTTGTTATTAAAATAGGAGCTAACTTTAAATAAATAAAATTTTGCCTGGAGGCTTCTGAAAACTAATGTTGTGTTTTGACAGTGTCATTTTTCTGATTCCTGAAAGCATTATGTGAGTTACCTCAGGTCTTCATCATGATTTTTCTTCTATGCTAGACACAGTGAATTATTTTTTCAGCTCTGGATTTTATTTGATTTCTCTCACACACACACACTATGCAACTTTGTCATTTGACAGGCACTCCCCAAAGCTGTTTTTTCCCTGTTCTAAAGGACAGAACCCCCTTTAGAAGAAGTAAAAAAGAGGGTGTAGTAGAATGGAAGCAACTCCCACAGTTTTTTTAATTGGGAAAAAAAATGGATGAAAAGTAGTCATTTTTGGAAAAAGAAATAAACCAAGGAAGTGAAGAAAGGTCAAATAAAAACCCTGCAAGAGGACAGAGTTTTGTTTTAAAAAGAAACCACACTACCTTCAACGTGCAATTTTTATGTAATGCCTTTTTAATTGGGCTTGTAGGTTTTATATCCTCTGAATTCATGCTCTGCTATAAATTGATCTAAGGATGGTATAGATTTTAAGGAGAAAGTGTCTTCAAATAACAGCTGATTTGAGGCCCAAGTCTCGGATGATAATTTATGTCCTTTAAAAAAAAAAGTAAGAAATCGTTTAGGTGTATGCTCAACTAGAAAAATCAAATAATGTGTGCTTAGTGAAAGAAAAAAGATTGCTAACGGCACAATGTGTCTCACAGCATAAAGTGCAACCCTAAAATTGCACATTGCTGAGCATTCTTCATGTGCTGTGAACAATTTCATACACTGTATTTCCAACACTGAGTGCACACTCTAATATGTACATATATCAGGGGTGGCCAGACTTTTTGATTTGTGTCACAAAGTGATTTCAATAGATAAAAAGAGCTGGCCAAAGGTCTGCAATTCCACTTGACAACAACAATCAAGGTTTCAAATTTAAATTTCTTTCATATTTGCATGAAAATAGAAGACTTTAAATGGAGAGGGGGTTGACCATCGTTGTATTTTTTGTTTCTCCAAAAAGGAATTGGGTCAAAGTATTTATTTTCCTATTAAAAAGGTCAGATTTTCTATTCAGATTCTTTTTTTTCTGAAATTACAAGAAAGCGTTGGACCATGGAAACCTTTCTGTTGGAGAACTTGTTGCAATTTACATCTCTTAAAATGTTTGGCTAGAATGCCAAATTCTATTTAAAAGGTTGTTTTTTTCCTGTGATCTTTTGAGACACTTCAAGTAAAAAAAAAAAAATAAAAAGAACCCTCTCTATCTGGTGTAAGTAGAGATGTGAATACAGTCCTCAGAGACAAGAACTCTTAAATTCTGATGCTGGCCTTGAACTTTGCAGTGGTTGTAAGTTATGTATTTATGACCTCTTCCCTGCTGTAAAGCAAGGACAGCAGTAATGGGTTAGATGAGATTGTTGTGAACGTTCCCATGTAAGCAGTGAGGTATCCTGTAAGTGATACAGTTGTCAGAAAGCAGAACACACCCCATGATCTATGGGTCCTTAGCTGACCAGGCAGACAATTTTGAGCATTGCGCCAGCTGTTAATTACAGAGATATTTGAAAATTCAACACTGGGAGAGCTTTCTGCTTGCTTTCTGGTATACCCAGCAGACTTTAGGATGGTACAAGGATGCTTTTGCAGGTAGAGATTGGTCCAGCAGCCTGGGGCATAGCCCGGGCTCATGTCTCTTGCAGAGCTAAGGGGTAACTTGGCAGACTGGATTCATGTGGGTCTGTACTAAACAGATGGAGTTTGACTTTTGGGACTACTCTTAACATTTTCATGGTTTTCTCAGTATTTTCAGCAGTAGAAAGCTGGTTTTAATACTACTGAGATTTATAAAAAAAATAAAAAAAAAATTTCTCTACCTAAGTTGAGAAAATTTTATTTTCTCTTCTGTCATCAGACATTACATATCTTTGGTTGTTGGGTGACCCTTCCATTGTTACCACCATGTTTTCACTCTCTCTATTTCCTCTCTTGGTGTTCCTATTCCTTTTGCAGTCACATCTCAGAACCTTAAAAATCTAAGTTAGGATGAGGACCACAAGCATAAGTGAGCCAGCACACAAGAAAAGATGAGGATTGCAGTTGGCAGCCTTGGCATCAGGTATATCTGGATATTTGTGTACTATAAACACCTGGTAGGTTTATAGATCCAAGGTACAGTGAGAAAACCTTCCATGCTTTTACTTGGGTTCTACCTGCAGCTCAACAATAAGACTCAGTACAGAAATGCCATCTGTTGCCTTTACCAAGCCCAAGCATGGCACAAACATTTTTCAAAAGCACCTAAGTGACTGGGAACATAATTCTCATTTTGACTTTAAGTAGAATTTATGTTCCCAAGTCATGTAAACTCCTTTGACAAAATGTTTCTTGGGAAGGTAATGTTTTATGATCTGGTAGTCTGAACCAAGAATTCCAAAGTTTACCAGACCTCATAAATAAATCTACTTGAAAAGGTGGTAGAAAACCCCTCATTATTCCTTGTCTCTATAGTCATGAGATGTACAGCTTTAAAGGAGCTGCACAGAGAGTGCCACCCAGCACAGGCTGAATGTTGTAGAGCAAAACCTGTCAAAAATATCCAAGACTTTGCATAGTTGCCCAAAGAGGAGCTGATTTCTTTGACAGTCAAACACTGGAACAGGGTTCCTAGAGAGGTGATGGGTGCCCCAAGCCTGTCTGTCAGGCATTTGAACAATGTCCTTCACAAACCTTAAATTTTGGTCAGCCCTGAAGTGGTCTGGAATCCAGAGTAGATGGCACTGGAGGCCCTTTTCAACTAAAAGTATTCTATTCTAATTATATTCTTATTATATTCTAATTATATTCTTTTCTTCTGAATATCTGCTCCATTTCCCAGGTACCTAGCAGTCAATACTCTGCATCTGCTGTGCAAGGTAAGGCCCCAGGTTTTCAGCAGCAATGTGAGAGATCAAGCACATAACAACTCCAGAATCTCCTTCTCCACCTCTCCCCACGCACAGGTGGCACCGATGCTACAGAAACACCGGTTGCTAGCGCTGACCTGATTATTTTTTTCGCGCATTTTAAAAAAAAACTCACAATCTTCCCACCCCCGAAAAAAAAAAAAACCCAAAAACCAGACGCTTCCCCTTATACCCACAAAGAGGAAATCAGGGGTTTACTGTTATATATATATTTTTTTTATTAAACATTATTTGTTTCCCCCCTCCCTTACCTCTTTTTCCCGTGTCCCTGCCTCCCGCTCCCTCCCCATCACCCCCACCCCAGGCCCCTCTCTCCCGACCGCCGCCATTCCGCGGGCAATGCTGCCCCCGCACGCCCCCGACGCGCAACAGCACGCGCCGTCCGCGCCCCCGCGCCGTCCGCGGCCCCGCGCCCCTCGGGGGTCGCGACGTGACGGTGGAGGGCGGGGGGGGAGAACCGAACCCCCAGGCGGGTCTGGGTTTTGGAAGGGGTGGCAGCTGAAAAGTCCGTGAAGTTTTGCGGAGGAAGTAACTGACGGAGATTAAAGGTAACGGGAGCGCGTCCCGAGGGCGAGATGGGATGAGAGGGAAAGGGGAAGGTTCCGAGCGGGCAGTGGATGGGTTCGATCAGACGGGAGGGAGAAATTCTGCACTTTGAGGGCGGTGAGAGACTGGCACAGGTTGTCCAAGGAGGTTGTGGCTGCCCCCTCCCTGGAAGTGTTCCCGGAGAGGCTGGATGGGGCTTGGAGCAACCTGGTGTCCTGTGGGAGGTGTCCCTGCCCGTGGGGAGGGGGGGTTGGAACCAGGGGTTCCTTAAGGTCCCTCCCAACCCAAAGCGTTCTGTGATTCCCTGATTAATGCATGGAGTGGAATGTGCAGCAAAGGAACGGGCAGGAAACCTTTCTCTGCAGTTTTTTCCATTGCAAAGGAAGTTTTTTATCAGTTTGGGGTTGCTGATAACATTTGGGGATTTTTGCGTTGCCTTATCAGTCCTAGAACTGTAAATACAAGAACTATATTCAAAGTCAATAGAGAGAGAAATCCGAGGATAATTTATCAACTAGGAGGTCAAGAGAAAAAGGTTGCAGCATGAGCTGTTGCCAAAAGGAGAGTTAAAACATGCTAAGAGAAGAAGTCTGCTTTGTTTTATACTTTCTCAAACCCTTCTGTTGGTTGCTGTTTCATGCTGCAGCTTCTTCCATATGCTCCCTACACCCACTAACACACCCACCTACACACGCTCACAATTTACCAACATACTTTACATCTCTGCTGAATTAAAATCCACACCATCATTCAAATAAAATAAAATAAACAGCTGTTTTCTTTCCACAAAAAAAAAAAAAAAAAAAAAAAAGCGCCGAACATTTTCTGACTTGGCACTTGTGAAGCATTTGAAAGAAACAGGCTGCTGGAGAGGCTTTTGTACTGGCACATTGTGACACTGCACAGAAGGTCCAGGGTTGGATCTAGACACATACCAGTGCACTTAGGACTTAGCACACTTTGCTTTGGAAGGGGACTGTTCTCAGGAGGGAGGACTTGGAGGCTAAGCAAACAATGGCAGATTGTCCTAGTGGTCACTGAGATTCCAGAACAGGCATCAGTTGACTCTCCATGCCTGATAAATGGATTATTTAAAGCAGCACCAACAGGCAGAGAAATGCAGTATCTCATGGCAGGTATTTGTTTTGAGGCCTTCCTTCCTACTGGAGAAGCTTGGCTCCAAGAAGTGCAGGCACCAGAGGCTGTGGCTGGCATTTACCCTTCCTGTGTTAGCTTCCCTGTTAGCTCCCAGATTCAGTCTGAATTCCCAGCTGCAATTTCCCAGCACACAAACAAGCAGTAGGAAAGCAGGGCCCAGAAGGAGACTGCAAGAGGTTATATTGCTGTGAATCCCATGTAGGCCTCCATTCCTGCTGTTTATCAGCCATGGGCCACTGCAGCTCACTCTGAAGCTTGAAAAGCTTTAGAACAACTACCTCAAGTGGCCACCTCAGCATGTCCATGTCTCTTTGCTGTACCTCTCCTTTCTGGATAAGCCTTTCAACACAGCTGTCCCAACAGCTGTGGCAGGAACTCCCTCCCCTCCCAGATAGTGTTGCTCAGGGCTGAGGGAGCAGGGATGCTGTGCTGTAGAGGTGGAAAGCAGATGAAAGAACAGCAACTAACTCACAGGTGCTTTGTAAGCAGTAGAATCCAAAGACCTGGATCATTTCTAAAACTCACTGTGAGACACACATCCCAATTGGTGATCCGGTTCCCAGGGTACTGATTAGATACCTACCAAACCACCTGAAGGTAGGACTCAGACCCCTAGCACTCAGCTCAGGTGTCACTCAGAAGTCAGTCATGCCTCCTGTCCTTGGATCAAACACCTGACCTGGGTTAGACCTTGCACAGAACCCAACCCAGAGGAAGAGACAGCACTCTCCTCTCTTGTTGTGCAGTGGGATATGGGACAATGCTAATCAAATGCAATTACTGCAAAATTCAGAGAAGGGTTTTGAATCAGTAATAGCAATTGGAATACTGTAGCACTGGAACATTCAAACCAAGCTTATCACTTGCTTTAGTGAGTGGAGTGAGATAATGCAGGCCACATTGGTAGGAGCTTTGTCATGCTGTTGATCAACAATTGACAATGATTGCAGAAGACCAGAAAAGCTGTGTTTGTAGAGAAACACAAAACTTCACAGCATGTATACTCTTGAAAAGAAAGCAAATTATTTCTCTCTGTGCTTGTTCTCTCAGGCTTTGCTATTTCAAGTACAATCTCCTCACTACAAAATAACAAAACAAAAAAAAAACCCAAAACACTTGTTCATGTTTCTGAGCTATTTTGTTTCAAAGTGTTGCTGATACTCCTGTTTCCTTAAGAAGCTCTCCTTTACATTAAGAGTTAAGACAGTGACATTGGGCTAACCTGTTTTAAATACTGATTTAAAAGTAAGAAGTACATTAAAACTGGTTGTCTAAGTCAGCAAGACTTAACGTGTGTTTTTCTGATATTAGTGAGATGTTTAGGTGTGTGCTTCTACACTATCACAAACTGTGCCTCTACTTCTTTATGAAACTGTTTTTAGGATGCTAAAAGCTTATCCTTCTGGGGTTAGGAGCTGAGCAGATGGTTTTAGACAAATCCTATCTCTCTGATGCAGTGGATCTTTCAGCCTCTGCGTGTGACATGGACAGAGGGGAATGCTATGGCTCCAAAGCTGGAGGAGGACAGTGGTGAAATCTCTTGGTTTACTGGAACTGGATAACTTGATATGGTGTGGGCTGCTGACAAGTCAGTGGCAAATGCAGCCATTTAATAGATACTAAACTAGGCTGGGCAGGAGATGGAAAAAAGAGGAAGAGTAGAAAAGTAAAGGAACAAAATGAATAAGAATGAAGAAGGAAGAGAAGAAGGGAATATACCACAGAGAAACAGAAAAATGAGGCTGTAGGAAAAAGAAGAGAAGCATCCATGGTAAATACATTAAAAGGGAGCAACAAAAGAAATAAGGAAAATGCAGAAAACTAGGGGTTTTAGCTTGTCACAGCCATTACTCTTCCTCACCTTAAACAGAGGGCAAGCAATGAGAGTTATATATGAAAGAATGCATTGCACTGTGAAATGAAAACAGCTTTATTCTAAATTTAGTATTTTCACTCTTTGGCTTTTTTCTTTTTTCCAGCTTCAGTCAGAATTTGTAAGCAAATAGTTTCTGATTGTATTAAGAATTTATAAGCACGTAGGTCCACCATAGCAACTGTACTGGGGCTGGCTGGGATTAACTGGGAATTAGCTTTCTTTGTAGTAGTCCATATGGTGCTGCTTTTTTGGATTTGTGGCTAAAACAGTGTTGACAACACATGAGCATTTTGGCTACTGCTGAACAGTACTTGCACAATATCAAGGCTTACTCTTTTACCTCCTCTGTACCCCCAGTGAGTAGACTGGGGGTGGACAACAAACTGGGAGGGGACAAAGCTGACACAGCTGACCTGAAGTGGCCAAGGGGATGGGCCACACCATATGGCATTGTGCTTAGCAATAAAACTGAGGTAGAAGACAACATAGAGGAGGTTCTCTTCTGAGGTGGCTGGGCATTGCTCTGCTTGTGGGAGGTGGCAAGTGGTTGCCTTTGCTTCTCTTGGCTTCATGTCTTTTTTAGTCACCTATTAAACTTTTTTTTATATCAGCCCACAAGTTTTCTCACTTTTGTTCCTTCTATTCTCTCTTCCATCCCTCAGGGGAGAGTGGGGCAGTGAGTAAGCAGCTGTGTGGGTGCTTGGCTGCTGGGTGGGGTCAACCCACCATACAATACTTAAAAGAATTTCGTAAAGTCAGTCAAAAAGTCTTGAAATTACTCAAATTGCTACTTTAAGCAATGTATTTTTGCACCAAGAAAATCAACCAAGCGACATTATCTTCAGACCTTTTAGTTACCTTCTCAGTTTTGGTCCTGTTATTCCACTTACATAAACCAGGCTGCTGTGGAAGGCAAGGGAACCTTTGCATTTCTTTGCCTACCTGAGGAAAAAAAAACAAAAACCTGTTAAAACAGGATGTTAATCTGTATTATTTGCTGAAGAAGCCTTGGAACATAGTGCCTCAGGCCTCTTTATTTGAGACACAGGAAAAACAGCCAGTGAAAACTAATGGTAGGAAGCAAACTACTTTAAGACTGATGACAATGAGCAGTACAAGAAAAAAAGAAAAAAGGAGAAAAGCTCTCAGCACTTCTTCCCTGGGCACTGGGAAGCTGATTTTGGCAGGTCTGCTAAGATGTGTTCTCTCTTAATATTTTAATGAGCTGAGCAATTGACAGTCCCAGCTGAGTACTCTTTTTGTTGCTGTTGCTAAGCAGAACAAGGGTAAAAAAAGATCCCTTTTCATCTTCTGAATCATAAATACAACCAAAGCATTTGTTTGATATGTGCAGAAATTCATTCTACCTCGATGCCAGCTCAACCCACATACCTCAGTTCACTCTCTCTTGTCCAAGGCATTTGGCAGTGTCCCACGTGACATCTGTGTCTCTGTCCTGGGTCCAGTGATGTTTAACATCTTTGTCAGGTACATGGACAGTGGCACTGAACACAGGCTCAGGAAGTTTGCTGATGACACCAACCTGTGTGCTGTGAGAGAAGAGAAGCCATACAAAGGGACCCTAACAGGCTTGAGAAATGAGCACGTGCAAACTGCATGAGGTTCCACAAGTTCAAGTGCAAGGTCTTGCACTAGGGTTGGACCAGCCCCAGGCACATTTTTACAAGCTGGGTACAGAGTGGGTTGAGAGCAGTAGCCCTGAAGACTTTGGGAGTGTTGATTGATGAGAAGCTCAAGATTATCTGGCACCATCCAGTTTTGGTGTCCCCACCTTAAGAAAGATACAGATCTGCTGGAATGAGTCCAGAGGAGGGCCACAAAGATGATCCACGGGGTGAAGCACCTCTGCTATGAGGAGAGGCTGAAGGAGCTGGGATTATTCAGGCTGAAGAAGAGAAGACTGGGGGGACCTTGGAGTTGCCTTCTAGTACCTGAAGGAGACCTAGAGGAAGGCTGGAGGAGAGGACTTTTCATAAGAATGTCCAGCAATAGGACAAGGGGATGGAGGAGAAGAGGTTTAGACTGGATATTAGGAAAAGTTTTTTCAGTACAAGGCTGGTGCAGCTGTGGAACAGACTTCCCAGAAAAGCTGTGGATGCCCCCTCCCTGGAGGTGTTCAAGGCAGAGAGGGACCTGGGAGTACTGCTTAAGAACTGGTTGAACATGAGCCAGCAGTGTGCCCAGGTGGCATTCTGGCTTGTATTAGGAATGGTGTGGCCAGCAGGAATAGGGATGTAATTCTTCCCCTTTACTCAGCACTGGTGAGACCACACCTCGAGTACTGTGTACAGCTCTGGGCCCCTCAGTTCAAGGAGGAGAGTGAGGTGCTGGAGCAGGTCCAGAAAAGGGCAATGAGGATGTGAAGGGACTTGGGGAAAGTCCCATATGGAGATGCTGAGAGAACTGGGGTTGTTTAACCTGGAGAAGAAAAGACTTGGGGGACCTTGTCCATCTCTACAAGTCCCTGAAGGGAGGTGGTAGTCAGGTGGGGGTTGGGCTCTTCTCCCAGGCAATGAGTGACAGGAGGAGAGGACATGGCCTGAAGCTGCACCAGGGAAGGTTTAGGTTGGATATCAGGAAGCTCTTCATCACAGAGAGGGTGATCAGGCATTGGAAGGGACTGCCCAGGGAAGGCGAGAGTCACCATCCCTGGAGATGTTTAAGGAAAGGCTGATGTGGCACTTAGTGCCATGGTCTACCTGGTGTGGTGGTCATAGGCTGGACTTAACATCTAACAGGGGTCTTTTCCAGCCTCAGCAATTCTGTGATTCTGTGAAGACCAGGTTGGATGAGGCCTTGAACAACCTTGTCTGCATAAGAGGTGTCCCTGCCCATGGCAGGCAGGTTGGAGCAGATGATCTAAGGTCCTTTCCAACCTAAGCCATTCTCTGCTTCTGTAATTCTGTGATTCTCTCATGTTTTTCATACGTATTTGTTCAATCCCCTAACATACCCCAGGAGATGTCCAGATTTGATTGTCCTGCATGCCCTATATGCCCTTTAGGCCACACTGTTAATTCAGCCTATCCTTTTCCTTTGGACTCCAGCAGAACTCATGGTAATATAGATTGATCCAGATTCTTTGCTCTTCTCCATATTGTCTGACTGTCTTGTCTTAGTAGCTCATACAGTTTCAGAGTTCAGCAAAGATTTTAGGCATAAGAAATGATGGGAGATTTTTTTGCATTCTTTCACTCCTTCTCCAGATTCCTAGAAAACCTTCTTGTTTTCTTTTCTTTTCAAAGATTCCCCCCAGACTCTCCTATCTTTGTTATCTATTTCTCAAATTACCTTTTGTATTTCCAATTATCTCTTTGGTTTTTTGTTTGTTTTTCTCTTCTCTCATGCATTTTTTGTAGCCATCTGTCTACATTTTCCTTATCCGTCCAAGTTTTCATTCATGGATAGTTAAGTTCTAATCACACATCCCTTTTGATAAGGTCTGATACTGTCCCTCCTACCCTGTTCTTCAGGGACCTGTCTGTTCAGAAGCTGCTGTGTGGTAGAAATAAATGTGATGTCAAACAGTTTTGTCTATAATGCTAGGAAATTCCTACTTAAAATGTTAGTAAATCGTAACTAATTGTAGGATCCCACTTTGCATATTAAGAACATCTTCATGGTTCCACTCCTCAGTCTTCTCATGATGTGTTTTAGTTTACTGAAAGCTGCACTTAGAAGCTACTGGTAGGATGTTCCCTCCAGATCAAAAATAAAACCATCCCTTCCTGATCAATGGCCCTGAACCCTGACCTGTAAGGCACATCAGAATAATTTTTGGGAGGAACAGATAACAGTACCTGTTTGAATGAGGAGCCAAAATACATTAAGAAAGAGATTATTATCCCTCTGCAGCTCATTGCCAATAGAGCAAGAAGAGGGGAAATCTCTACCCCTTTGTGAAATGAAGTCTGACATGAGTGCTTTTATGGAAGGCAAAGAAAAGATGGTGAAGAAAGGACAACAAGGAGGAGGAAATACTTTCAGTAACACTGAGTGTTTAGATTTGTGGATCTTCCTTTGACTGTGGAGTTCCAACATTACAGTTGTGCTATTCCCAGGCTTTTAATATACTGATTTAATTTTAAAACACCAACAAAACAAAACAATCCTGAACACAACATCCTTTTTCATGTCCCAGTATGGCAATACTTCCCGTTCTAGGATAGGAGAACTTCAAGCATTCATGACCCCATTGTCAAGGAGCACTCTGAAAACACTGCTGAACCTCAACAGTGGTTTCTAAGTTTGCTGCAGTTACCTTTTTCTCTGTCTAGTGGGCACAAATCTTGAGCAAGCTACAGTGCTTTATCTAATATTCTTCAGCCTTTTTCTGTCATCTCTCTGTTCCACTCTTTTCATGTGCATGCAACTGATTACACAGGGAAAAGGTATTTAATAAATCACATAGGCACAATGTAAAGGATTTTTATGCATTCCTTTCGTATGTAAATGGCCTGTAGCTTTTTCATGAATCAGGCCCATAGATGCTTTATTTCAAACTGCCATCTTCCTTTCCCTGTAGAATTGCAATTTAAATGATCCTGAACATTTGAAGACAATTAAATGTTAGCTTTGCATATCAGCAACCTACCAGCAATTCCTGTAAAGCTCTGCTGTAGGTACAATGTTCAATCTTCAGCTGCGTGATTTCAGGAAGGGAAAGGTGTTTCCATTCTGCTCTCAGAAGGTTGGCAAATAGGCTCAGAAGACACCACAAAATACCTTCTACTTCCTTAGAGCTTCACTCAGTTCTAGAACATCATTTGGGACTGCCAGGACTTTTGAATTCCTTCTAATTTTGAACAACACATAAATCATAATAGGGTTCAGACTGCCTTGCTGGCAAGACCTAAAGGAGGTTCAAAAAATGCCTTTGGGTGGTTAAGTATTGGGTTTTCTTACATCAGGCTTTAGCAGTATTTTTTAAGAAACTGTATAGCCTTTATTCCCAAGGCAGAAATGGAGAGACTGTAACTGTGGTTGTCTTACAGAGAGTTATGTTGGGGCAGGGAATTAAATTGGTGTCCCATACTGTATCAAAACCCCTAACCCAAAACTTGTGATTTCCAAATTGCAATAGCCCCACCAGGCCTGGTCTGCGTGGGCTCTTAGAGGAAATGAAGGCTCCTGACAGCCTGAAGTGACCACGTGTGACTTGATCAAAGGTGGAGTAAGAGGTACCAACCAGCAGGGACTGGAACAGGGTGTGTTTTAAAGCCAGGGCTGAAATACAGTCACGAAAGCTGTCAGGAACTCAGCGCTTAAGTAGATTTTGAGTGAGTTGTGAAATATTTGGACAAGATTCTTTTCCTTCCCCTCCAGCCCTTTCCAACTTCCTCCCTCTGGAAAAGCACTTTAATATGTAGAATATAAATTAACAAGTCTCCAAAAGGGTTGATACACATTTGAGAAAATATTATTGCACAGCATGACTGGGAAGTTTTGTTCTATTTGAGATAGATTCAAGAGATGGAAAGTGCTATAATATTGCATGATGGAACAGCTCCAAACTCTTTCAGCTTTGCCTGGAACGGGCACAGCTTAGCTACTATTGTCTTACATAGTGACTAAACATAAATACAATAAAATATTTATAAATAATGAGTGCCAAATTGATCACACAGAAGAGTTTTACTGGAACATGTAAGTTCTGTTATTAATCTGACATTTATAAAATTTTTACCACTGTTCACTTAAAACAGTCATCTGACCATACGTGTCATCTTCTGAAAAAAATAAAAAAAGGAGGAGACACAGCTTTGTGATTTATTCAAAATCTCTGAGCTTGTTTCTGCCAGTGTGTGTGCTGATAAATGTTATGTTAACAGGTTCTCTGTTTGTTTAACATTCCCCCGAGGAGGCCTCAGTGTGATTTGAGCAGTGTCATATATTTAAAGCACAGCATTAATACCTACTCTGCAAAGAGAAAGACAGGAAGGCTCACAGGTGGCACAGTCAGCAGTCTCACAGTTAATGGCCTTTGTCTTCCATAGTAAAAGGTTATTCATATCACAAAATACCACTACTTTTGAAAAATCTTGGTTTAGGAAAGTACATGTGGAAATCCTGCATTGCAAGACAAACAATATTACAGAAATTTGTCCAACAGTAGCCTAATGTCTGGTTTCCTCTTTCTCACCTAGGTCTGCATGTAGTTACTATACACTGGCTTTTCCTTAAGGGAATCAGAAGGCTTTTTACAACAAATTAATACTTCTCTGTCCTCAACACACTCACACAGAGGCACATGCTCACACTCATACCTTTGGAAGCTATTTTCTAGAACACTTTTTCCATGTCAGTAATACAGATATGATGAACAGGATCAGGCTTCAATTGTGATTCCAGTCAGATCCCTGTTTTCCAGAGAGCATTTAGAATTGCTAAAGTCATTCGAAATTTTAGAATATTGCATTTTTGTCATTAATATTTGTTATGCCTTGTCTGCATTTGGTGGGCATGAGCTCAAAATGAACAAAGTGGAATCTATATGATGCAGAGGGTCATTTCTCTTTGTAGGCAGACTGGGTGTAAAAAATGTAGAGAGAGCCCACTAGATCAAGTAATCCCAATAAGAGGGTTGATTTTTTTTTAAAAATCATAGAATCATAGAATCATAGAATAGGCTGGGTTGGAAGGGACCTCAGAGATCATCGAGTCCAACCCTTGAACAACTACCACCACAGTCACTAGACCATGGCACTGAGTGCCATATCGAGTCGCTTTTTAAATGTCTCCAGGGACGAAGAGTCCACCACCTCCCCAGGCAGCCCGTTCCAATGTCAAGTTCCAAAATCAAGTTCTACAGATTGAATGTTATCAGACATGGGAAACCCAGCCTGTTAGAACTCAATGAAACACTCAGTGAGAAGAGCTGATGGAGGCTGCTGTGTGCCCAAGTTTTGATTCACCTCCAATTGCCCAAAAATACACATCAGGCTCCTGGGGGAGAGCACTTTCTGAAGGAGGATCTAGAGAGCAGATTATCTAGAAGCTGTCAGCTTTCCTCTGGGTAAAATGATAAAGTTGACAATGAGACAGTTTTAATTTTGGGTGAGCTGTCTCTGAGGTTGCAGAAGTTACAGAAACTGAGGTTGCTGTTCCCCTTTAACATTTCCCTTTCATATGATGTAATGCCTGCTGAGTATAAATGAGATTACCTCAAAAAGCTATTAATTTCAAAAACTGGGATTACTGTTTATTCGTGTATTCAAATAACTTTCTCTTGGTCTTCTACCCCATGGGATAACTAAAAATTTCAAAAGAAGGTCAGACATTCAGCACTGCAAGGATTTTATTAGCAGACATACACCTGCCTTTAGGCTCTTTTCTGGACTTCCTACAATACATCACCTGACTACAAAGGCCAAGATGATATTTTCAGATAATATCTTGAAGATATTGACAACTTTTGGTGACTTTGCTGCTTTCAGTTTGGATACTGGGCAGCAGCAGCCTCCCCTGCCTCAACAACTGCTGACTGGTCACCATCATTCTCTGGAGTCCACAGTGAAATATTAGGGCAAGTTCAAATCATGGCCTAATTTCAGAATCACTAGAAGGGCTTTTCCACTTTTCATGAAATGCTGATTCAGTGAATGTTAAGACACAAAAGTTAGAAGTCCTGATGTATTTCATTTAAGAGCCACTCTTCTAGGCAAGTCATTATTTTTATACCCGAAGGATCTTGCAAAGGAAAAATAGAAAAATTTCTGTAACATTACCACTGAGATCATGTTTTATTAGATGCAGTAAAACGTCCCCAAAAAGCAAAAATTAAATCAGCTTTCACTGTAATATGTTTAATTAGAAAATTATGTTATGTCCAACTACACATTGCTTGTAAAGTCCCTTTATCAAAAGTTCTTTAGAAGAAGTGAGGCAGAGATGACACAGCACAAGTAAGTGCCAGATGATCCTGCTTATCATAACTCTTTATTTCTCCCCTTTTTATTCTTCCTCACCTGAGTTGGGTGAAAGCCACACTTGCCATTTGTGTATTTAACTGCTTTGAACAGCTCTGAATAGGGAATGTTACTGGGTTGGGGCTTTTTTGTCCCTCTTCATTAGCTCTTCTTTCTGCCTTCATGCTTGCTGGTAACTGTAATCATTCTATTGTCTGTCAAGATACTTTTCTCTTTAAGAGGTACAAAAGGCTGACAACTACTATTGTCACTGAATCCTTGCTGTGTCTTCAAAGTAGACAGAGGTAATTATTTGTTATTATGTGACTGAATTCACAAAGTAAAAGTCCGGCTATTAGAAGATGTATTCACTCTGTGCTTTGAAACCCAGTCCTTACTTGCCAACGTGCTGCTTTTGTACAAACAGTAATTCACTGGGTTTCATTCTAACCAGCTGCAGTGGTTCAACTACATGAAATATTTCCAGTGGTTGCAACTCAGTCTAGGGAACTTGGTTAAACTGGATCTGATATAAAGGAATCCAAGATTCAGACAATCTCCAAAATTTACTATGCAACGGGTTAAGTATCTGAGATAGAATATAAATATAGGGGAAAGCTTTTTTGAACAAGACAATGCAAACAGGTAGCCTGCATGGAAATAAGCCAGAAATGCCACAGTGAGGGAGAAGAATTTGTTTAGTAGATGTCTATCAATTCTGGCAAGTGGACAGCATAAGAGCCCTTGATCTTCTTTGTGGATCTACAGACATCTACCACTCAGCTAGACCTTATGACTTTGGTACCTCTCATATTAAGAAAAAAAGGAATACACTGTAGAATGTGTATTTAGCTGGCATGAAATTATTTGATTGGGTTGACTTTGCAGTACCATGGTCATGTATGTAACCATTGGAGAAGGTCAAGAAGGGGAGAAGAAACTGCTGTGTGATGCAGCCTACTCCTGATAAGCTTGGAACTTAAATCTGCTGGGTCCATCAGTGACAGGATCTCCATATTTTTAACTGGAGATACTCTGGAGATACACAGTATTTTTCATTTGCTGACCTTTCTACATAAGCCACTTCTGAAAACAAGCAAACCATGTCCTTTCATTTGCTCCTACTGCAGTGTCATCAGCTTCATCTGGTGGGCATAGGAGGGATGATAAACAGTAGATACATAGCCACTTCTCCACTGCTGCTTTTTCTGGAGTGTGCAATGGAATGATACTGCAGAATACTGTGTCTTACAGAGATTTCCATACCACAGCCAGTACTGCAGGACACACACTTGTTGGTAGTCATTAAGCAATGTACTCCAATCTTCATATGAGGTCCTGAGCAACACTGTAGAGCTGGAGTGCCCTGCTTGCAGAAGACATGAAATTCAGGTGAAATTCAGGGCAGTTCAGTTTCTGACATGTCATTCTCTTTCCTCACTCTTTTAAATAAGGGTCAAACCAAAGACATATTGTCATGGCAACCTGCTCAAATGGGTCCTCTCCCAGGTACATACCTACCAGGTGATAAGGATGCTGATATGCTGTTCATACATTGAGCACATCTGCTGCTCACCATATTCTTCATTTCCTTCTGCAATCAGCTTCTCCAGTTTCTTCAGACAATTTGTCATACATGCCTTCGATATAGGGCAGGGAGGGTACAGGAAATTTTGGGTGGGATCAGAGTGCAGTTGTTATGTTTATTTATTTATTTATTTATTTTTAAAATAGTACCAAAACCATGCAGAATTCTCTCTGTCCTTCCTAGAAGAGCTGACAATCCAATTTAGATATGATGTAGTAAAATGAAAGAAAAAATAAAACATAGGGCAGCTGGAAGAGGACTAAGGACATAGGTTACAGCATTAGAGCTCCATGGTTAGGCAGCTAGAATGTAAATGTAAATTTAGCAAAGTAATTTTAGAAGAATAAAATAAATCTATGTCTTTTATATTGTGGAATTTAGTAATAATAATAACAGAGGTCTCTGTAATATATTACATGAGGTTATTCTTGCTATTAGAATGTACAGTTCAGAAGAAATAAAACTTAACAACTGATCAAATCAAATTAAAATATAGAATCCCCAGCATACCCTTTCATCATTATTTAATAGCATGTTATAAGCACATACTTAGATAACCAAGTGACTCTAAGCAAGTCTTTTATGCACAGATGTCATGGACAAGGACTTACCTCAGCTTTTTACAATATTCTTTTGAAGAGCTGCAAATCTCAAACTAAATCCAAATGTAAAATTACTCAGGGATTCTATACCCAAAGACCTGAATCAGACAATTTGAGAGAGAAAAGCCGTTCCAGCATACAAGAAATCTTTGAACTGTACATCCTCTTGAAGTGTAGTTACAAGCTTGTACATAAAGAACAGTACACAGCTGAATAGTTGAATAAAAATGGTCAGTAAAGCTAGCCTTGTCTTGAAGCTATGCAAGGTGTCTGAAGGAACCAGCTTTGTGTAATTATTTGGAAAGTGTAGTCAAAGCATACTACTATCATCCTAAAATACTCTTCTTCCAAGGAATTAAATTTTGTGTATTCATTTTTTTTATTTCTTTCTCTTGTCCTCCTTTCTAAATCCTGGAGGTTGTTTCTGTCCTCATTAGGGTCTGGTTGAGTTTTGCTATTAACCTCTGAATGAACAGGAATTGATTTTAATACCACTACAGAAGGCTCTTCCAGATTCAGTTGCTAATCCACTTTTATATGTACATCATATAAATCACTGACTCATAGGAAACCAAGAGGAGGCAGATGCCTATGATATTGCTAGGTGAAGAATCAAGGCCTAAAATAATTGCCAGCTCTCAGAGTTAAAAAAAGAAAAGAAAAATAAACCCCTTCAGAATAGGAAGAGTATCCAGTTCATCATCATTCTACAAACTGGTACCCTTTATCATTTTTGCTCTTTTTCTTTTCCATCCCCACTGTTCTTAATAATTCAGTACCTTCTTTCTTTAATCATATTATTAAAGGCAATGGACTGATGATTCATTTTGCTTTCTTTGGTCTCTCAGTGATGTCCATTAATGAAGACCTACTTTTCAGCACCATTGACTCGCTTAGCTAAATTATTTATTTGATTGAGCAGTTCAGTGTATCAAACTTTTTTGGCTCATTGTAGCAACTACTTATAGCTCAGATTAGAGTTTCATATTGATTTTCTCCTGGAAAATGTGTATGAAATGGATTGTGCTTTAAAGTGCCAAAAGTGGTAAATGCAGGGCTGAAGAAGGTATAGCAAAATAGATAACAATAATTTCTCTTTCAGTAGCAATTTTTTACATGTGTTCTCCTTTCCGTTTGGAATGGGACTTTTGAAAACCTTAATGGTGCTGAAATTCCCATAAAGAAGCCTATTTTCTGCTGGTTAGGATACTGGTCTTAGGCATGATAGCCAGGTTTACACTTCTGCCTTTTCATTCAGCACAGAGTATTATACCCTGGCCACTGCAAATAAGAAAAAAAAAAAAAGATTTGAACATCTTCCCCACCCAAGAACCATACACTAAATCATCATCTCTGGAAGACTTAATGTAAATATTCAAAGAAGCCACATGTATTAAGAAAATATATTTCACAGAAAAATTTTGAACTATTTTCTTGTGTCAATGATTGACCATTGCTTTCTTTGTCCCAATCCTAAAGAAAGGTTGTTTGTGAGATGTATTAGTGAGGCTCAACTTCATTTTATCCCCCTTTTTTCTATACTATGACCATCCAAATTCATAATGCCTCTTTCAGCTGCTTTCACAATTGATCCTACTGTCTTATATTACTCCTATCATGTAAAAAACATTTTTTTTAAAGTTAATTGCTGTCTTTCATGTAATCTAGTCAACAGGAATACCTGTTTCTGCCTTAATACCTGAAAAAAAAAGTCTGATAAATTTTCAGATACCCAAATCCTCTTCATTGTTCTCCATGTGACATTTTGAAAAGTTCTTTTCTTTGTTATGTCCAAATTCATAGAGTTCTGCATAATGTGCTTATCACTGTTTCAAGCTCTCAGCTATAGATGAATATTGAGAAACCTTTCTTTCAGTCTCAAAAAAACATGAAAAACCCAAACAAACCAAACCTCAGAGAAATATCACTTGATTCAGGGTACAGTATTTTCTTCACCTAAATACAGTGGTTTGGGGTGATGGGAAAAGCCATTTCCATTGAAAGTCCTTGATCATGTTTAGATTCCTAGGACTATCTGTACAATTCTGATATATTGTGTAGGATCTGTATAAAACAGTTATCAGAAATAGGGCTGGGAGCCTGTTTATGAGTACAAAAGAGTAAAAAATTGCAGAAACTATAAAAGAAAACTAAAAGATGAAAAACTTTTGATAAAACTTGACTGGTATTTGGCAGATGGGAAGGATCTTTGTTGGTCATTTAGTTCATTACAGAAATGATACAGAAAAAACTTTGAATGTAGAAGTATTGAAAATTCTTTGCCTTGAGACTTAGTACCACCACCTGTAGATATATCTGTGGAATTTGACTCTGGGAGTACAGGCAGAAGCTATTGTACTTTCTCAGTGTAGCAGCAATGTTTGTTCCCAGGCATTATGTGATGTCAAATATCATGGTGTTTCACTATTTCACAGGTAATATTGCATTTTATTTAAAAGCATATTTTGATCAAGAACAGATACGCTCTCTCCATTTTACAGAAATAAACTGAAGCACAGAGGAAGTCAAAAGGTCATTTTTCCTCTGCTCTAGATGGTGAAACCATTATATGTGGAAGATGAATGATATTTGCCATCAGATTGAGTAACATTTACTCTACCCTTGTAACCAATTGCATATAGGAGCAAGATCAGCCTTTAGATGACTGATTTGTAGTGAAAAAGAAATTGTCAGCAGAGAAATGTTACCCAGATCCTTAGAGTGCATCATATCAAGAAGTAGATTTGGAACACTAAGATTCCAGTGTATGCCAATATTTCTCCTTAATTTCAATAATGCAGAGCAGATCCCCTCCTCATTACTAATGGAGTAAAACATGCAATAGATATAACAAATTATTTTCCAATTGGCACCATAGAAAATCATCTACTTACTATCAAACACAGTCCAGGCCATACAATCCCATGCTTCCACAGCCTGAAATCTCCAGCACCATTCTCTACTGGAAAAAAAATGAGATGCTCTGAATATGTTTGACCAATGAGTTTAAGTAGTATTTATTTAATACGTGTTGAAGCTAAAATGCCTGCTGAATACTTGGGGGAAAAAAGGTGTAATGATTAAAATATCTATGCCATAACTTCTGAATTAGTGAAAGCCCTCTACATAAAATGCTAGGTCCTTCTTAGAGTGGATTCCTTCTCAGCCACCTCTTGCACAGCTCAGCAAACTCCCCTCTACACAAACCTTAGTTCAAAGTGAAAGACTGGACATGGCACCTGAACTCTTAAGCTTATCAGAAGAGTGAGCTTATCAATATGAAAATGTAACAAAAACTGGGGTAGGAAAAAATTGCAGACATTTACCAGTACCTTGGGTGCAGCCCTATGTCCCTCCTCCAAGAGATTTGGCTGTCTGCTCTCAAGTCCAAGCTGACATGCTGCAGATAAAAATCTGGGTTCAGGCTGTTAAGAATACAGTTGTGTGAGAAAGAAGTGTGACAAGGGGCTTGGCTGTACCCTCCTTGCTCAGAAACTGCTTTCAAAGCCCTGTTCTTGGTCCCTGTTGAGTGTCCCTGCCCATGCACCCCACTGATCCATACCTGACCCTGCCCCACTGACTTGACTTCCCAGCTTGGTCTTGCACCTGTCTCAACACTACAGATTTGTCTGGCAATCCCTGGGCTGCTGGCTGCCCCTCATTACCTCAGACTTGCTGAGCTCTTCTTCTTTGGGTCCAAAGGGACCGGACCCCAGTTAGTGCAATCACAGCCCTGCAGTTGCCTTGGGTCCCCCTTGGCTCCTGGCTCACCTTTCCTTAGAGAACATCCTGCTCTTCCTATTCCTAGACAATACCTTCATATGCTGTAAGAAATCTGGGCCTAGCAATCACACACTCCCACCCTCAAAAAAAAAAAAAAAAAAGAGAAAAAATAGAAGACAAACACAGCAAAGGGTAAAAATCATTTGCAGGTCACCTTAGGCATTTGTTTTTGGCAGAAACCAATTTGAGTATTTATAGCCAGGCTAAAACCCATTGAAAGTACAGGTCAAAATGGAAACATTGACCCTTACCTACGGCAGGGCCAACCCTGTCTAAGTACTTGTAAGCTGCTTGCAATAAAAAAACCTCTTAGTTTCAGCCTGCCAAGTGTCAGTCCTCTGTACTGGTTAATATTATCGAGGGAATCCTTGCCTGACAGAAAGTAATTTAGGATCCATTAAATATGATTACTTGGCCTTGAAAATGATGGATATTGAAGAGAATTATAGGATCACTTTACAAAAGAAAGGTCTCTTTTACATCCTTTCTTGTGGGGCATTAAATAAAGTCTGAGAAAACTCCTGAGGGATTCATGGCATTTATAGGTTACATTTATGAAAAGAAGGATTGATATTCATATTAAAAACTCTAAGAATTGAACATGGTGATGTAGCAAGCACGTGGACAGCTGTGACATGTCTAAAAAGTGAGTGACATGTTCACCAACTGTTTTCCTTGCTTCAATTATATGAGAGATATGAAAAGTGCCTTTAATTTCAGGCTAATCCTTCATGTTCTCTATTGGAATATTAACCCCAAGTGGTTTCCTAAGTTCCCCATACTTCTTACTATATCTTCATTGGTAACTGAAGTACTTATGCCAGAGGTTTTCAAAATTCTCAGGTCACTCTTTTCATCATACCCTTTACTAGCCATATGTTGAAAGTGAGTTTGTATAGAGACTTGATACGTTTCTGCTGCTTTAAACTAACTGAAATCTAATCATGTATTTTAGGTAGAGGGAAAGCTTGACTTCGTTGTGTACTATATCTGCCCTAAAGATCAAACATACAATGAAAACAGACAATCTGATCTTCCTATTTTTCTCCCACTTGAATTTCCAATCAAAATTGATAAACTGAAACAAACTACCATTTGGCTTTATGAATTTTCCCATGGAGAAGGTGCATTCGTTAATTTATCCTATGAAGAAGTCAGAAAATATGACCCCAAAATTTAGAAAAATAAGGTTTTTGGATGGCTCCCCCTGAAAATAAATAATTTTCCAGGATTCAGTGAGAAAAAGGAAAAATAAAGAGAATAAAATGAAGAAAAATGAGGTCATCTGGTTTGGTTTTCTCTTCTCACTCTGTTTCCACAGGACTGCCATAGAAACCACAGGATCTTGAATAGCTCATCTCCACTCCGAGCAGTCTCCATAGATAAGGTTGCACCTTAGAGACACAAATCCCAAATACTTCCCGAGTCTTCCTCATTAAGCATAAGATAACAGATTAATTGCTAATTCCCAAAGCACATTCATCATTTACTTCATAGACCTAATACCACAGTATGGCTGGGCACAGCACAAGGCATGGCCCAGTGAAAAATCTTGGCTTATGTGCTTCCTTTTTTTAGGACAGCAAGAGCATTAATCTATTGTAGATATAAAATTTCCAAGCCAGTGCTGTCAATCCCCTGACAACTGATTTTTGATTGCAGTGTGTATGTTGAGCACATATTCAGGCAGTACAAGATTGTGGGTGGATACTTAACAAATACTTTGAACTATTTGTAACCACTGGCATGCATCTAAATTTTAGGGATTTTTTTAAAATGCCAATGTATCACCTCAATGACACTAAATCACTACTTTCATTTCTTAGATCTGACTGTATGCAGCACACATCTGAAGCAAGTCTGACCACTTCCAGGGGCAGCCTTTCTGCTGCTTCACATTCTGTGTGATCATTTCTACCTCTGAAACACAGCACAAAATTTTATGGGACTACGGTGCTTTAATTTATGGTGACAACAGCTGCTAAATACATTTGGGCAGCTGGGCAGATTTCATGAAATCTCTGATTCTACAGTAAAGTAAGTTAACTCTGCACTGTTTTTACAGACACATAGGTTTAAATTCCAGTTCCACCACATTCAGAGCAGAGAACTGAACTGGAATTTTCCACACCCCCTATGAATGCCTTAGCTATTTGTTCAGGAAGGGTGCAGTCTCACTTTCCAGTTTTAATCAGGAAAACACATGCTCGACACGACACAACTTATCCAAAAATCATTGTGTTAAAAGTGATAGATGGCTCCAAATATTAGTTTTAGTAAATGAGAGTTTTCTGATAAACAGGTGGATTCACCAACCAGTTCTTGACAAGCTCCACTTACATGAGCTCTGCATTAATTTTGATTACTTTATAATATGTAAGAAAATAGAAAAAAGGCCCTATGTTATAGAATGTATACAAGAACATGTCCTGGTATTATTATTATTCCATAATTCTTATAATGCAAAATAATGTGGTAGTTAACTTCTCCCTTTTTTTAGTATCTGGAAATACTTAGCAACATAGGAAATTCCTTTTTGTCTGATTTTTCTTTTCAGTATGTAACTAGATTCTTGTTGGAGATAATGCTATGTGAGAAGTTCAAGTACAGAACGAGATGCAGAAACAAATAATAGATCTATGGGTGTAAAAAAAAGGAGCACTGGTGTCATGGTTTAATGCTGGGCTGGCAATTAATGACCAGCAGATGCTCTCTGTTAACCCCTCTCCATCTGTAAGGAAAGGAAATAAGCCAGAGGGACTTGTGGGCTGGAAACTTTATTGAAGCAACAATTATGAAAAAGAAGATAATGAAATATATTGAAATATATACAAAACCAATATCATGCTACCCCAAAAACACTCATGTCACCACCGAAGGGTAGGGCCTGGAAAAGTTCCAAACTTCTGGACTCAGTTGCAGATGGGAGCTGGATGCAGGAATGCATGGATTGGGATTAAAGGCAGAGGAATAAATGGAGCCCTCCCAGGACACTGCCCATGGACAAAGAGAGGACAACATCCCCATTAGGGTGAGGATAGCCAGGGCTGAAATTCAGAATGCCAAAGAAGGAAACATGACTACTTCCAGGTTCTAAGAGGATCCTGGATCACATGGAGCTCTTAGGATTGACCAGACATCCAAGCTATATCCCTTTGTTTACAGGGCTTCAAGGATACTTAAACTAGAAATAGAAAGCTGTTAACTTCATAACAGATGGTAAAAGGTAGAGAATCTGTGGAAGGGAGGGATGAGACTCTGAAGAATCAGCATATTCCAGCTGTGCAAAGGGCAGTAGACAGCTGTGGGATGGCATTTGAGTGGAAAGTTGTTACGCTCTTGTGACAATTCTAGAGTAGTAAAGGATTCCCAAGTAAATGTGTAGGCTTATGTGAGCCTTATGAAAACTGGAGGGCTTGGATGGTGTGTAAAATTAACAAATTTTCTATTTTCTTAACTATTTTTGAAACTTGTGTTAAGAAGAAGGTAATTCAAAGCTGAAGTCAGGAGGGTAAAGCAATGTGAGATGGAAAATATCTTTTGCATTTATATCCAGTCCTACAGATCTTACACAAGTAAAAATCTATCCATAGAAGCCAAAAGTATATTTTTATCCAAGTTAATAATTTTATACTTCCTGCAATATGACTTTAGCTGATACTAAGTACATCTATTACATTTCAACTTATTACCTGAGTTATCAGAAATACTTAGTCTGCTTGTAACTGTGTGAGACTCAGTTCCTTGTTTTCTGAGTAGCTTTATGATGAAGATTCTTGCACCTGCAGAGAGCTCTACTGAGTTTTAGAGGACTAAGCATTTGCAGTCATCTGACTGTGGAAAGATACTTAAAAAGATGTGTCTAGTTAATCAGGACAGATAATTTTGCTGTTTGCACCCCACTGCACTGACATGCAATGATGTGTCCATTTTTTCTAAGTTACAATATCAAACCTAAATGAAAATATTTATATTACAAATCAAGGTAATTTGATAATTTGATTTGTCAAGATTCTCTGCCGTGTAGAGAAAACCAATTGCATTGATGAACAGGAGTTTTTGGGCAACTCAACACAAGGAGCACTGGAATCAAAGAATAGAAAGGATTTCTTGGCACATCAAATCCAATTTCCTACTGTCATAGGTCATATGTTTCATATCCATTGTACTTCTGGAAAAATAAACATACAGCTTTCCTAACTGACCCTCACCAAGCCTTACAAGTTTTGCTACTACTTCAGATTTTAAATCCCCCTTTCTTTTCACCTATCTTGTGATCCACATTGAAAATGGAGGCAAAATTCAAATACATTTTGAACCATGCATCATTTTTTCTCCATTGCACTTTCACCTTCAGAAGCAGGCATCTCACTTACTGTTCTCTTAAATTTATGTGTCTGAAAAACCTTTTGCTATATATTTTTTAAGACTAATAATGTTTGACTTTGGGTAGTTCTTATTTCACCACTACACTTCCCATCACTGAGGTTTAGCTTTCCTTGCTGACCACTCTTTGATTTCATTAATTTTCTTTAAGTTTATCCTTCCATTTGAAGTTAATCTATTAATCCTCAAGTTAAGCTAAATGTAATCTATATGTGATTACTTAAAAGAAGGTTTTTTTCACAGACAACTGTTTTTCAGTACACTTAGTGCTTGCCAAAACCAAATGTAAATACAGTCTAAAATCTGTTATAACTGATTCAGTAACTATTCAGTATTGTCTAGCACATCCATGAATAACCAGCTCCAAATATTATAATTGGTAATTGTTCCCCAGGGAGTGGCACAAAAACCAATCTGTGAACAGTAATTTTGACTTTTGTGTTCCCAGCTCATTTCTTTCTCCTTAACTCAAGTTGTGGTTCCAATGACCTCTAGGCCAGTTTAATTGCTAACTCCTTTGGTCCTTCAAGCCTTCACCCACTTTAGCTGAGGATTCTTCTCCCCTGTGGTGCTCTTCAAACCTTTAACAAAACCATTCTGGAAAAACAGATGACAAAAAGCTCTGGCCTGAAAAAATATATACAAGTTAACTGCTGTCAGCCTGTGGACTGTTACTGTCCTTTATTGACATAGATCAAAATTCTCAAGAAAATTATAGGCTTAAGAAGTTAGAATATAATATAGCTTGATTCAGTGTCCTGCTCAAAAAAAAAAAAAAAAAAAAAAATTGCAGTATTAGTAGGCAGGTAGTTCCTTGACTACATAGGCCTCAGAAAACAACTACTGTTGAAGATAAGAACTTACACACTTAATGACTAGAAAGCAGTTTTAAAACTGAAATATTACAAGTCCCTTACAAGAACCTTAAACCTGATAGCAATATCCATAGAATCAGAGAATGGCTGAGGCTGCAAGGCACCTCTGGAGATTATTGAGTGCAAGCATCCAGCCAGAGCAGGGTGAGCCAGAGCAGATGGCTCAGGGAGAGGTTCATCCAGGTCATGAACACCTCCAGGGATGGAGATTCCACATCCTCCCTGGGCAGCCTCTTCCAGTGTTTTACCATTGTCAAAAGAAGAAAAAAAAAAAAAAGTTTTTTTTTTCCTCATGTTTAGGTGAAATTTCCTGTATTTTAAGCTGTGCCTCCTGTCTTTTCAGTGGCCATTACTGAGGAGAAGCTGACTTCAGCTTCTTTACTCCCTCTGATTATATATTTATAAACATTGATAAGATCACTGCTAAGTCTTCTCTTCCTGAGGCTAAACACTCCCAGCTCTCTCAGCCTCTCCTCATATAACAGATGCTCCTTAATCATCTTACAAGCACTTTGCTGGACCCTTTCCCATCTCTCTTGTTCTGGGAAGCCCAGTACCAGACATAGTACCAAGGGGATGCTTGTTTTCTCCAGCCCCATTTTTGTTTATGCTCATTTACTGGTTCCGTGCAAGGAATTATAGTCATATAAGGCTTTACTTATAGTCATTTTCAGCTCCATTCCTGCATACATATCATGGGCATGGTATCACATGGCATAATGTTTCAACATTGTAAGGAATGTTTGGTCACTCAGAGGCCACCTAGATTGCAAATGGCACAGAATGCACAAAGCTGGAAAAAAAACCCCGTGTATATTTTGCACAGCGTGTGCAAATTTTCTGTTGCATCTGGATTTTTCACTTCTAGATCCTCAGAAATTCCTTTTAAATTGAAACAAATGACTCTACAGTAAGGAGGTGAAGAGAAAGGGAACTTTGTATGGAGTATGTCAATCTGTAGATTAATTAATACATTGATTCCAGCTGAGAGCCTGCATGTACCTGTCTTCCTAGTGAGATACCCACTGTGCAATCAGTGGTAATTTAAAAATCAATTGCTCTTCTCTAGTAATTAAATTTGCCCATTTAACAGATGTAATAGATAGAGCCTGCAACTAATTTCATTGTAGGGATTCTTAAGCAATTCTAGAGATTAAGGGCCGTGAGCCAGCAATTTGTGGGTTTTTTGCTCAACAAGTGAACATCTACATAGACTGTTTTGTTGATCAGTTTTAAATACAACATGGGAGATACTAAATTTTTATTGGAATATACTGCTAGATAAAGCAAAATATATTGCCAGACAAAGCCAAATAGTTAGTGCAAGTGACTACATTTAAGTATTACTATATTTAAAGGTATTGAAGTATAATTGTTCTTACATTTCACAGAACTAAATGTGTTGCCTATAAAACGTCATCATATTCTTTGAAAATTTCTCTTTTTGATGTGATCCTCTAGCTTTTTGTAAGTCTGGTTGAATAAAGTTTACTTTTCTTGAAAATGTCATTAAAATTTTTTTTGAAAAAAAATTTTACTTTGTTAAAAATTACACAGAGAATTACCCAGGGTTTGCCATGCATGGTGCTTAATCAAATAAAATATGATGCTTTTACATGTAGAATACTTATTACTGAGATTGATTAAACAACTGTCTCCCCTCAAGGCAATTCATTGCTATGCACCAAAAGGCTTCAAGATGGACTATTTGGGGGAAAAAAAAAGGCAGAAAATAGGACAAGAGGAAAAGGGAGAAACCTAAGACGAGCACAAAATGTGTATTCACAGTTTTAAAAGTCTTTGCAATTTACTTCAGGCCTGAGGTGGCATTAATTGACACATTAGCAAGTTATATACTGTGTTATGTGCCTATTTAGCCTAGAATCCAATAAAAAGAACACCAGGGAAATGGCTGTAACACGTTGCACATACAGCACATGGTTAAAATACAGAGCACCTTACAAAAGCAGATGCAATGCTAATGGTAACGTTGCAGTTAAGTCCCAGACTGCCTCCCTAACTCATGTAATTGAATTGCCAGCTGTCAGCTTGCAGAGGTAACTTTCCAAAATTTTAAGATGAAACCCTACAGTCCCCAGGAACTGAAGAAAATTGAAATTTATTTGAACAAGGTCTGGTTTTCTATATCAACCTGTATCTATATCATACTGTAGTGTATGCCCACAAAAAGAGCAGTTGCTCATGTTTTGTTGACATTAAAACTAAAATGCTAATACTGACTCCAAACTGAATGCCTTCTATAAAGGGGGTAATATTCAGCATTCAGAATAGTAGGGTAAAAGGGTTACATAGCATATGTTGTAGCAAGTAAGAAGTAAAGCTTTCTGTCATGAATGAAGAGACAATTCAGCACTCCAAGATCTTAAAATGCAGTTCTAGCTAATAAAATTATAGTATTGACAAATATTTTTTTAAGGAAAGTTAGGAATTTAGTAATTGTGGGTTGTTAGGTTTTTTCTGCTTTCTTTTCTTTGAAAAAGGCAAATTAAACAAACAAACAAACAATTCATGTGTGACACTATAGCTATCACTACTGTTTAAGTTCTTGAGTGCCAAGTCAGATAACATGCAAACTGCTTCGGCATCCCCCTGAATAAATAAATAAATAAATAAATAAACAGGTTTATTTATCTGTTAAATACAACCTAATCTAGTTAAATAAAACAGGAATAATGGTTATACGAAAATATGAGCTGCCTGTGCATTCTTGGTATGAACAGAGTTGTTACAGAAATGTTAAAATTAGTATGCATAGAGGATGAATAGCAACATCTCAGTGTGGAACCATCAGAAGGAAAAACCAGCTGGAGAACAGTTGAAAGAATGGCATGTATTCATAGCACCTAGATTAGCAGGTCAGCAAGATCCTAGCACATACCTACCTACAGCTTAGCAGGTGTTATTTTTATACTACATTGACACATTTGCAGATTTATTGTAAACCAATAGGTTTTAGTAATAGAAAACATAAGTATTAATTACATTACTGGGGGACTCCTTAGGATTAACAGGGAGTATTTGCTTAGTCATCTACCCAACCTTTATAAGCAAAGTTATCATAAGAAGCAGAGTATTGTTAGAACTTACAAAATCACAACCGAACCAAGCATTTGATTCAAAGTTCCTGTTGCTGTTACTATCCCAAGAAGGTGCCCTATCATCACGTTGCAACAGACTTTTTTTACCACTGTAAAACTCCAATGAAGCTGGGTAGTAAACCTTGATACTGTGTGTAGTTTGGCTCTAGCAATTGGTAAATTGTGACAAGAGCTGAACCGTTAAAGTTGGACCCTGTAATTCATATTGTTTAGCCTAAATCAACAAAGTGATGCTCTCCACCCTGTGGGATGTGCCTATTAACAAGTGAAACAAATGTGGTTTGTGATAGCAATGATTACTCCTGTGACAGGGATAAGCAGTACTTTGACTTCACCTGATCCTCATGCAATGGTTTGGTCCAGTAGTAACATTTGGGTCTGGAGTCTCCTTGTTTCTTATTGGATCCATTCAGTGTCTTCAGACACTTCAGGGTGTTGTCTTGTAGAGTTGTTGATGGCTGTATCCCTGATGACCCCGTGTGTTCTGGTTCACACTGACACTGGAGGCCCTGTTTTGGCTAAGTAGGTACATGCACGGAGCAGAAATTTACAGGGTTGGGGTGTGATGGATGCATTCAACCCCCCCTAACCAAACCAGCAGCAGTGTGGTAGAAGCTCCAAAGAAGGTAAAGGCCTGAGCTGTAGCTGGAACAACAACTCTTCAACAAAACCCACAAAAGAGCTGAGCAACTCTGTGAACACAATGAGCCTCATCCATAGCTCTCCCACTGAATGCAATGGGACTGAGCCAACCACTTTATACCAGCAAGAGGACAGCCTCAGTGAGGCTTCTCTGAGCTCTCCCTGGCCAGCAGCATGGCTTCATGGTGACACTGTTCCCTGGAGCTCCAGGATGCTGTTTAAAGAGCATTTACCAACAACAGATCACTGGCTGAGCCCAATTTGAATTCTCCCTGGGTGGCAACTGGAACTCCCATTTAACATCTCTCCCTCTCAGTGTTAAGAGATATTAGTTGGTTAGCTTAAATAAGTAAGTTTTGATAAGTAAGATTAAGTAAGTAATTTTTTAAAAAATAAGTAAGTTTTTTTAAAATAAGTAAGTTTTAAGTAGAAGGAAGCTGTCAGAGTTATAATATTGTGTGATTTAGTACACTTGTTGCTTGGCTTTACTAACCTAGCACAAGCAGCTAGATTTTCTGAAGCCTTAGGCCACAAGCTGTAAATTTCCACTTTGAGTTACTGAATGTGTACCTACTTAGTAGTGATCAACACTATTTAAGTTGTTCTATTAAGCATTTAAGTTTAACTTCAAATAGATTTTGTCCTGTAGTGTTAAAATTTGACTTATGTTGCAAACCAGGTCAGATATTTAGAATCACTGGTGATGAGATTGGTTTGATTTCTATAAACTGATAAACTAAGAGGGAGAGATGGCAGTTCTACAGACAGCTATTTCTAGATAGCAAAAAATACATCTCAAAGACAGCTCTGAAGAGATACTGGGGTGTGCAAAATTATCTTAAGTTTAGGTCTGTAAATGCTGCTAATTTCTGTTACATTAATGTATACAAAATCCATAAGTAAACAAGTGGGGGGTTTTAACATAGCAACAGGGTATCTATCTATATTCATCAACAGTGAATTGTGTGTGTCTTCTGCCCAAAGACAGAATTATGATTATCAAATTCTATGTTCTATTTTATTGGCATCATACTGCAATGGCTTGTATGATATAAGCAGCACATCAGTGAAAGATGACTGATTCCCATTCTTTCCAAAAAGAGAGACATAAATTATTACTCTTTCTCTTTGTTTCATTGCAAGTAAGAAGAGTTCTGCCCTGTGAGTGAGGAGCACAGGGTCAGGCAAGGAAAAGCAGTGTCAAGTGTAAGTGACAGCTGGGAACCTACAGCCTTTGTTGGAGTGTTAGCAACCTGCAGGTGACTTAAAAGGTCCAAAGCAAACAAAATACCCCAGCAAAGAAACCTGGCTGAAAACTTTTCTCTGCATTACTGCTATTGACACAAGACAAAATGTGGGCAGATCTTTTGTAACTATTTTGTGGGTAGCAGGGATTTAGATGATGCACATGTTGGAACAGAAAGCTGAAATACCACCTTGTCAGCTCATTGAGTTCCTCCTGCCACCTGGTTCTCAGCTCTGATTTCCTGCTATCTTAGCCAAATAGTTTTGAAAGAGCCATGCTGTTGGGCATTTCCTCAGCATACGTGAGTGTCTTTTGAATTCTCAGTAGGGCTGGAAGAGAGGGCTCAAGAGGAAGAGCAGAAAGACATTAGAAATTACTGCAGCCACCTCTTCTGTGGGACACTGGAGAAATGCAGTGGAGACATGAGCTGTTCTGTGCCAGTTCAGCTGCTCTCTAGAATAGTTTCTAGAGTGTATTTCCCTGTCATACCAGCTTTTCACTGATTTAAACATTTCATCTGTTGTCTGCTCTGTTCTGTCCTTTTTCATTCTTCCTGCTAGAAGTGAGATCCTAACCTCACTCATCACACACACAGGTGGAATTTCAGAAAAAGGACAGCTGAGGAAAAGTATGAGTGAGATGACACTCCTGGATTTTCTAGGAAGTAAATGCTGCTTGTGCAAAAATATATATATTTTTTTAATTCAAATCTGCATGAACAAAAGAAAGAAAATATGAGAAGTCCTCATAGAAATGCATTTATATTAAAAAGATAAACCTTCCATATTTTTTTATCAAATAGAATGAATTATTTTGTCTTCAGTATTGCAAATTCACTCACAAAGATTGTCTAATCAATGATCTTATTTTTAAAAGGTGGATTTTTGTGGGTTTTGGTGGGCTGTTTTTTTCTGAGAGGAAAGTACAATAGATGACTAACTTCTGGCCCTCTAATTCCTGGGCTAGGGCAGATTTCTTAAAAACAAACAAACAAACAAAACCCAACCCAACCCAAACAAAAAAACCCCAAACAACAACAACAAAAACCTCTACAGCTTGTCTTCATGTGAAATTTTGATTGTTTAAGAGTTCACTAACAGAGTCCATATTGAGCTATACACACAGGTGTTTGAATCAAAAATCTGGTGACTTGAAATTCTCTGTCCCAAGAGAGCTACAACCTAACCAGCTTCATCCATGCCCTTGTGTGCTATGAACAGGCTTTTATGTTGAATCTCTTACACTTTGCTGTGCCATCTGCGTGTTCATTTATGAAGTAGAAACACAGAGTTGAGGTTGGCAGGGTCCTTTGAAGAGCATCTACTCTTGCTGTAAGGCAGGGACATCTTTCCCTGGGTCAGAGTGCTCAAAGCCTGGTTCAACCTGACCTCGAACACTTCCAATAGTGAGGTATCCACAGGCTTCTCTGGGCAACACAGCGCAGTGTTTGGCCATCATCACTGTAAAAATGTATCTTTGTTATAGCCAGTTTGCCATCTTTTAACTTTAAAACCGTTACCCCTTGTCCTATCACATCAGGCCCTGCTGAAAAGTCTGTCCCCACCTTTTCCATGAGCCCCTTTTTAAGTACTGGAAGGTTGCAATAAGGTCTCCCCACCACTTCCTCTTCTCCAGCCTGAACATCCCAAACTCTCTCCAGCCTGAACATCCCAAACTCTCTCCAGCCTTTCCTCAAAGCAGAGGTTCTTCAGCCCTCTGACTGTTTCCGTAGCCTTCCAGAACAGATCCAAAACAGGTCCATGTTTTTCCTGTTCTGGGGCCCTCAGAGCTGGATGGAGGACTCAGCTGTAAATAGCTTCTGTCTTTTTCTGGTTGTTTTTAGCCCTTTGCCTGTTGAGGTGACCTCAGCGGAGCTGCTCTCGCCGAGGGGGCTCTGAGTGCTCTGGGTCCCCGCTCCATCCCTCAGCTTTAGAGCTCCCGCACCTGGGTGACCCCGCGCTGCTGCGGAGGAGACAAAACTCCACAAAACCGCTACTTTTGTGCCCGCAGGTTACTGAAAGTCTTTTTTAGATTTCCCAGGGAAAGATTTCTTTCCCCCTTCCATTCCAAGCACCGCTTCCCAACCTTTCGGGCCGCTGGGTTTGGCCGCAGCGTGCCGGTACCGCATACGAGGGGTTCGAATCGAACCCCCGCGACCGCCCAGCCTCTGCTTTTAGGATGCTGAAGTAGATAAAGTGATTTATATGTAGGAATAACGTGTCACCCGCGACTAATAATTCATCAGCAGAGCCAGGGGGCATTTTTTGCTCTGACAGAATTGAAGTCGGGGCTCAATCCCCAGGCCCAGCCGGTACCGGCCGCTCCCCGGATCCGCGCTCCGCAGGGTGGGGGAAGGCGGGGCCGGATTGCGCAGGGGAACGGAAAGCTCCGGTCCGGGTTTCCCTGAGTCCCGGCGTGTCGGTGCCATCCGGGGGGAAGAGTTTAGGCGGCAGCAACGCCGGGAGGGATGAGGAAGCTGGAAGTTCGGTGGCTGCTTTTCCAGGTCGCTCCTCGCTTTGCCCCCGCTCCCCGCCCTTCCCCTTCCCCTCCGCTCAGCGCCGCGGCCTTGGGAAGCAGGGGCCGGCGCCGCGGCAGAGCCCCTGGACGTCGCTGGGTGCGGGAGCCGGTACTGGGCTGTGCCCGTCCGGCCCGCTGGTGGGAGACGGCGGCTGCGCGGGCTGGAGTCGGGCCGGAGTCGGGCCGGGCGAGGATCCGGCTCTGTGCTGAGGGAATGTCTGCGGTGGTGATGCGCCTGTTCCCCTCACTCACTGCTCTTAAGGGTTCGACTGGGTTTGAATGAGTCCTGCAGGGAGCTAGGGGGGGGGGGCGGTGTCAGTCCCGGGGGTCTCTAAACTCTTTAGCAGAACTTGGGTATGTTCTTTGAACCAGCCTCGCTTCAGCGTTACGTGTCCTCTGTTTTTATTTGCTTCAGAAGACGTGTTGAGAAACACATGGAAAATAGGGGAGAAGGAGCGATGTTGGCTTTGAGGAGTCAAAACGCGCGGTGCTGGGCTCTGTGTAGCTGCTGCTGAGAGTTACACTGCTGGAGGAATTTGTCCCCCCCCCCCCTCGCAGCAGTCTCATCTTCTCCCTGCTGAAAGCTGGTGAGGAAAAAATCCAGCAATGTGTTTGTCGCAGTGCTCAGGTGCATCTCTTTTGCGTGCCATGAGTTTCATAAATCCGAGGCTCTGGTTTCACGTGTTCCTTCTGTAGTTATTGTTACAAGAGGTACAATACGTTGCTTCACACATTTCTATTACAATTTTCTTGTAATTGTGCCTGCAAAGCTATAAGCATTAACTTACTCCAAGGGTCTGAGAATATAGGAGTTACAATGTCAAATAGTCCTTCAGTAGCATATTTAGGAATTTATTGAATTTTAAATTTTTGCATGGTGTGTTCTGAATTATAAAGAGGCATAGGAAACCAAATCTTCATTTTATATAGTGTAAAGTATATGGGTGTGAGAATTTGAGAGATGTTTTTACAGCCTTTTTGGACACCTGGTTGAAGGCAGAGTGGTCTCCCCACACAACTTCCCCACGCTTATTTGTATACTCATTAGGAAGAACTTTGCAGCTGTAAGGACAATAATGTACTCGAATCTTTTCTGTTATATTTTGAATCTATTTGTAGTCACACTGTAAATGGCTTGGGGAACAGCTTATTTCCACTTTCCTTTAAGCTGGCTTTTATGCTAGGTTTGGTTTGGGGGTTTTGTGGTTGGTTTTTTTGTTTTTTTTTTTTGTTCTTTTTAATCAGGTCTCTTCTATCTTAACTTAAACATTCCCAGTTACTTTAATCTTTTCCTGTATATTATGCATTTAAGCTCTGATCATTCTTGATCCTCTTCTCTGGACTCTTTCCAATTAGTTCCTATATGTGAGTCAATTTGAAGGGCAGTATTCAAAACTGAATAGAATCCTGGAGCTGAATTCCAAATGGTAGTAGTATAGTAGATGTCTGTGCTATCAAAGCCTTACTTCTGTTTATGCATCCTGGGATGGATGGCATGCTTGCTGTTGGCATATTCAGCTTCTCTTTCAACTTAGATTCCACTAAGTTGTTCCTCTTCCGGTTGATTTTTCCTGCCACAATAGAAAATCTTGCATTTCTTCTTGTTAATGTTCCCTTTCCCTTTCTTTTTCTTCTGTTTTGTATTTAAAAACCAAACTAACAAAACTAACCAAACAAAAAACCCCAAACCAAAACAAACAAAATGCAGAAACAAAACCAGACCAAACAAAAAACAAACAAACCACCATGCCCCTGATTAGTACATACTGATTCAGAATTGAAAACATGATGGAAGAAAATTTTTATTTTCTTGCAGTTTGCTGCCATCAGTAATATTAATAAACATAATCTTTACTTAATCATTAAATAATACTGACTTAGGAGAGTCCTCTGTGAACCTCAGTGGCCTACATTGCATCTTGACTCTCTCTGCATGACCTTGCAGCCAAGATGAAAAGTAGTGTCAGTTTAATATTAAATTGGACCTATGCCACAAACTAAATCCTTATCACATCAGGAAATACATTTTCTGCCTCCAATTAGGACAAGCCTGTGTACTTCCAGGGCTGGCAGGAGACAGTATTACAACCTAGTCTCTTGCTCTTGGATCTTTAGCAGCAGTGTGTTTATTCCTTAGATGTGCAAGATGCAGAGCACCCTGAAATAGATGTGGAGAAGTCTCTCCTTAGTTAAATAAGATTTGAAAATATATTTGGGCCACATAGTAGCTCTTTTTTCCTTCCTCTGCATCCACCACCTTGTCTGAGCCTTCAGTCTTTCAGAGGGCAAGAAGACCACATCAATGATCTCTGCTCTGCTGTTGACACCTTGTACTACAGAGCATTTTCTTCATTTGCTAGATAGAATCTTTTAAAAAATTATAAGCTAAATACAAACCCCCCTGTGTAATATGCCACAGCTGTCTCTTACTTTGGACCTTTTTCCTTTGCATGTCACTGTGCTGCTTGAGCACCTTCCTGATGTGTAAATTAGATTTTTATGACAGTATGTTAACAAAAATTCATCAGTCTTTGTAATTCTTTCTCAGGAGGTTTTCCTTCCTTGCTAATGGAGGCTGCCTTGGGCTGTACAGAAACTTCCAGCATAGCAGAGAAGCTTTTTGCATTTTCTCAGCTTACCTGTTTCTAGCTCCATCATAGCACAAAAAGCATTTGGTGTCACACACCCTCCATAAACTCTGCGTTCACATGATGTGACAACAAGTGGGAAGAAAAGGGGGACTCCTAAGAGTGTTGTTTTCTTGCATCTTCAAAATAAAACCCAGAGTAGCAATAAAATTTTACAGGAAAAGAGAATAGGAAAGGAAAAGTTAAGTGCTTCATAGAAGTCCTATCCTGCTCAATTGCAGTGCAGTTAGGTACCTTCTCAGTGTAGTGCCTGCAGCTCAGATGTGCATCCAAATGTTATTTAGTCAGGCCCACAGTTGTATAGGAACATATGTTTTAGAGGTGTTTTAGATCCTACAAGATGACCAGGTTTCTTTCCATTAACCTTAAGATAAATTGATTCATATTTTCTGTCTATTGTGGATATGTCTTAAATCTCATTGTAACTTCCTTTAAATTGTAGTAAGCTCTTATTCATTGCAATGGTTTTGAATGGACTTTTCAGATGTTTCTGAATTTTTAAAAACTAGAGACATCAACTCTGTGAAGTGAGAGGGCTTCCTGAAACTGGTTTGTGGAAAGAATACACAATTTGTGAGTTGTAGTGTGAAGATACCACAAATCATAGTAGCAGAAATTAATTGTGCATCAAAGTTACAACAGGACTTAACTATTAATGGTATTGCTTTCAAGTTTGCTGCTTTTTTCTTTTTTATATGGGAATACAGGTAATACTATAAAGGTACTTTTAATCTGTTGTTCTTACTACTCTCATTGACTGTCTTAGATGGTGCAGTTGGAAGGATGTGACCAGTTGAAATTAGCCCAGAGAGGATTAAAAGGGCCAGTCACTTTTTTTGTGTGGACCTTGTGTAGACCTAAAGTCAATACTTAGAAAACACAGAATTTTCCTAGTTTTTTTTAAAAAAAAAAAAAAAAAAAAAGGAGGAGACTTTGAAGCCATACAGTTGTGACAGGGAACTCTATTTAGTTATTTTTTCAGGACAATGAAAATAACTCTAGTTACAACTATAACTCTAATAAAGAAAGGCTCAGCTGAGTGCAAGAAAAAGCTTCACGAGAGGGGGGGAGGACATACTGGAAGCAGGGGCCCTGCTGAGGTTAAGGAATGTCCTTCAGCAAAAGTTATGAAGACTACTTTGGAGGCTGTCTAGACATGAGCTGACTATACAGTAAAAATCTTGGACTAAATGGTTGCTTGAGGTTGCTGTTGCTATGAATATTTTAATAACTTTTCATGCACTGGGGTACTTGCAAAGTTACTGTTTCCTGTTTACAAGAAATTATGGCTTCAGTGAGAAACATTAAGTGTGTGTCCTCTGAAAATTGAAGGAAAATTAAAACTAATTATTTTAGTTTAAATGAGAACATTAATGATAAATTCTGCTAATGACCTCTGTTTGTGATGACTTTAGAGTATATGCATGGTTGGATATCACACCTCTGATATTCTGGCTCTGTAGTGAGATATTTAACAGTGTGCATTCAGTCTTGTTTTGGAGTTATCCTCATTCTGGTTGTAGTTTGTGGTTGCTGCTCTTGCTGGCTGGTTCTGGTGTTTGCCATTTTGAGATAAAGAAAAAAAACCAACTATGTCTGCAGGACATAGTTTTTAAGATGCAGAAATGTGAATAATAACTTTGTACTTAGTTTCAACTTATTGTTAATTTTTGCTTCTCACCAACACTGCATTCATTTCCTTTTTATTTCTGAAGCCCAAGAATCCCTAATTCTTCTGTCTTTCGTCTTCATAAGTACTGTATTTGTGAGTAATAACCCTGGTGTAGGGTTGAAATTTACTACAGTAAATTTTTATGGCTTTTGTTTTCACAAATATGCTTTATTTGTCTATAACCTACATTTCATATGATGAACCATTTGTTATTTGGAAGAAACATACAGGACTAAACAATATCTGTGTTACAGCACAGATGACATAAAATTGTTTGTTTCTTCTAGAAAGTAGTCTAGTTTTTTTTGTATCATGTAATATCAAAGTAAAATCCAAGTAAGAGATTACTTTGTTGTGAGGAAAGCATTTTAAGGTAAATTAAATCGGGAATGTTCTAATCTAGATGCTTTTGGTCTCTTACGTAGAAAACAAGACAAACTTGGGCAATCATGTATTAATGTAAGCTAAAATAATACTCTATTTTTCATTTTAGGGACCTGTGGGAATTAAGAATATCTCTCCTATGAAAATTTGCTGCTTCTACAGTCTTCCTTCTTAGTATGCAATCAATGATTTCACTTGAAATACCCATCTGAAGAAGCCAACAGTAAGCAAGGTGTAACTTCTCTTTAAAAATGTTAAAAGCTCAGCAGTGTGTAGCAGCTGATGGGATACCCAAGAAAAAGCGATACATTTGTGACATTTGCTATAAGCAGTTTGAAACGCCATCCAAATTAGCTAGGCATTACCTGATCCATACTGGTCAAAAGCCTTTTGAATGTCATGTATGCCATAAAACATTTAGGCAGCTAGTCCACCTGGAGAGGCACCAGTTAACCCACAAGCTTCCTTTCAAGTGTATTGTTTGTCATAGAAACTTCAAGAACTTAATCACTTTTTTAAAGCATCAACAGCTCCATAATGAAAATTATCAGAATGATTCCAGTCAAGCAGAAGACTCTGTGAATTTTGAGCAAGACAGGGTCACTTGTGGCATATTCCAGTGTTCTATGTGCTGGAAATCTTTTACAACAAAAGAGAGGTGGATGCTGCATCAGTGCCTGAAGGCAGATCATCTACATGGTGCCAGCAGGAGAAAGAAAACTCATGCTTGTGACTCGTGTAACAAGACATTTCCATCAAGATCTAAGTTAGAAAGACACTTCCTCATTCACACTGGCCAGAAACCTTTCAAGTGTTCTTCATGTGGTAAATCTTTCAGACAGTCAACACACTTGAAAATTCATCAGCTCACACACACAGAGGAAAGGCCTTTTCAGTGCTGCTTTTGTCAGAAGGGGTTTAAAGTACAGAGCAAACTCTTGAAGCACAAGCAGCTCCATGCCAGAAATAAGACTTTCCCTAATATTTTATGCAAAGCAAAGACTCTTAAATATCCCAAACTAGAGAACCTGTTGGAAAGAAAGAGGGATAATTGTGCAAATGCTGACACTTACAAGTCACAGGAGAATGACCCACATGATGTTCACTTGATTTATACTGTACCCTTCCAGTGCCCAGCATGTGAGCAGTGTTTTGAAACAGAGCAGGTTCTAAGTTTGCACAAATGTTATCTGAGAGATGGCAAAAGTTCAAGTAATGGTACAAAAGCACGCAGCCACACCAGCATCGTGCAAAATAAGATTCTGATGAAGCGGAAGCGAACTGGAGGAAAATCAACAGATTTTTCTCAGACTGACAGAAAAAAAATAAAATCAGGTCACTCTAAAAGTCCTGACCTGGTTGCAGCTGGAGCTCAGCGTTCTGAGCACCGTGCTTCCACTAAACCTTTCAAGGATTGCCACAGCAAGCTTGACATGCACAAGGCACTCCCTAATCGGATGAAAAGAACATTTGCTGTGCCATTACCTGGGCAAGAGCACCCACAACCTCACGACTTTGGAATGAATTTAAAAGGTATGCTTGCTGGTGAGAGCATGTTAAACATCCATGACTCACTGCATAATAAAGATGAGGCTTTTTATGGTTCATCAGATGATGGTTTCTTTGATAATCCTGAAATACTTCACTGTTCTTTTCCAGCTTCTGCTAAAAATATACATAATAGACACAAAGTGTGTAAATGTGACAGATGTGAAAAAATCTTTCCGTCTTTATCCAAACTTCAAAGACACTATCTTACACACACGGGACAGAAACCCTTTGGCTGTGATGTTTGTGGGAAGACATTTAGACAGTCAGCTCACTTAAAAAGACATCAGCTCACCCATACTGAAAAGAGACCCTGTAAAAGCCCTGTTTGCCAGGTAGAATTTGAAAATCAGAACAAACTTTTCAATCATCAGGGGGATCACATTGAATTTAAGTCTTCTCAGCCTTTGGGTTATTCGGGTTATTCTCAAACACCTTCACAGGCATCTGGCTTTCAGGAATTGGAGCTCATTCAAGCAAACCAAGCAGCTGAAATCAAAGTTGAAACTGAGTCTGGGGACTTGGTTCTTGAGACCAATGGTAGAAAGGCACAGCCCTATTTGTGTAGTAAATCGTTGGAAGCAGAGCAAAGCTGTTACAAGTGGCACGGTTTTTCTGAAGGCACTGAAAAAAGTGTGGTTGTTAACAAATTGTATCAATGCAGTATCTGCTTTAAAACTTTCAGATCGCCTTCTAATCTTAAAAGGCATTACGTAATACATGCTGGACAGAAGCCATTTGAATGTTTAGTTTGTGGTAAAAGTTTCAGACAGGCCTCACATTTGAAAAGACATTGCCTTATTCACTTGAAAGAGACCTTAAAGATGAGTTCTACTGAGCAATAACCAGAGAATATATTGCTTTTATCAAAACTGGATAATGCACTATGAAATTATATATTAAAATTTTTGCTTGCAAAATCATTAAAAGGCTTGTATTATACCGGCAAGTGACTGAAGGAGATTATCTTTTCCTATTATGGAGATGACCTGATGAAGAGTTAATCTACTGTCTTCAGAAGTGTCTGCTTGATACAATTTGTGATGAATGTGAGATGCATAAACCAAGCAACAAAAAGTCACTTTTCATTTATTTTACTGAATTAATTTATAAATATACTTACTGCATTAATAATGTTCTTACTGCATTAAAAATGTTGCAGCAATCTGCAGCACTTCATGAATCAGATATTTTAAAAGTTATACCTTTTCCCATATTGTATTTTATGGCATGCTCTCTACTGATAATTATCAGAAAAGATAAAAAGGTAATTTTCAGAATATGGAAAAAATGGTCCTTTTACTTTCTTCTGACTCCCTATATGTTGCAAACACATGATAGTTGCTGTATATGTTTCATCCTTTTAAAAAACAACTTATTTTTAGATAAAAGATGAAAAAAAATGTACAAAAAGGAGCAAAGTTCAATTAGAAAAAATGTTGATGTGGTATTATATAACAGTTAATAGGAAAAAATTAACTGCTTTGTAATATGCTTGGAGTTGTGTGAATGAGGAATTATATCTTTTCCCTTGTTATGATAAAATATAAGTAGATAACGCAAAAATAGCAGTTTATAATCAATTAATCCATTTCACCACATCATTCTCTATAGTCCTTTGTATATCCCTTGCCTGTTCTAGCTTTTTCAGCCAATTTATACTGAACTTTTATGCTGCAAGAAAAAAGACAGACATTATCATTAACATTACAAGCGGGCTTACTGTCTGTTCCAATCTCCTTCTCGTGTGCATATTGCACCAGTAAAAGAAATGCTCTCTGCAATGTGTTAATATCTCAGACGAGCAGTTTTGTGGAAAATCATGTTCTCGTTACATTAAATGCAAGAGACTTAAAATTACCTTTCACTCAAATTAAGTAATTCTGATTTTTTATTTATAGAATCTATAACTATAGTTTCTGATAAGTAGAGAGTTTTGCCCATTGTGCCTGTGGGGCTGGCAAAAAGTTTAAGTGCAGCGGAGCTTTCTTCGTTATGAACAAGAAAGAAGTTTGCTTTTTTTTTTCCCTGTGTAAAAACTACCTTTTAGGTAGTTGCATACCTCTGTTATGCGACTTCTGATAGATTGAAACCTAAAATTTTAACTCCTATTACTAAATTAAAATGTATGGATGATACAAGACATTCTTTTCACTATTTGAAAAGAGCCGTATTTATTTAAGTAAAATGGCTTTGGTTTTTCTAATTTTGGAAGTGTTTGGAAGTACAGATTTTTCTGTAGCATGAACTTTGTAGTATTTGGTATAAATGAAGTGAATGCTGAAGGGAGTTTTAATTTTATTTGTATACATGTTATTCTTTCCTATTTTCAGAGAGAATAAAACAAGGAAAGATACTCAAAAGCAGTCTGTAGTTACTGTGGGGTTTGTATGATAGATGAACTCAGTACATTAATAATGTTTATATATTGAGATTTTTTTCTCCCTACATGAATTGTTTCATATTGAAAGACAGAATACTGTATAAAATGTTTTAAAAACGTATTGTAGAGCTCACCTAAAATACTTGTAATAAACTATTTTATTTATATTGTACTTTTATTGTATGCATTATGTGCAACCCAGAGTTTTCAAACTCCATGACATTCAGTATGTAGAAGAGCTTAGGACTGCATGTTAAAATAACTAACTTTGCATGTTAGAACAGTAGGTTTTGTTTCAGATATTTTTTTATTATAGAAATGAAATGAAAATATGTCTAAAGATAGTAAGATCTCTCTTAAGTCAGTGATTTAAAAAAATGCTGTATTTGAGAGTAATGGTTAGAAAACACTAAACCTGGTGTGTTTTGAAAATATCAATTTGACTAAAATGAGGGGAAGGTAATATAGAAAGCTACTTTTCAGGGATGCAGAGACACACATAGAAAGTGTTACTACCTGATTTATTTGGAAACTTGTGTAATCTTTGGGGTCCATGGGGTTTCAGAAGAGCAGTAAGCACCCCTTTGTTTATCTGGCTCTCTACCCCTGCATGAGAAGTTTTGTGCCAGTCTAAATTTATGATTTTGGGGGATTATAGCATGAACTAGCCAGAAGGGGATAAAGAGGTTTCTAAATAAAAACCAACAATAAACTAACAAACAAACAAAATACGTAAGCTTGAAATCCTGTGTTTTTTGAAGTTAACAGTGAAATTCTCCCTTTACCTTTGAGAATAGGAGCTAGATTGGATTTTTCAGTGTTAACAATAATATTTTGTGTTATTCATTATTATGTTAGTCATGTCCATAGTGTCTCATGCAAGTTCAGACCATCAGTTTTTCAAGTATCTGTGGTGGCAGACATTGCCTGTGGTTTTGTTGGAATGCACTGGTGGCTGAGAGTTATCATTTCAAAGTACTGAAATAGTGGTATTTTTTAAGAGTACATGCAGAACCAAAGCAACCTATAAACAGGAAAATAGTGGGTCCTCCTGTGCTAATACTGAGTTCCCCCCAAGGAGAACTTGGATGTATTCAGCATTGATTCAGCTTTGAGGTAGTGGAATATATGGAATATTTTATTCTATGTGGAATAAAAGAAGAGCCAAATATTTAAAAGAAGCAGAAGAAGATAAATGTGTTTGTTTTTTTTAAAGACACATAAAGTATGCAATACTAAATACACTAGAAGTACAGTACTAACTGATGACATTGTCTTGAGATAACTTTTTTTTTCTGTGCTATCCTTGCAATGTTTGCAGAAAGTCAAAACTTGTAGAATGTATATAAATATTCCTATATATGTCTAGGGAGAAATCAAAAAGAAAAAAAAAACATCATAAAACACAGAATAAGTGTTTAGTCACTTTTGTAGCTACGTCTTACTGAATGTTTTCGTACTTTTCTGATCTGCTCTCACTATTATAGCCATTGCCAACAGGAGAAGTTAGCAAAGCAAGAGAAACTTAATTGAAGTTAATGAGACATTAGGCTTCAAATTGGGATGCTGGATCTAATATTTGGTTTTCCTGCCTGTCTTCTTGTATAAAAGTCAAACTTCAAAATGCATATTTTTGCAGCAGTAGCTCACTGAAGTAACACTTAGATAAATACAGTTGAATGACTCTTAAATCAATAGAAACTATGGATTTGATTCTTCTAATGGCTCCTTGTAATAGTATTGGAAATGCATAAATCTCCTAAAATAACTAAAGGGGTAATGGTTCATTTTACTAGAACAAGGTTTTGTAGAATTTTAAAGTGCAAATTTTAGCTTAATAGCCCAGTTTTATGGTCCAATGGCTATGGATGAGGTGTGTCTGAGAGGCAGCTATCATAAGGAAAACTGAAATTACACAAGTGACTTTTCTGTGCTTTCATATACTTTTATTTTGTCCAGAGTGAGCAAATGAATTCCACTTCATGTAATGACTAGTTCTGTCGAGCAGCTTTTAAAAGCATCTTTTTTAGCATCTGTAAAAAAAATTGAATCTTCAAAGTCCATGCAAGTTTTATGAAGTAGAAATCAGCCTTATTCCAACAAAATCACTCATGAAAAGAACTGATAATTTTCAGAAACTGACATTTTAACATGAAAGTGTCATTATGTCTGCTCTGAGTTCTCACAAGTCTTTGAATGGTGTTCAGCTTCTGTAGTCTGCCATTCCAGTTCCTGTCTGCTTCATGGCTCTGCTGTGTGACTTGATTCCTCTGCACACCTGATGGGATACGCAGTTGGGAAACGTGGCTGAAATTTTTCCTCTTCACTGAAATCCCCTCCAATATCCCGGATCCCAATTTGCATGGATCAGGGCAATTCCTCATGTGACTGATGGAGAGTCACAGAGCTGCTTGTTGCACATGTGCTGCCATGGGAAGCAAAATGGTGCCTGAGGATGTGAGAAGCTGACCAGCTCTGGTGTAGGTTGTGGGTTGTCATTCTTCACTCAAAGTGTAGAAAGAACAAATGGAAATAAATGGTGGTTGTCAGCATTTCCTATGGCTGCTTCACTGCAATTTGCCTTGATAACATAGTGAGGGAGGGCAATACGGTGGCCATTGCTATTCGTAAAAGTTAATTCTATTCCTAAACTAAAGAAAACAACTCTGGATGCTGTCTCCCACGTGTACTCCTATTGCCTGGTACTCACTTTCTGGTGACACAAAGGAAAACTCCATCTTCCCGGTATGCAATTTTGCTTTTTTTTTTTTTTTGCTTTTTTCTTTTTAAAAAATAGTATAAATTTTAGTGCTTACTATGTGCTTGCAAAATTAGCTTGCTGAGCTAGACAAAACCTTGTTTCATACTTTATACTCTGGGTCTTAGTAATAGCAGGTAGTTGGGTAGTGAGAATGGCTTTGTAAGGATTCCCTCAAAAGCACCCAATAATATGTCTGAGGCTTGTGCAATAAACAGAGAAAAATGTCCATTTGCCAACAAGCTGAAATTATTTGTTATATATTAATTTGTGTCACAGTAGAAATAGTTTTTTAAGTAAAAAAAAATTATATTTTTTATTACAGCAGTGTGAATTCTGTTGTTTTCAGTAGGTATTCTGTTTTACTACCATTTTATCCTCTTAAAATCCTGCCATGCTAATAGAAATGTCTTCCAAAAGGCTAGAAAATATGGAGAAAGGCAAGAATGAAAACTTTAGGAGACTGAAGGTAGGTGTCAGCCTCTTATAATTGTTTTCTCCTGATTAAGGTTTATGCTGCATATTAAATATGCTTCAGTTTTGTCTGCGATCTGTATTTTTTTTTATATTGTGAGAAAGGATGTGTGATCAAGAATCCACTTTTCCATGACTCTGCAAGTAAGACTCAACTTTCCATAAAATTTCTCATGCTAGCACTATCAGAAAAAAAATTATTTGCCTTAGAATCTCATTTCAGTGATGAAGGCCTCAAGTTCTTCCATCAAACAGATTTATCTAAATTTTTTTGTGCCACGGGCATTTTATCACAACAGTCTCTCACAGGGTTTCTAGCAAATATCTCTAGAACTTCACTGGCCATTGGTATCTTATGTTCATAGCACTGTTCTGCTCCAGTTGGTACGAACCTTGCTTAAAGTCTGGGAAGAGAATTGGAACAGCCCAAAGTCTGCTCTGACTTGAGCTGTGAGGCAAATGTGAGCCCAGCAAGAGAAAGATACAAACGACCAAGTCCCGTATTTCCCCACCTCTTTCACTAGAGGCACTGCCTGCTATTCTGGGATATGAAAGCAGCTGGGTTGCTGAATTAACCATATTTTTCTCTAGTCATGAGCTCAGAATTTCCATTGAAGTTACTGTAAGTTTTGCACAAAAATCAAGGGCAGTACATTGGCCAGAATGTGTGCTAAATAAATATTTACACACAAATCAGAATGCTACTGACGGCTTCTTTACACTTTAAAATTCTAAATAATTTAAGAAGCATCTGTTACTGAACTGAGGCATCATTTTTGAAAGTACCCATATTTACCAAGTGGAAGTACACATATTTACTGAGTACCCATATTTAATGAGATGAACACAGTGACAAACTCTTGGACTATAAAAAAGCACATAAAATAGTAAAAGCAACATAATGTAATTAAAACTATAATGAAAAGGCTGAACATTTAGTTTTTGTGAATATTAGCTGCTGTGAAGGATAGACTATAACCAAATGAATAACCCTTGTCATTGTGCCTAAGCTTTTTTACATGTTGAAAAATTCCTCTGATCTTTTTTGAGAAGCTTCTCCAAATTATGTTTACCTTAAAGCAGGTTAAATCTCTGTGTTAGCTATCATTTCAACAGGTAAGAGGCCCAGGAGCTTTCTGATCTTGTTTGAATAATGCACGCATTATTCTATTTCTATGCCATTCATTCCCCATGCTTAAAAAAACCCCACTTATTTCATGAACTTAGCAGGTAATAATTCAAAATGCTGCATATCCACAGTCACTTTCCTTCTTTGGTCAGAAGAAAATCTGTGTGCAAATTTGTACATTAACATGATGAGACTGGAACTTCTCATGTTTGTGACTTTCTGTTTCAGAGCTGTTTTGATGATGCCTCTCAAAAAACCAAAACCTGGTGTTATGTGGAAAGCACAACAAGTGAGAGGTAAAAGCTGATTATTAGAGATTCAATCTGCTAAGCTTTGCAGCCTTTCTGCACAGAAAGCCTACCCAACTTAGGGCATCAAGTCACTGGGGCTGGGATTCATCTGCCCTAAATTAAGGTTTCCAGCATGCAATAGGTATTTCCCCAAAGCTAAGGTAATGCATTTAGCATTATGCAATTATATTACCCTGATAAAAAATTCCCATACAGCAGTAAGATGCACTCCAGATATCTAGATCTCAGTCTTGAGAATCACAGTGCTATTAAAAATCACCTGGACCACCTTGATACTCTTGCCTTGTGCACAGGAAAAGAAAAATTCATCCATCTCACCCAATGTGAGAACCTATGTGTTTTTGACATTCTGCATACAGAATGTTACTGTCAGAAGAAACATTGTTCCCTTTTGGAAAAAAATGATGTAGATTTCTCTTTGCCTCTGAGTTATATGCCACAAGGTCAAAGAGTATTCAACATACATAGAAAAGGGTAAAAACTCATAAGCAATACAGCCACATTCAATGATTTTGGAAGGAGGAAGAGGCCCCTGTGTCTCCATGAGGACTAATGCAGGCCAGAGACTCAACAGCCTTTATCATGCACTGGAGCTTCAAGCCAAGCTTGGAACTGTGCTGCTGGAGCAACCCTTGGGTGGGAGAGCCTGGAGCAGTTTGACAAGATGTCCAGTGAGCTGCTTTTCTGTTTTGTTAGGGCAGTGTTAGGAAGGAATAGAGTCTGCCCTCTGCTTGGAGACAGGGAGTTTAGGAGTGAGAGTGGAGTTGTGACAGTACCCACCCCAGTGTTCAGAGAGCAAGAGCCAAGGCTGCTGCTCTCCTGGAGTGACCATGGGAATCATTGGTCCCTAAAACAGGGACTGCTTGCAGGATAATGAGAAAGCTGATGTCTGTTCATAATTTTGAAGGAACCAAGTTAATGCCATTTTGCACCCTAAGGGCAGTGCTGATGTTTGTTACTTGCTTTGGAACAAAGCTTTCCCACCAGGTATTACATAGGTGCAAACATAGTATCCATACTGAATCTGTATCTCTCAGTGCTGTGTTTAATGTCTATGAAGCTGAAAGATTCAAAGGATAAGGCTCTGGTTTTGTGTAAAAGAGAAATTGGAGAAGTGAAACAACTTTTATATAAAACTATTTTTATATTAGAATTATGTATCAGGTGAATCTTGTTTTGCTAGTCATGTCTCAGTGAAGACCAGTAACAAACATTAAAATCAATTAATATTAGAAATCCTTATAGGTGTTTTTTTTCAGAGTTTTCATTGCTAGAAATAAATAATTTCTATGACTTTTTCCTGTGACATTTAGGTAGAAGCTAAAAAAAATCTAAAAGTTAGGCAGGACAGAATGTAGAATCAACCCCTGCTGATAATAACTAAACACTTCCTGACCCACTGATAATGTATTTGAGAGAGTACCATGGAGATAAAAGCAATGATTGGCCAGCTTATTGATGACCTTGGCCTGTGCAGTTTATGAAGAAGAGGAGAAAGGGATATTTTTCCTGGCTACAGTAGTACAGAAGGGCAAGCATCCAAAAGAAGAACAGCTAATTAAGCAAGAAAGCAGCATTGAATATAAATTGACCAGGGCTGTATGCAGCCTAGAAATTACTAATAGTCTTGAAAACTGCATCTATTCAAATGTGTGACTTTTTAAATAATACATGTCTTCATGAATGAATTAACAGATTGTTGAAGAGAAAGAATATTTGATTTTCTTGATGTGTTAAGTCAATGGGTAAAGAAAGACGGAGAACTTCACAGAAGGCTGTGGGGACAGTTTTTATCTTTCCCATGACTACAAAGCAGTTTGGGGTGAAAAGTAACAGATGTACCAGTACACTGGGGGAAACTGAGTGTAGCATTCAAGAGAGCAGCCTTAACAAGCAGTTGTGAGGTGGGTGAGCACTGCAGATGAGGACACAGGTACAATGCTGGACGTCACCATGCCTGGTCTCACCACCACTACTCCTCTTTAAAGGTTCAGCCACTCTTAAGGCTTGAAAGCCATACATTTTGCCAGAGGACTAATTTATGGTTTTGTTATTAATTTGGTGTCCTACTGTCATAGCAGTCTGCAACTAAACAATAGACCTTGTAGAGAAATATTTAGTGCACTATTTATAGGGAAGAAATCTTTATCAGTTTATTTGACATTACTACCAAGGGATACCAGTTTTTAACTCCATTCACCACAACTCTCTGGGTGCAGCCAGACAGTGTTTTATCAGTGAAGATGGCCCTGTCCAGGCCATAAGCAGCCAGTTTGTCCAGGAGAATTTAGTGGGAAACTATGTCAAAGGCTTTACTAAGGTCTAGATAGACCACATCCACAGCCTTTCCCTCATCCATTAAGCAGGTCATGTTGTCATAGAAGATCATGGTAGTCAAGTACAATGTGCTTTTCATAAACTTACACTGACTGGGCCTGATTGCCTGCTTGTCCTGCATGTGCCATGTGATGGCACTCAAGGTGATCTGCTCCCTAGCCTTTCCTGGCACTGAGGTGAGACTGACAGGTCTGTAGCTCCCTGGACTCTCCTTCTGGCCCTTCTTGTACATAGATGTTACATCTGCTAACTTCCAGTCAGCTGGGATGTCCCCAGTTAGCCAGAACTGATGGCAGATGAGGCTTGGTGAGCACTTCTGCAGGCTCCCTCAGTACCCTTGGGTGTATCCCCTCTGGCCCTATAGACTTGTGTGTGTCTTAAGTGGTGTAGCAGATCACAAACCATTTCCCCTTGGATTATGGAGGCTTCATTCTTCTCCCCATCCCTGTATTCCAGCTCAGGAGCTGGATACCCAGAGAACAACTGGTCTTACTACTAAAGACTGAGGCAAAGACGTCCTCAAGTACCTCAACCTTTTCCTCATCCTTTTTTGCTGTTTTCCCCTGCATCAAATAAAGGATGGACATTCTCCTTAGCTCACCTTCTGCTGCTAATATATTTATGGAAACATTTTTTTATTATCTTTTATTGTAGTAGCCAGATTAATTTCAAGTTGGGCTTTGGGTCTTCTAGTTCTCTCCCTGCATAGCCTAATGATGTCTTTTTAGTCACCCCGAGCTACCTATCCCTTCTTCCAAAGGCCATAAACTGTCCTTAACTTCCTGAGTTCCAGTCAAAGTTTTCAGTTCAGCCAGGACAGTCATCTTCCTCACAGGCTCATCTTTTGGCACATGGGGATGGCCTTCTCCCACGCCTTTAAGATTTCCTTCTTAAAAGAGCGTGCAGCCTTCCTGGACTCCTTTGCCCTTTGGGATTGCTTCCCAAGGGACTCCGTATACCACTCCCCTAAACAGGACAAAGTGTGCTCTCTGTAAGTCCCAAGTGGCAGTTCTTCTGACCTCTCTCTTCTCCAAGATTTAAAAATCTTTATGATTTCATGATTGCTATGCCCAAGATGGCATTGCCCACAAGCCCTCTTTTCACAAAAACACAGGTCCAATGGATTGTCTTCTGTAGTTGGTTCCCTCACCAGCTGTGTTAGGAAGCCATCTCCCACACACTCCAGAAACCCACTATACTCTTTACTCTCTGCTGTATTTTACTTCAAGCAAACATCTGGTAAGTTGAAGTTCCCCACAAGAAAAAGGCATTAGTGATTGTGAGACGTCTCCAATCTCATATAGAGTATTTTTTCTGCCTCGTTATCCTGGCTGGGTGGTCTGTATTAGACTCCCATTGTAATATCTGTCTTCTTCTGTATCTGCAGTCTCTGGGTTGATTAATTTAATCTGAAGCACCTTCATACACTCATTTTTATCACAGTTGAAGCATCAGACAGGATATGACATTTGTTTAGGTGTATTTTAACAGCTTTGCATACAGATCTCTCCAAAGGTTTCAAACAGTAGACAAGGCAGAACTCGGTCTTTGTTATTTACAGGGTTTGTTAGCAGTGTTTATGCAACTTTTTGATTTTAGTTTTTAGGGTTTTTTGTTGTTTTCTTTTTACAAGGAAAACTTAAAAATTCTGATTCATTGAAAGCAAAGGCAGGCACTGGGCATATTTATTTGAATGCAGCCACTGTCTGATCCTGTGCAAGACACTGTCATTACATTTTCCATTCCCATTGTACATCCTCACTCAACTTCAAAAAGAATATTTAGTTTAACCTCCGTTTGAAGAAATGAAATGGAGATCACCTTGGTATCAAAACAAAGGAGGTCATATTCAAATAGACTTCAGCTGTATCAGCCTGGCAGTTTGAAGTACTTGAGTGGCAGATGCTGGGTAATGTGCACAGAAACAAAGCAGTGTAACTTCTCCGGGGAGTCTTGCTGTCCTCTTCAATTTGTGTGTTTACCAAACAGAACGAGTTAATTGCAAACCTCTCTAAATCATTACCAAACCTCTGACTGCAGAGACCGAGGGGTTATTTCCCTCCGGCCCGCGCCTCTCCCATGCTGGGTTCATCCCTGTCGGGAGGCCCGCCCGGCAGCACCACACCCTGGGGCCTCGGCGGCGTTTGCCTGAGAGGAGTAAGAGCGGCTCTTCCCCATGTCAGATGGACAGAAACCTCAGCTCGGATAAATACAACAGAAGGAGTCACCCTAAGCTGAGCATTTGGAGGGGGAGAGTGGAAGCAATCTCAGTGCATTTATCACCTCCCTCTTCCTTCGTCGCACTCTACCGGCTCCCACAGCCTCCTCTGGCGCGCCTTGCAAAGGGCAGATGTCTTGCCGGGGACGGCCGGGCCCATCAGCCGGCGCGCTACCGCATCAGCCCCGGGACGAGCCCTGAGCGGCCCGGGCGCCCCTCACCTCCCCTTTGCCTCAGGGCGGCAGTACCGGGGAGGTCGCACCAGGTGGCGCAGCCGCCGCCCTTCCCTCTCCGCTGCCGCTCTGGCGCTCCTCGCCCCGGAAGCGCTCCCCTCTCGACTTCCCTTTGCCCGGAGGTTGGTTCGGTTCGGCCTCCGGTTCGGCTCGGGCTGCAGCGCGGCTGCGGCGCGTTGGGCCGAGAGCGGCGGGAGGAGAGCGGCGGCGCGCCCAAGGGCTGTGGGGACGGCGCTGCCATGGCGGCGCCAGCGTCTTCGGCCCCGCCGAAGAAGATCGTGGCCCCCACCGTCTCGCAGATCAACGCGGAGTACGTGACACAGGTAAGGCCGGGGGAAGCGGCCACCGGGGGGTCTCCGGGCCGCCTCTCCCGTGGCTGGAGCCGGGTGCCGGAGAGGCCGTTCCGGCAGCGAAGGCAGCTCCGTGGTTGAAGAGACTTTGCAGTCCGTGGGTGTGAGGGAAAAGGAAATGTTGTGTGATGGGTGAGGAGAGTTTAACGCCGATGGTCCACACAAGAATGCATGGCCTCCGGGATGGGACAAGAGCAGCACTGCAAAATAACTCAGCATTGCTGTAGTACCTGACAAGTTGGTGGCAGCTTCTTGTAGCTGAGCATTTTGAGTGGTTTTATACAAGTGTTCGTGTTTTGTGCTGAGAATGCTGCTTTCCTGATGCTTCTCCAGCATGAAGAAGTTTGGATAAAGGTGGTTTGGAAGTTCTTTCCACTGTAGCTCAGGAGTTTTGGTGAAGTGCTGGCTACAGTGAACAGCTTTAAAATATGAGACCTTTATATTTAGTTCTTAGTGAGATTCCTTGATGGGAGTGTAATCATTTGTTAACTAGGGCTTGCTGGTCCTCTGAGATCATTATATTTTTGAGAGGTTTTATGGAAGTAACTGAAGAGAAAATTAGTTTATTATTTAGCACTCAACACATCTAAAATATTTACAGATAATTGCACTTCCACTGGGAAAGGTTTAAGCATAAAAACAAAGATGGTTGAAAAGCATTCTTGCTGGAAAACGTAATTTTGTTACTTCTAGATACCATAAGCCCAAATTAAGCAAAATAGTTGTGACAGTTGAAGAGGAACTTATTGTAGACTTATTGTACTACTACAACTGAAAATGTGTATATATAACCTCTACTTTATTTTTCCTCCTTGTAGTTAGCAAATAAATATTGGGCTCCACATGTGAAGAAAAAATTGGCTTTTGATTTAAAGGTAAGTACTTCTACTGGAATGTTGTTGGGGTGTAGAAGAATGAGTTCAACCCTTTTCTGATGTGCCAACCTTCAATTATTCTTATACTGTATAGCAGTGTAGGAGTACAAAAAGCTTGGAAGGTCACTGGTTGCTTAACACTAAGTAATTTTAAATTGTTTGCTTTTTATTTGTAGTTTATAAGTGTAAGCACAGGTTTGAAGGTGTAGCAGACCAAAGTTTTGGGTGCTAATTGTTCAGTTTATTTTGCTCAAGAACTTAATGAGAGTGAAATATTTTTGAGCATCATCTTTCATATTAAAATATGTTTGAGGAGGGACTACTTTTAGAAATCAAAGAAGGATGAAGGGTGCAGGTATTACTGAACTGGATACTTGTGTATAAATGCTTCTTCAGACAGTTTTGAGCTGACAATTGTGGTGCTGCTCTGGGCAATGTGTGTGTTTTGAATTTTTAAAACTGGGCATGTTATGTTTGGTTTTGTTTAAGTTTTCTGTAGTGTGGTGTTCTTAAATTTCAGGTTTATTTCCTGTGTGGCTATTTGGTTGAATTTCCCATTTCAGCTTCATTTTACTCACTGTCTTTGTAGTATTTGTGATAATATTTGTCTGTGATTGTTAAAACTAGGACATACATAAATAGCTGAATTGCATCTCTGTGCCATCTGATGTGAGTCTGTCCCTATTGCAACAGAGAGCCCAGATTCTTTGATTCCCTTTGGAAAAATTAGGTAAAAGTTTCTGGATTTGGTTAAATGTAATTTTAAAGAAACAGTGACAACAGATAACTGCACTGATGCAGACTTTACTCTTGGAGACTGTTCTTTATATTGAATGGAAAGCCAAAGATGAACAATAAGAAGTTTTTCAGATCTGTTTGCTTTTATACAAAAATCTTAGTGAGATGCAGGTTATTCCTTCAGAATGACTTGAATGAAGGCCCTATCAATTCTCTTATCATTCCATAGTATCCTCGAAGTTGATTCACTTTCTTTGTGGAGATGTGTGTGAAGCTTTTGGACTTTTCAGTGCTCAGACATAACTGGTACAATATTTTTGATCAAACAGTAGTAAGCAGAGAGTAACTAATTCATAGGGTAACTAATATAAGTTTGAGCATATAAGGTATCTTAATGTGTTTTTAATTACTTTATGAATTATATACAATTCTTAACCTTTTTCTAAATATTTTTTCCCATAGGTTATTGAAGATGTATATACAAAAGAAATTGTAAGGTCAAAGTAAGTACACTGGTCACTTTTGCTCATAAAGAATCATTCCAGCATTATCTGTATTGAAGTACATGCTGAAAATTTCATAGACTATTTTAAAATGCATTAACATGTTGAAAGTAGATGAAAATAGCTTGACTGCATTTTGAGCCATTTAATCAGTACATTATGTCCAAGTCCAAATGTGGCAAAAAGGAAATTAATGAGCTCATAATCCCCAAATGTGATGGTTGGATGTAGTGCTGTTTAGTTCCTAGATCTGATAATCTGTTGTGGTTTACGTTGGTTTTGTTGTGATGGTTACAGAAGGCTGTTTTTTTTTTTTTTGTCACTAAGATATGTAAAGGAAAAAAATCAGTTAAGGAGTGTGCTGCCTCTAGCATTTTGCTCTTTCCCTAATAATTGCTACCAAGTTTATAAAGGTCAAGTCTCATTTCAATTAATCATGTTTTTAGGTGGGGGAGACAAAATATTCAAGATATAATTCATTCTGCATCTATGTGTACAGAAAAGAGTTGTAGCCATAGCTGTTTGGAGACCTTCTTGGGAAGTTTGAGGTTTAGAGAGAAATGTCTTTGATTTATTCATGAAGCTGTTGTAAAAATTTCCATCTAGGATCAGAGCAACTTCCATTTCCAGTCGCTAAGAAGAGACACAATTACAAACTGATTATATATGTAGTTGTAATTTTGCAGAAGACACTCTCTGCTTCTAGCAGTTCTGTTTTCAAGGCTGTTAGAGTTGGTGTTTGTATTTCAAAGATGTAGATGGTTTGGGTTTTTTTAATGGGAATTTGGTTGTTTAATGAATCTTCACGAACTTTTGTTTCCACAGTGTTAGAGCAGTTGCTTCTACACTGAACTGTTTTCACTTGCATGGATATGGGGGCCAGAAATAATTCCTAGAATTACCTGCTTCTGCAGGTTTTGTTGTTTAACAAAATAAGAGAAAACACAGCTGTTTTCCATGGAGCAAAAATGTATGTAGGAAGCTTTCTTTCCTCTGTTAATTGGGTACCTTTTCCTTTTTAGGTTTGCTATTAGAAAGATAATGCTTCTTGAATTCAGGTAAGCTACTTGGAGTGAAATTTTAAGTTACTTTTTCAAATGATCCTGTAAGTAATTTTGAACATAGGCTACTTGTTACACTTGAAAACCCTCTGGTGAGTGTGTCTTCCTCATAACTCAACTGTATCTTGTAGCAATTACTGAGTAACCAGTTTTGCTTCAGTGGCCTTAGATGAGAGGTAACTTCAGGAACTACTCACAAAGTATAAAGTTGGCTTTAAGGAGAAGGAAGCAAAACCCCCTGTGAATTGCTGCTCTTTTAAATGAGTGACAGATTATGTGGGTGGCAGCAGCTAATGAAATATTCTTTGTCTCTTCACAGCCAGTACCTTGAAAATTACCTGTGGATGAATTATTCTCCAGAGGTGTCCAGTAAGGCATTCTTAATGTCAATCTGCTGTATGGTGAACGAGAAGTTCAGAGAGAATGTCCCTGCGTGGGAGGTAACCAATTTCAATTATAGCCAGGATTGACTTTGATATCCAAGCTTGTGCTCTCTTATACTGACAGAAAGTAGCAAACTTGTACTGTTAAAAGTAAATGGTACCTCAGCTGGAATGCCTCATATGGTGTTCTAAAATGTGTTTGCTTTTTGGAGAAAGCGATGGGTGGATGGAAAAATCACCTGGTTCCTTCTGGTGCCTAAGTCCTGTGTACTGCTGTGTGATGCCTTTCCACCATCATCAGCAGTTTGCTTTTTTAGCACTTAACAAAAGTCAGGCATTTTCAGAGTTCTTGTTCTGATAATGAAAGAAAAAAGAATTTTTATGTCTTTGAATAGAAGAATACACCACTGGTAGTCTTAATACAGTATCTAGTAGTGTCTTGCTTAAAACCCATGAATAATGTTTTGTAGCTTTCTTGCGTGAAATTTTATACTAAGGTAATATCTTATTCTGCTTCTATGTGTACTGTTTTTTATTATACTGGGTGTAGATATGATTTAGTGTTTCCACAAACAGTACAATTCTCACAGGCTATCTTGATAGCATGAGACTAGTTAAAAATTCTATACAGGTATTGTTTCAGAAGCATGCTTCCTCCAGTAGTGATACCATTACTGTCACTCCTACAGTAGTGACATTACTGGCACTGCATTTATTACAAAGGTTTAACAACATGTTTATATGATGTCTGTGGGTTTTTTTGTTCTGGCATATGTACTTGATGCAAAATGACAGGAATGTGTTGCTTCTCAAGCAACTGAGTTAAATTTGTCATTTGGTGCTGGTTTCCCTGTAAAGAAACCATTTTGTCTTGATGATTATTTGGTAAATCTTTTTTTCTGGCTGAGATAGTTTAATGGGACAACTGTTTAATTGCACAACTGTAATTCTGGTGGGTTTTACCAGCTCGTTTTTCAAAGATCACTAAAACAGCTGCCATAATTTTGCCCAAAATCTATCAGTTCCCCAGTTGAACATTCTCTCAACACAATTCACTCCATTTGTCTTGTTCACATTGTCCTGTGTATCGCCTGTGGTAGACTAAGCAGAAGACAGTAGTCAGCTATGAATATTCCCATAGTGTAATGGAAAACTGAACTTGCTTTTATCAACCTGACTCAGAATCAATTTCATTTTCTATTCCTAGACATTCAAAAAAAAGCCAGAACACTTTCCCTTCTTTTTCAAATGCATACTGAAAGCATCGTTGGTTGAAAATGACAGTGAATACTCTCTGCATGAACAGACAGTCCTGCTGCTTTTCCTTGATCACTGCTTCAATAGTTTGGTATGTTAAAAGTAACTGTAATGCTTCCAGTGTGTTTATGTGGTTCTGAGTTCATAGCAGTTTCATTTGATCAGTCTCTTCTTATGAGACAGATGAAACAAAATTCCCACTTCAGGAAGAAGATGGGACTGGAGGGCTTTTACCCTTCTTTTTGATTCTTGTGTTATCTCTCATCATCTTGCTTTTGTCTGACACAAGGTCATAAAAGAGACTAAAAATTGGAGTATTTGCACTTATTGTAATTTAAAGGCATATATTCAGACTTGTATTGAAAACTATGCTTAAAAATGCATATTTACATTAGAAAATGGTCCTTTACACTTAAAAGCATGTTACTTAACTACTTTGCTCTTTTTAGTTTGGCTGGGAAATTGCACAAAATTATTTTCACTAGGTGTTGAGAAAGACAGTAACTTTTCACTTTTGGAGCCAGGTTTAGATAATACTTATATCTGCACTTCTCTTGAGTTAGCTTGAAATAAGCATTGGATCAAGTTGTGTTCTCAATCTATAGTAAAACAACAGCTTTAGATGCTAAGTAGCAAGTGTGTAGAGTAATTTACAATAGCTGTTATGTGAAACAGTACTCTCCCCTTGCTTGTTACTGGGCTTTTTCTTAATTTTTACTTATATTGCACACAGGATGGATCAGTCAAAATCAGGGTCTGCACAAGGAAAGAACAAAATCATGTCTCATAGACAAAACAATTTAGAAAGTGTATGATTTTATTCTGCAATTAGAAATGGTTATGGGAGGCAGTAATCATCCTGAACCTTATGTATGTAGTTTCCTGAGGTAGTGTTTTTCTGTAGTGGCCATGGTACAGCAGGACTTCTTTTTAAAGGAGCATTTGATAGTGACCATATTGAATCCTGCTTGCAAATCATGTTTTTCACATACATGGTATGGAAGCCAGTAAAGAGGTGCCTGTAAAAAAGCATCCAGCTATTAGAAGCTGCACTTGTTTGTGAAATGCAGAACACAGTGGTCACAGTAGTGTTTTAAGTAAGGAGCACTGAAGTTTTAAGTTTCAGAATGCTGAGAATGGAGCATTTGTCTGAAGACATACTTAAGATGTTAAAGGAAGTTTTTCAGTAGTTCAGGAAAGAAGGAAAACTTTGTGGATGCAGATCATAGGCAGAGATGGAGAGACAACATACAAAAGAACAATTGAAGTTACATGAATGACAGAGCAAATAAATTATTTGAGGAAATGGGCAGAGTGTAGATGAAGTGGGAGAAAATTGATAAATGAAGAGCTTCAGAAGAGAAAGAATAAAAACAGAGAAAGCACAATAAGGAAATTCAGTTTAAGAACAAGAAAAGGCTGAAGAAGGAACATGAGTTCTCACAAGCTTCTAAGCTAAAAATAGGTACTTGGATGGGGCCCTTGATGAAGTAAAAGGAACTGATAAAATCCATGGAAAGAAGCTAAAATGCAAACTACAGCAACAGTTATTGTGTAGGGCTTATTGAGCAGTTTCCTGTTAGGAAACTGTGAAATCTAATACAACAACATAAGTACTTTTGTCAGGCAGTAATGTACATCAATATATTTTGTAAGAGATGCACAGCAGAGAACATAAGGTTTTAAAAAACCCTCACATTTTTCTGTCTCTGACTTTCTACCAGGAAGTGGATTTGATCAGGAGTCAGGTGCAGCAGCTCATTTCCTTACCTATGTGGATGGCTCTTCAACCTGTAAGTGTAACACTAAACTGGCAAAGCAATCTTCTAGGCATTATCCAAGTCCTGTAATGTGAATTTTTGTGGAATATTGTTACTGAAGTCTGATACTTGAAGCTGCCAGCAGTGCTAGGGAATTAGATTTTTGTGTGTTTGGTAAAATTTTTCCTAACACTAAGCTTTGTTGCTTCAAGCTATAATTTGTAGACAAGGCCATGAGATCACAGGGACTGGGGAATGGAGCTGGCATCTAATCTGCTGATGACATGGCTAGACTCTTTCTGGCAGTATTATATTCTTTTTTTATAGTCATAATTTATTGACATTAGTCTGAGACAACTGCTTGTTTCAGCTTGTTATATATTTTTTCTTTTTAATAAGACAACTGGATTGTATTTTTATCTCCTGTGAAAACCAGGGTTCTTAGTGACTGAGTAACATTTTAACATTTCAGAAACGACTGGAACAAGAGCTGAAGAAGACACCAAAACTAAAAAAGTTCTGGAATCTCATTAAGAAAAATGATGAGAAAATGGATGAGGAGGCAAGAATGCAGTATGTTACAAGAACCTTCCTTTCTTGTTAAATCCAAACCTCTTAATGCATTATTGTATTTAAGCTAGAATAAATGTTTTCAATAAAAAATATATATATATTTTTTTAACTGTGAAGATGACAAATAAGGCTTCAATGTATGTGGTCTTGAAACTGTTTTGTTTTCCAGTAGTCTTTATGCAAAATACTGTTATGGAATGTAATATTTTTATCAGTGAATTTGTGATAGCAAATCTTAGGTTCAAGGCCATATGAGAATATTCATGTAGTTACTGGTATTTCTTCATGACCTTTAGCAAAAGTTTAGCTCTAAAACAAATAGCTTATGCCAGTATTTGAATAAATTTGTGTGTATCTCATAAAAGCTAATTTTCCAATACTTTTGTGTTGCAATGTGGTAAGGTATAGGTGTTTACATGCTACTTTGACTCAGTGGAAGCAGGGGTTCTTAATCAGTTCTGTGCCTAAAAATGCTAATCTGTCTGTGTGAGCTCAGGGAGAGAAGTTTTCATATTGAAACAACTTGTTTCAAAGCAGCCTGTTACTGTTATATAAATACATACAAATATTTTAAAATATTAAATAAAAAGCAGCTTTTTATTAGTGAAAGAATGCAATTGTGGTTAGGTATTAAATATGCTTATTAAATATTGTGTTACATTAACTATACATTATTAAAATATCAAATATGTATTTATTGTATTTATGGTATTTATTTATTTATCTGCATTTATGGAATATTAATGCTTTTGTGATAAATCTGATTTTAGAGCCTATCAGGAGAGAAGATTTCTTTCACAGCTCATTCAGAAGTTCATTGCTGTGCTAAAGTCAATACCTGTCTCAGGTAACTGTTGTTCTTATGATAGTTTGTTACATGGTAGTCTGTCTTCAACTCTTTTTCTCTTGCTGTAGCCAACTACTCCTTTGGATACCAGCCTGAGGTTGGAGACATTATCTGGGTGAAGTTATAGTGAAATCCATGGCTGTCTGTATGGATTTTGTGTCAAAATTAGTATTCAAATCTGTATATGCTTTGAAAATGAAATATCAGAAAGCTACTTCAAACCTCTTCTTTTGTTCATTCTGAACTTGGTAAAAAAATACACCTGAGTCCTTATGTTGTGTATTGTGTGCTTTCCAGCCTTCTTACAGCATTAAAGCATTGCATATGTACTTAGATAGATGCCTTGTTAAACAGGTGGTATAAATGCATATCATAAAGCTCTGTTCTGTCAGTACTGTTGATTAAGAACAAAAGCCTAAGTGAAGTGAAATTCTGTAAGATTTGACTGCTCTTGATTTCTAAGTCATTCTGACAAGGAAAATTATATGCTTGCCCAACTTAGAAACGAAAAGTGTTTGTACAGGAAGGTGTTAGCCTTTTGACAAAAAAGACTAAGTACAGCACATTTTGGGTGAAATCACTTCCCAGAGTTCTGCTTTTTGCTGTTAAACTCTTTGTGAACTTCAGCTTGTAAGTGACATGTAAAGGGAAATTCTGTGTACTGTGACTTCCTCAGAAAGGGTACTGATTGATCCCCTCTGTTCTCCCAGTTATGCCAGACTTGTTTTAAGAAGATTTATTCTAATGGTTCTTTGGAGGCTTTAGGAAATAGTTACTAATTAAAGCAGACTTCGTGTTGTGTTTGTGATCTTAAAGCCTCCTTAGTAGTCACCCGTGAGTGCCTTAAAATACTGGCAACCCTTGGTTGCAGCTTTTAAATAGATATTTTTGAGTAAATAGGTATTTTTGAGTACCCAGAGTTAAAAGCTCTTAAGAAATTTAGTGGATCATTGTTATCTTGTAGAAGTGTGCATTTTTGTATATCTCAGTTGTGTTTTTTGTTTGGATTTTTTGCTTTGCTTTATTTTCAGAGTGGGTAAAATCCCTCCTGAAACTGTGGTTCTCTTATGTTTCTTATGTTCAAAAATTTTCTGGTTTGCCATGAGTGAAAGAAATGTTTCAGAAAGAGAATAATGTGCTAGTTAGCTTTATCTTGTTAAAATCTAGTACGTGTATATTCATAGCACTTACTACCTTTCAAAAGAATAATTGAAAACCAAATATGGTATGGATCAATTGCAAAAATGTTTGGGTTTTTTTCTGTCTAGGTCCTATTTCTATGGACAAAGTTCATTATTGTGAGAGATTCATTGAACTTATGCTGGATCTTGAGGTAAGTGATTAAGTTGCTTTAACCTGTTTCTGGGTATACTTTTTTAGGTTTTAAATGTGTAAACTCATTATTACAGCCTTATTCCAATTAGCAGGTGGCTATCTCCCAGCTGCTTAATAGTGGTTATCCATCTGAAAATAGGAAGCTGTAGCAGTGCATCCACATTGGGAGCTACATAGTAAAATTTGTGAACTAGATGAGCTGTTAGAAAAACCTAAGATTCTAAATTGCTCAGTGAAGAAGTCTGTTAATTGGACTTGTGGTAATAATGCTGGCAATTGAAGAATATGTGTGATGCTTTAATCCACTAGGAATAACCTAGGAGTGTTCTTCACATTATATAATAGGTCACTTAAAGTATCTTTTGTGTGGTAGGTTGTAGTCCCAGAAAGTGTCAGTAGTTCTGAAATGTAAACTATTTCTATTTGACTAGAAATTATTATTTAGAAGCAACAGTTCTCATGAGCTAGGTTATATTACAGAATAAGAGGAAGCCAGGCAAGTTTTGTGAAATTTTTCACCAGGTACTAAGAAGATGGGACTGTTCTAGGCTTCACAGTACCAGGATGAAAAATACAAGACATTAGTTACACCTTGTCACATGAGCAGCAATTTATGTAAAATAATGCCAGGTTTAGAAAATATTCTGAAATAAAACAGTTTTCTGAAACTTAAGTCTGGCTGTTAGCTTAAATACTTAGAGGCAGTATATTTAATGTTGGTTCTCACTAGCTATTATGGGAAGGTTGGGATTTGGGCAGTTCATGAAGCTTATTTGAATGACTATAAAAAGCAGTAGAGAAATCAGCTGTAAATCCTAGTCTCTGCCTCTATTGCATGTACTGTTTTAATAGGGTTTATGTCTATGTTGAGGCCTTTTTCAGAATAGTTGTATGATATTAAAGTGTATGGACTGCCTTAGAAGGTAACCTACCATAGCAGAAGAAATAGTTTGCAGTCTGGAGAAAGAAAAGCTTAAAATTAATGAAATTAGTATAGAAAACAACCATTTAAAACAATGGTTAATATTATATTTTGTAGCACACAGGTATTATGTAGACACTTAGTAGTACAACAATTGCTTTATTTAATTCACTTTTATTACTGGCAAGTTTGTTCCATACTTTAAGTCCTCTAAAAAGCTGTGTTCATAGCAGCCTACCTGACTGAAACCCCAGTGCCTTGGCATATGGAAATGCTATTTTAATATGAGAAACTATGTTCAGGGTATTAGATATGAAAATAACAGTGCTCCAACCTCTCTTGATAGGCCTTCTTGAAACCAGGATTTCTTGCATATTGCAGCATTGCTGGAACTAATGTGAGGTTGTTTACCACAGGCATTGCTTCCCACACGCCGATGGTTTAATACAGTGTTGGATGACTCCCATCTTGTTGTTCACTGTTACCTGTCCAGTCTGGCTAAAAGAGAGAAGGAAGGTCATCTCTTCTCCCAGGTAAGATACAAAGTTGTTGAAAATAGCTTTTTCATTCTGGTGCAGCAAGTGTTTTGTTTTATATTTGTTAAGACAGGTATTTGAGTTTTTCTGACATATGAAACCTGAATGTTTATTTAAACCCTTCCAGCAGTAGCTCTTAGCTGTACTTATGTGTTTGTGTGTACTTATGTGTACATAAGTACACCTCTTAGCTGTACTTATGTGTTTGACTGCTCTTGCATTTCTGGCCCTGCTTTTGAACAGTTCTTAAAAATACTAGCTAGAAGACATCAGCTTCTGCCACACTTTACCCCACAAATAGCAGAAGTTGTCAACAGTGCATTCTTCTGTGCACCATTTTGACCTTTGACACAGCAGCTTTGTTTCATTACTGTCTTTCAGTACTCAGTCATGGAGAGCATATTGCTTTTCATGGGAGGATCTGAAGGTCTCTCCCCTTTCCTACATCTCAGCTGCTTTTCATGCTGCTTGCTGTCCCCAGTCTCAGGCATTTGTTCATTTTCTTTGAGGGTCAGTATTGATGTAACTCAAAGTCAGCAGAATATCTGAATAATTTTCTTCTAAGAGAAATACTCTCGTTGACAGGTGTGATGAATTCCATAGCTGATATCAAAGAGGACAGGAGGGAGCAAGACTTCTCCCTTTTGGTAGCAGAAAGCCATAAGCTGGGTTCAGTGTCTCAGTGAACTTCTGGCTAGGTCACTTAGTACAGTTCAGTTTCAAGTCCTTGTATGTAAAAAAAAATGCGTTGGTTACAGGCTGGACTGTCTGCTCTGCTTGTGGATGAGTTACCAAAACAATTTCTTGTGCATAAGCCAGGTATAAAATTTTTATACCATACCTTAGTGCATTTCTTCAAGAACTTCATGAAGCTTTTGTCTGCATGGTGCTCAGATTTGTCCTCTTAAATTGTGGTTTTGTTAATGGTAGGATGTGTCTTACTGTTAATCCACTAATTTATAATATGTATGATGTCTCAGCTTTTAGATATGCTCAAATTCTACACAGGCTTTGAAATCAATGATCAGACTGGAAATGCTTTGACAGAGAATGAAATGACAACGATTCATTATGACAGAATTACTTCTTTACAGGTAGGCAGACAACAAAGTGGTTATCAGAAAGAAAAGGTAGAGTTTTACTGTGTTAGTCTAACTTTTGTCTAGAATAGGCATTAAGTTATTTTCCAAAAGAAGCCCTTTAATTTTCCTGTTGGGTTACAGGAACAGTTTTAACTTGGCCTTTTACCATTCTGGAGGCACTAACTCTTCTTATCTATGTGACTATGACTTAGTTATATGCACACTAAACATCACTTAACATAAACTAAACATCACTTTTGATTTGAAATTGCCAAGCTGAGATGAACTGCTCCCATTAAATCTATTCAGAAGAGAAAATCTGGTGCTGTGAGAACTTAATTTATCATTATGCAGTAGGTGGCACCATTTCTTCAAGATCTGTACACACATGGTAACAATAGTGCTGATAAGAGAAAAAATTAAAATCTACAGTAATTGTAGTCAGAGAGAAACAGACATTTCTGAATTTTTCCCTTGAGTTTTAACAACAAAATTCAAGGAGCTTTGGTTAAATTAAACTTGTTTCTTGTCTTCCTTAGTTGTCTGCAAGGCTACATGTCTGCCCCCTTATGTTGTATTTTAGTGACAGAACAAATGTGGATAGGAGTGTATAAAAAGATACTATATCAGAAGCACAGGAGATACAATAGATGGTACTAACAGAAAAAACCCTGAAATTTCACCTGGTTTTTATTTCTATCCTGGTAATGTCCATAGGGTGCTATGTATTATGAATTAGAAGAAGCTATGCTTTTGTGTAGATATTTAGATTGTAATCAGATTGTTTAATGAATATGCTTAAATTTCGTTTTTGGGCCTGGGTCTTTTGTAGAGAGCAGCATTTGCACATTTCCCAGAGTTATATGACTTTGCACTCTCAAATGTAGCTGCAGTAGATACTCGTGATTCACTGGTGAAATTATTTGGACCCCTTAGGTAAGTTATCAGAATTAAGTTCAGCATGAAATTGAAGTTCTTTGTTCTGAGTGTGCTTTAATTTAAGAAACTTCTATCCTTTTTTTTCCTGATTTCTCACATCCCTTCTCATGTCTTTCTAACTTGTCAGATTGCCTTTATATCTGCTGAAATAGGGAGACAAGGAGAGTTTGTAGTGAAGTATTCTAATTCCAGTATGAGAAATTTTTTTGCTAATGAATGAGACTGTATTATGGAAGAAAGCTAGCTAGTTGGAGCAGTAGTTAATGTTCAGTGCTCACCTCTCTTCTCTTCTAATTTAGCTTTTTTTTACTCTGTTCTGTACAACAATGGCAACAGACATCAAAGTATAATGCAGTGGTAAATGTGGTGATTAAAAGGGTAACTGTATTTTGACAAAAGCAATGTGTGCTCTGTTGTTTCTTACTGTCTTCAATACATGTCTCAAACAGTAAAAAATATTCATACCTTGCTGTGTTTATTGTGGGTGAGGGGTTCAGTTTACACCTGTGACTGAGCACACCCTTTACCCATGGAAATGTTCTAGAACACTTTGTAACAATTCCTAAATTAAATAGTCGAAATATCTCAAACTTTACTTAAAATACTGATCTGCAATTGCTGGTCCCAGCAATAGAAATCATGGTTGGATTTTTTATTTAAGGAAAGAAAGAAAAAAGCATTCAGGAAGTGTTCTCTCTTAATTTCAGTGTCAATTGACACGAGTGTTTTCTTCCTTCTGCTATGCAGCTCGAACACTCTCCATCAGGTGGCATCATACCTCTGCCTGCTGCCACCCTTGCCTGAAGGAGGAGACTCAAGCTATGAAAAGGAGTTTCTTCTGGAGTTGCTGGTAAAACTATAATAATATTGCTTGTATTTTTTTATTGCAAACTCAAGATATGGCTGCATCTGGCATCTAAACGGTATTAAAGGAGCCATTTAGGACCTATGGCTGAACTATGTGTGAACCACAACAGTGTTACAGCAGTAAAAGGCTGCTGAGGTGGGGTTTAAATCCATATAAATTAAGTATTTGGAAATGTTTATTTATAAATGTAGTTTCCCTGAGAAACTAGTATGCTTGTGTTTGGTGTAATTTGTGTTTAGTTTGATTTCTTCTGAAAAAGCTGTTGCTCTTTATGTAGTAACCTGTTTTTCCCTTTTAAAAACATCTGCTAAAGTAGATCTAGATTTTCAGTACTGTTTGCACAAAATTTTTTAAATATTTAGCATATAACAACATTACTGCAGGCTTTTAATCTGACACCAGTATTAGAATGGCATGGCATAGCTGTTTTCTAAAATCTTTTCCATAGGCTTATTTTGTGGTTGTTGATTTGTTTAAAAATTGTTCATAAAATTTCATAAGTTTTAGGTGGTATTAATATGATACTTATGGATACTGTGGGGAGGGATTTATTCAGATGACAGATTGTACTATGGTATTGATTATATTCTTTCCAAGAGGGGATTAAGACTTGCTGTTACTGAATGAGCAGTGTTCTTTATATAGTGACCGTATATTTCACAGGAAACAAAAAAAATTTAATTTGAAGTTGATTCTCTGCTGAGCCTTGACTGTTATTTTCAGTTCAGTTGTGCCATTTTTTTGCCAGCTGAGTAGCCAAAGAATTTTTTTAACTCTAGTACTACCACTGATAGTTGGACTATATGTGTATTCATTTTTAATGTCTGTGTATGCATTTAGTTTAATTAAAAAAACAAAATAAATTGTTCAAAGAGACAAAATGACTGGTGATCACCAACAGTCTTACAAATTAAAGTATAAGTTTCAAAGAAAGCTTTTTTGTCCCATTTTTTCTTATGGAAGTTTAAAGTGCATCCGTCCTTTAGGTTTCCCGTCACGAACGAAGAATATCTCAAATTCAGCAACTTAACCAGATGCCTCTTTATCCTACAGAGAAGATTATTTGGGATGAAAATATTGTACCAACTGAATATTATTCTGGAGAAGGTATGATTGAGTAGTTCAATAAATGCTGGTGGGGAAAAAAAATTTTCTATTGATGTCTACAGTTCACTCTATCTTTGGAATGTATTTGCAGTATTTTTGAATCTTGCAATACTTTAAAGTGAGGTCAGGTTTTTTTGGGTTGTGTATCAAGAACTCTCAGATGAAATTGTTGGCAAACTTGTGGTGGATTTAAGGAAAATTTTTTAAGGAAAAAGGCCTATGTTCACACAAATAAATGTATTTGCTTCTAATTGAGGTAACAGATGTGCTGTAGCACAGGCAGTTGGTGTAAGGAGAAACAAGCTTTAAACATGCATCAGAAATGGTGTTGTTTGTGCTTTACTCTTAAATAGATTCAAAGAAGCCTTTTAAAAAAGAAAAAGTGTTGATGAGAGGAAATTAACATGAATTATCTTATTTTCTGATTTCAAGGTAGAACTGTACACCTAGTCACTGAAAGGTAGTGTATGCATTTTAAATTCAGGTGTTCTTGCTTGATATGCTTATCATCTAAAAGCAAACTGCAGTTATTACAAAGAAGGAATTATGTAATTTTAAGCCTTGCAGTGAACAACACATATTTTCATCTAGTTACTTTAAAAAAATAGTGTGCTTTTTAAAAACCTCATGCTGTAAATTTTAGTAAGGATCATGAGAATTTTTATTAGGAATGTGAAAATTTTAATTTTAAATCTGGAAATTCCAAATAGCAACACACTTCCTCAAAGTCTAGTATAAATTATGTTTCTGATTTGAGCAGTGAGTATTCTGTACCCTCATCCATGTAGTTTTGTCTCAGAGTTTTTTTGTGTAGTAGGTATGAGTCTGAAGTTAAGCTGCTCAGCATAATTTTTTTGACATATATTCTCTGTGAACAAGTATTAATGAGATATTTTAAAATTTGACTGCTTTAGATAAGGCATGGCTGTAGGCAACAAAACAATCTTCTTTTTCCAAAGATATAAACCAAATTTCATTTATAGGTCTGCCTGAAAGGAGACTGTGTTGGAAGGCTAACTTTACAGAAATTTTGCATGTATTTTAACAGACAAATAATTAATCACACTATATATGTTATTGCTGGGGCAGAGGTGGCAAGGGGAAGAAGGAGCAGCTCATCACACATCTTTCTGTGTTGTTTTTTTAATTTTTATTTTAATAATTCATTAAAGAAATTTTATTAGTGGTGAAATGTAATTTTGGCAAGTAATAGTGATTTCTAGTGGAAATGTTTTCCTCTTTCTTAGTGGTCTCTTGTTGTTATTGTCTGTGTATTGGTAGTACTGTTGTGAAGCATTTCTGTTGCTGTCAGACTGTTACCAATGTTTTTTTATTTAGCTTCTCTTAGCTTCAGTTTACACTTGCTCTTTTTAGTCTCCCTGTATTCTCCAGCCCTGATTTCAAACTTATTTTCATCATTTTGGGGCTTTTTGTGTTCAGAAATGTAGCTACGTTTTTTTAGTCTAAAAATTAAATTTTAGGCCAGGAAAGATAGGAAGATTTTTTTTCTGTTTTAAGAAATGAGGGAAGAAGATAAATGCTGCACAGCCTAGAAGAGGTGTTGCTTTAGGCCCTGCCCTTTGTGCATATAACCATCTTTACAGGACAGGCTTTGTTACTTGGTGCTGGGAAATGTGTTAAAGCATTTTATCACCATGAGGCTTTCCAGAATAGAAAGTGCTGTGTTCTGTCACCTTTCTTCACTGCTATTGTATCTCAGTGCATGTGAAAGCAAATGGGCATTGCATATACCCAGAAAGGTTTCAAGGGTAACATTCCAAGTTTCAAAACCCTGATGCTTTCACAGGTCTTAAGCCTAGGTGGTAAGCTGGAACATTAGTCCAGTAGTGTTAAATGAGTAACATATAAGAGTTTTCATTATGGAAAAGTTGTGTCTAAGACTACCTTAAAGCTATCCAAGCTTTAGGAGCTGTATATGTGTTTTATTACTCCTTGTTTAGTTAGACCTAATCTAATGTTTTTCATTCTCATAAAAAAATATTTAACCATTATCAGTAACAAATTTGAAGAAAGCTGTAAATTAAGTTTTGATTTCTTGGTTTGAAAAATTTTAATCATTGTTGTGACTTCTAATTAATGTAAAAAATTGCAGTTGTGGAATTGCTGGATAACACATTTTTATTATTATTAGTTAATGAGCCTTTTTCATCAATATGTAGTAGTGCTAATTGTTGAATTCCCAAATGCCCTGCATTTGAGCTTTGTCAGTTCTGTTTTAGCTGGAATACTATTCACTTTAAATAGTTCACTGTATTACTGCCAGAAGGATGAAAATTCCTTTAATCTTGTGCGGGTTCATTATGAGAGTGCAAAAATCTGGCAGAAGAAGGGACAGGAATGTGCAATTTTTAGTCACGTATAGTTAGAAAAGGAGTATTTTACCCATGATAACAACTCTGTCATAACACGTGTATATATTTATGAATTCATAGTACCAATATTTTATTATTTTTTTTTTTTTTTAATCCATCAAATTCCTCTTCCCTTCCACCCTTACTCCTTTAGGCTGCCTTGCACTTCCCAAATTGAATCTACAGTTTCTGACTCTCCACGACTACCTGCTGAGGAACTTCAATCTCTTCCGCTTGGAGTCTACCTATGAGATCAGACAGGACATTGAAGATAGTGTCAGTAGAATGAAACCATGGTAATATTTATTAACTGCTCCAAACTTGTCACTTCAGTTGTAATCATTTGACAATGAAGAACTGATACAGGATGCATACACTAAATACATAGTAGCAAATGTATTTTGAATTATGTATGGGTACTACATTTTATACTAACTTCTTCCATAAGATGTTGCCATCATGTGTTATGATTTTTTAAGAGTGTATTTTACAGTTTAAAAAAACGACTGAGTTTTTTATCAGATAATGCCTAATGCAATTTTGGTGTTTGGGTTTATGGACTTGTTTGTTTGTTTTTTAGGTTATCAGAATATGGAGGTGTGGTCTTCGGTGGATGGGCTAGGATGGCACAACCCATTGTCTCTTTCACAGTGGTGGAGGTGGCAAAACCCAATATTGGTGAAAACTGGCCCATGCGAGTACGAGCAGATGTTACAATTAATCTGAATGTCCGAGATAATATCAAAGATGAATGGGAAGGTACTTACATTCTTTGAAATAAGATGCTGAAAATACAAGCTTGTCAAATTACATTGTGTTGCAATTTTATTTGTAAGAAAGGAGTTTTTTGTCTAAGATACAGATTTGCCATTCTTAATACATTGTTTTTAAAAGACAGTTACTCAAAATCCAAGCTTAAGTAATTTATACTTTCCTGAAATGAAGACTGACGTTGTTAAAGTATTTATGCATCCATTGGGAGCAGAATGTCTACTATTTCAGACTGATGTCGTTCAGTTTGTAGCTTGTAACATTCTGCTTTTTACAGGAAATACGGATAAGTTATGTAGCATTTTAAATGAATATGCATGCTAATAATGTCCTATTGAACATGTAGTGGAGAGTGTGAGATAGGTGTTAATATATTTCATTTGAAACTAATAGTTTTCAGTACATTTGAATGTTATTAGGATAGGCTGACTGTACTGAATACTGTTTCTTATAAACACTGTTTCTTATAAGTATCTACACAGGCAACACTTCTTTTGCTTGGGGAGTTGAACTTTTGTTGACCGTGTTGGCAAGTGACATAGAAGCATGTACTTGTACTTGGATTATCAGTAAATGTCACTGCCTTCTCTTTTGTTAGAGAAACCTGTTAAATGTGCTGGAGCTGCATAGTGTGATTACAGGTCATGTAGCACGAATTCTAAAGCTGGTTTGTGTGATAAATAAAAGTTGTAAGTTTAGGAATTTAGATTTCTATTAAAACAGGAAAACTAGGAAGATAGGGGCAGACTTCACTGAACTTAGGGTACCTGTATAGTGGTGCATGTAGCTTTCAAAATACTACAACAGCCTCTGTGATATCAGGACATTTTTATTTAATCAAAACTGAGGTGAAGAATTAATGAATCATTAATCTGACATAATTGGCTCTTAATGCAAGTGCTCTAAGTTGAATAATATCCACTGAGTAATGAGAAGTCTTGTAAGAAAAATACTGCATGTGTTTATGAAGTTTTGCAGCTGTGAGATCTATGAGAATGTGTAGGTATAATGGAAAAATAGGTTTAGTGTTCAAAATTACATTAACGAATTGGAAAAATTGCATTTTAAAGGTAGGGTGTGATTCAACAAGAATGAATATGACAATACTAGACTTAAGGAAAAAGTCACTGCACAAATGCATGCTGGGGGAATAACTTGCTAGGCAGCAATTCCACAGAATGAAAAAGAGTGAAGTAATGATCTCTCAAAAGCAAATGTAACTCCACAAGAATATATTACTACTGAGGAAAAAAACACTCAACCAAAGCATACCAGAATTTATAAACTGGAATGTGTCATGGAGAATAAGTAACTTACTAAACTGACCATTTACCTTGTTAAGTAGATAACTGAAGTAACTGTTTAGGATTTTGCACACAGTTCTAGGCACTGTACTTAGTGTTGTAAAAAAAAATAAATTTGGAGGTTAGTCCAGGACAAAATTGAGAGATTAATGACACACTACTTTCAAGAAAAGACTGAAAATCTTGCTTTTGTGACCTAAATAAGATTACTGGGAGAAGAATGATCTTGACATTAATAAGTTTGTCGTGTTGTGATGAAAAAAGGGGTTAATTTCTTCTTCTCATATCTGAAATCCTGGCAGATTTTAGTGTGTTAGCACAGTGGAAAAGAAGACAATGTTCTATGGTTCTGTAGTCTTTAAGTCACAGACATGTTTTCAAATGAACACATTTTGCTCTTCATGTTCTATAAAAGAAATTTTTGTGTATCCTAATGTACATATATATAGAGGAATGGAAAAGGAAAGTGGCATTCAGTCAAATCTCACTGAATTTTGGAACCAGGTCTGCGCAAACACGACGTCTGCTTTCTGATTACCGTGCGTCCCACCCAACCTTACGGCACCAAGTTTGACCGACGCCGACCTTTTGTTGAGCAAACTGGCCTGGTGTATGTCAGAGGCTGTGAAATCCAGGGCATGTTGGATGAGAAAGGACGTGTTATTGAAGAAGGTATGATGTACCAAAACTTTTTTTTGATTTGTTGTCCTTTTTTACTGTGTGCGTGTTAATAGCCTAATCTTTAACTTCTGTTTTAAGTGTTGCTTAATGAATTAATTACCTACTCGAAAAAAACCCAAACAATTCCACAAGCAGTCCTATGACAGGTTAACTAGTTTCTTCTGCAAAAATCTAATGCAGTGAGATTAGTTAAATAAATCCATGATGTTTTTGTTTTAGGAATAAAATATTTTGTTTTCAAAATCTCTATTAGAAATGGGATGGAAACATGAAATAAGAATATTTGTAATGCCATGCAGAAATCAGTTTTGTTATGAGAGACTACTGAGAAGATATTATGGATCACCTGTTTGAATGAGAAGCTGCTTTTAGCACTACTAATTCTGATCTTAACTGTTTCATTATGGGCAGGACCTGAACCCAAACCAAGACTTAAAGGGGATTGCAGAACGTACAGAGTATTTCTGGACCCAAACCAGTATCAACAAGACATGACCAATACAATCCAAAATGGAGCAGAAGATGTTTATGAGACATTTAATATAATAATGAGAAGAAAACCAAAAGAAAACAATTTCAAGGTAAGGTACTGCTCATTGACTTTTAGGATAAGATTTTGTGTGAATATGCCAGCTATAATAAGATATGTTCATTTTAGCTGCACGTAGTAAGGCTTTTTAGGTGGCATTGGATCACTTCAGGGAAGTTAAAATCACTCAGGTTGTGATAACTTTCCCCTGTAGTTACATATGGAAGTAACTGAAAATCAGAACACTCCTACTTCACTTGAGTGTATAATAAATTACATTTGCAGTTTTTTAACATGTAGCCTACAGGTTAGTTGTACTTAGCCTTTTGGATCAAGTGAGCATTTGGATCATTTTTTATCTGATGTAATAGTGGACTGCAGGAAAAGGAGGAGTAACTAGTGAGAAGGTGAAAATCAGAGAAACTTGTTAACTTTTGGGAGCATCACTGGTTCAATTTCTTTGTAGGCTTTGGAGGATACCAGATGACACACTTTCAGTACTGATATATAACAGATTGTATGCTAACTAAAGCTTTGTAGACTTTATGGTGCTATTTTTTCTTCCCTAACAGTTATCTCACAGTTGCAGTGCATGGTTTTTTGGTATTTTACTTCCTTGGATATTCATTCTCAAGAGAGCTTTCAGGGAATTTTGTCAGAGTTGAAAATAAACCTATTGCTAATGCATTACAATACTGTGTGTTGCCTACAAGTAAGATAAAAGGCACACAACTTCAATTCAGTTTTGCATGTGAAATCCTCAAGTGTGGATTTTTCAGGAAGCTTGTCAGTGACTTAGCTTTCCTTACCCTCTGTTGAAGCAAGAAGAGGAAAGCTTTTCAACAAAGTTGAAATGTATATTTGAGTTTCAGAATTGTGAATTGATATAAATTTAATTTTGACCTAGTAACCTTTTTCAGGCAGGTGGCATGATCGCAGATTTTGAGTAATTTAGATTGCAAGTCAACTCCAGATCTAGGTGATTCTTCTCCTCTACACAGCTCTCCTGAGATACCACCTGGAGTTGTGCATCCAGCTCTGGAGGAAACAGAACATGAAAGACATGGACCTATTGAAGCAGGTCCAGAGGGTGGCCACAGAAATAGTCAGAAGGCCAGAGCACCTCTCCTGTGAGGAAAGGCTGATAAAGTTTGGGTTGTTCAGGTTAAAGACAAAGCCCTGGGGTGACCTTATTCCCATACTTAAACAGGGCTTAGAAGGAATATGGGGATGAACTTTTTGGCAGGGCCTGATGCAATCAAACAAGAGGTAATGGTTTTAAAATAAATGAAGGTAGATTCAGACTAGGTATTTTTATGGTGAGGGTGTTGAAATACTGCTGCAGGTTGCCCAGGGTGGTGGTAGATGCAGGTCAGGTTGAATGGGACTCTGAGCAACCTGATCTTGTTGGAATTGTTTGTGCTTATGGACAAAAGGTTGGATTAAATGACCTTTAAAGGTCTCTTCCAACCTAAACCATTTTAGAGCAGAGCAAAAGGAGCACCTCCCCTGGACTGCTGACAACTTCCTAATGCAGCACAAGATACTGTTGGCCTGTTCTGCTGTAAGCATGCATGATTTTGTATACATGAAAATATTTCTTGCATGCATTCTCAGTTTCTTTGCTGTTAGATCATTTGGACCTTTGAATCTTTAATGTTCCTTGGGTTTTCCATTATGCAAATGCAACATGAACAAAAAACTGCCTTTCTTTTAGTGTCTTCAAATCGTGTTGCATAATGGTTATTCATTTTAAGGGATTCTGCAGCAAGTTCTCTGCAGATGGATAAAGAGGGAGGCAGGAAGTCTGTTTCTTTTCTGTATTTGGAAAGATGCCTTTGGTGTGAAACATTAGGTTGTGGTGTGCAAACAGCAGTCTGGTGGCACCCAGCTGTGTGGATGGGAAGTAGAATCATACAGAGTCCTATAAAATTTACCAAACCCAGAACTGATTGTTAGTGTTGTGTGCCTGTGGTAGGTTTGTTTTACATTATAAGCACAAGTGCTCTCCAGCCAAAGCTTGCTGGTCTGCCAACACCACAAACAATATTTTTACTCACATGTGTGCCCTTTTGTGTGTGTAGAAGGAATATGCTTCAGTGAATACTTGTTTTTTTTAATTGCTGTTAGATTTAAGTGTAGCTTTCAGATTTGGACTGTTTGCTTGCAGCTTATTCACAGGCATATCACAGTGCAAACCATTCTCTGCTATTTTTACCTAAGTCTCATACATTCATTTGTCAAGGCAAACTAAGATATTTGCAGATTTATCACATTGCTACCTTGTTTGGATACAAGAATTCCATGTCCTCCTTAAGCTTTTCTAACTTAAACTGATAGGAGAAAACAAGGTATCAGTTTTATTAGTGTTGATAATGTATTGAGCAGATAGAAGGCAGCTTGAAATTTTAAGCTGATATAGTGGGAAGGATGACAGAGAACACTTGTGCAGTCTTAGTAAATTAAGCAGATGTGACAGCAGTGGAGGTGCAAATACAATGTGTTTGCTGAAGGTGGCACCACTATGTCATTGCAGTCAGCAGTGTTTCAAGAGCTAATCTTACTATTTTTATATGTGGAGAAGTTACTCTTCAAAAGCTGGAGTGAAGTTTTTATGATGCAAAACCAGTACATTTGCTGTTCAGGACATATTAAACTTTCCTCTGAGAAACTGTTCATCTGAACTTAGAAATGCTGCCTAAAGAAGCCATGTTTTCTGACTTGTGTTTTTCTTAGCATAATTGTGTTATGCTATGCTTCCTATGCATTTAAGATAGAAACACTTGTTTTATATTGGCAACAAAAATATAAATACTCTTAGTATGGGGCTTATCCATCATTATGTCTTGGGCCTCTGAAGTAATTGCAGGACCTTCAGGCTTCAGAATTTGAGTGCAGTAACCCACACAGCAAAAACTTTGTCATGTATTTAAGTAGAATTTCCTCTGTTTGTGTCTATTGCCTCTTATCCCTTCATGGGGCACAACTGTGAGAAGCTTCCTCCTAGTATTACTATTTTTATGCAAACTGATAAAGTTCCCCATCACCCCTTCAGTCTTCTTCTTGGGGCTAAACAATCCCAGCTGTCTCAGCCTCTCAGAAGACAGATTCTCAAATCCCTTTGTCATATTGCTGGCCCTTTGGACTAGCACCACTGTGTAGGCAGCAGGTGCCAAGACTTGCCGGGCGATGGGCCCGGACGGTGCTCGCCCCACCTGTGCCCAGTTGGGGCTGGCCCAGGTGCGCATGCCCGGGTTCGGCAGGGTGTGGTTCCAGCAGGTCCCAGAGCCAGGCGGATCGAAGTTAGTTCACTGATAATAACCCGAACCAACACTAGCTCGATTGACTCTGTTCGCGAACCGAGCTTACGCTCACGGCGAGATTCGCCTCACGCAACATCTGGTGGAGAATGCGGGCAACAATTTTGGTCTAAACCGTCTCCCCGAGCGTTTCGTCCGAAAGTGACCCTTCTCCACAGACCGTTCGATACCCCGAAAGATTCGGGTAAGAGAAACTTTTTCTTCTCTTTCTTCGACATCGACATCAGTAAAACCGATGATGGGATCCTTTGCAAGCAAACCTACCGGCACCGCCATTGCCGAGCACATTGTAGCCCAGGCAGAAAGGCAGGAACCCCTCCGCTACCCGGGTCCTGAGACCGCCTGGGACCTCTGGGGGGAGGTGTATAATCTGCTGGCAAGTCTCCACTATAAGGAGACCAACGGCGACATTATTGGTGCGGACAACACCTGGCGGGTCGTTTGCAATCTATTAGCTGTTATGAAAGCCGAAATAGAAGTGGCAATTGCCACCGCCGCGGCTCCATTACGAAAGACCGAGGCATTTCCCCCGAAGGAAATGCCTGCTGCGACCCCCTCGGCACCACCCTTCGAGGGGGAGGAGCCCGAGAGAGCGCCAGCCGCGACCCCCTCGGCACCACCCTCTGAGGGGGAGGAGCCCGAGAGAGCGCCAGCTGTGACCCTCTCGGCGTCACCCCTGGAGGAAAGAAAACACGAGCAAGTATGTCTGGGGCTGACCAGTGGCAAGCCTGCCATAAAGGGCATGTCCGGGAAGCCCCACCAAACTGTGACCGAACTCCTATCGGATATCGGCCCGGAAGTCGAAACACCGGAAAATGATGGGGCGGAAACCGCGGCTTGCAGCACCTCGGGCTGCCGCGGAGAGTTACCCCCGCCGCCGCCCCCGGCCCCATGGAAGGCTGCAGAGAAAAAAGCAGCCCCTCAACCAGCAGCAGTATCTGCGCTGGAAGACAAGATATCGGCCCTGCAAGACCAGGTCACTCGGGCCGTGCAACTAATAGAGAAGCGGGACGTCGAACATCGCCCAGCTTTTCAGCAGTACAGGAACCCACCCACCCTGATGGACGACGAGGATGATGTCCCAGCCCCGCCGCGGACCACCGGCTCTGAACAACGAGGCACCACGCAACTAAGATCTTCGCGTATTTGTCATCTTTTCCCCCATAAAAACTTAAAGAAAAAAAAAAAAAGGAAAAAAAAAAGGGGGGGGAAATGTAGGCAGCAGGTACCAAGACTTGCCGGGTGATGGGCCCGGATGGTGCTCGCCCCGCCTGTGCCCAGTTGGGGCTGGCCCAGGTGCGCATGCCCGGGTTCAGCAGGGTGTGGTTCCAGCAGGTCCCAGAGCCAGGCGGATCGAAGTTAGTTCACTGATAATAACCCGAACCAACACTAGCTCGATTGACTCTGTTCGCGAACCGAGCTCACGCTCACGGCGAGATTCGCCTCACGCAACACCACTGTGTCTGTGTCTCTTGTCCTGTGAGGCTCTGCACTGGGCACAGCACTCCAGGTATGCTCTCACCCATGCTGAGCAGAGGGGAAGAATTAGAATCTCTGTAGAAGTTGAAGCAGGAATGATGACCACATTACAATGGCACAGTGACCAGTGACATGTTCTTGGAATGATACAACACAAGCAGGAAAAAAAGGGCAGAGAATCCTACTTTTCGGAGCTAGATACATGTATTTAGACTATCAGAATAAAATTCTTTGCTTTAGTTTTGGCTGACTTTTCTATACAAGATTGGCATTTAAAAGGCCTGTATTATGTCCTGATGTGGACTGTTGATGCACTGTTTCCCATCCATTTGTATCCATGCTTGATAGCATAGTGAGTTGGAGGCTCAATGCAGATTTCATGTCTTCTGTTTCTTCTGCTGAAGAGCATATGTGTGATGTCCTAAGACCAAGTTTTAAGTAAGGTCGTTGAAAATTTGCCACAGAAGTAGCTCTTTAACAGGAAGACTAAAATTCACCTACATCTTAGTTAAAATGCCTACCTTCAGGTTCTGGAGCATTGCTGTTTTCAAGGAAAATACTGACATAACTACAGATGAGTACAGAAATTAATTTGGGGATAAAGAGCAAGCTTCTGGAAGGAATCCCTAGCTGGCTGCAGGTATGAAATTTCTAGAGTTGAAGAAGAAATCTTAAGCTGATTGAGGGTGTTCTTAAATTTTTTAGATTCCTAGTAAGAACTGGATTTAGGTTTTAGGATGGCTGAGGCATTCATTTGCCATACAGTTGTGCATTGCACTAAAAAGGATTTTTGTGCTGGTCAAAGTACAGAGTAATTGTTTAAAATGCCCTGTCTGTAGTCCTCAAAAAGCCTGATGCAGTGCTTACGATTTGCCACATCTAGAAATTGTTAGCTCAGTCAATATCTACAAAGCTGATGTTTTTTAGAGTGTGTGTGGAAAGTGTTGGGGACTCTGGAATTGCCATTTGTCTTCTGGATGGGTGAACTTAGGAGAGGAAAGAAAGGACTGAGAAGCAAGAAAAGTGCAAGACTGCATAGAAACCTGATGTGCACCATGCTATAACCAGAGAGGATTTTTAATGCATATTTGGTATAAACAGTGTGACCTTATGGAAGTCCTGGAGAACATTAAGCAAAAACTTGTGTAGCTATTGATAAAATGTGAATTGTTTGTTCATTGTAAAAGCAGGATAAGTTAGGGCCATGGCAGACAATTTTGCTCAGAGATTGTTTTGAACTATGCCTTCCTTTTCTTCTCTGAGTGTTTTGGAATGAAAACATGATTGTATCTTCTTTACTAGCTCTTTACTAATAGGATGGTTACAAGAATTACATGGCTTGACACTGGTATTTTGTCCCATAGATATATATATATATATATGCTGCATTTATATTTACTCAATCTAACCAAACGCTTGTCAACTAAAGACTGTTACAAACTGGCATCTTAGAATAGCCCTGATTATTCTTTAGTATGTTGTGTTTTCTTGGTAAAAATGAAATCTCTAAAATAATTTTTTCATTTTTTTCTAATCTGCAGGCAGTTCTGGAGACTATTAGGAACTTGATGAACACAGATTGTGTGGTTCCTGACTGGCTGCATGACATCATTCTCGGATATGGAGACCCAAGTAGTGCACACTATTCAAAAATGCCAAATCAGATTGCAACTCTGGATTTTAATGACACTTTCCTGTCCATTGATCACTTAAAAGCCAGCTTTCCTGGGTACAATATTAAAGTGACTGTTGACAATCCAGATCTGCAAATCCCCCCCTTCAGGTGATCTCAAAATTTCAATTTCTCCTGGTCTGGTGTTCTTGCTGAATTGCTTTGCCAGGTGGAGTTGAGTTCAGTGGTTGGAGGGAGGTGCTCTTCTTTTTAAGGAAAGGTGTTAATATTAAGATACAGATAGTACCATGACAGAGATAACTGTGCTACAGTTAGGGTCAGGACCAGCTTCTGCTCTGTTGTACAAAAAGATATCAGAGCACTGCTTGTAGATCACCCTATGGAATATGTAGGAAAAGCAACAGCATGCAGTAGATAGAATCAAGATGTGCACTATTCAGTTCTGCATTTTGGTATCTGGTCTTCTCAGCTTAAAATTTTTAAATTACATTGTTTGCTTATGTGTCTCATTAAAGCAAGCCAACAACAGCAATTTCTACATCAAACCTAAAACGTGAGCTTTTGGAAACACCATTGAGTTAAAATAAAGAATTAAGTCTGCACTTCCATATTGCTGATTTTATTTTAGAAATGGTTTTTGAAATAGGATGCTTACCTGTGTGACTGCTAAGTCAGACTTACATGTTTTGTTTCACTGGTGCTCTTCAGCCTTTTTTCACTTGACAGTTCTGTACCTCCTGGTAGACCTCCTTGGAATATGTCAAATGATTTTCACAGTGCTGGAGCATAGTTACTTCAGCTGGGCTGAAGGAACTGTGTCTTTTTGAAGGAGTAGGTTAGACTAGAAAGGAAGAAACCTTTCTAGTTTTTCTTTCCACCACTTAGCTCTTATCATGGCTAAATTGCATCTTGAAAAGCAGGGATGTAATTTTAGTGATTTTTTTTTTTTTTTTTTTTTTTTTGAAACCCTGCTTTTAGAATATTTTAAGAGAAGGCACTAGCACAATATAATGAAAAAAGTCTGAAGGTTTCAAGACAAGATACCACACACAGCTTACTTCAATGAACTGATGTTCATTTTCACTTCATAGATTAAAACATAGGTTCCTCTTCACTAAGAGCTATTGCTTTCCTGCTGCTTAATTTGTCCTGTAAAGGCATTGAAGAGATTATAGCTGTTAAAAATGTCTGCATGGTTGTCTCAAGATAATTGGGTAGCCATTGGAATTCCTTCACTGTGATTTGTTTCTGAATTAGAGAAACTTTCTAATATATGATACAGATAGCTATAAAAAAGTTGAATTTGGAGGATAAAAGATAGCATCTGTTGGAGCAGTAGTGAATGTGTAATAAGGTAGAAAGGTAATAAATGTGCAGGAGTTCTAGAAAAAAAAAAAAAGTAATTACTGCTGAGCAGATAGTAGCAGTGTCTTTCTATAATTCAGTTCTGTCCCTTCCATTTTCATTTATGAGTTCTTTGCTTTCATTGTTTTTCCAGCTGTCTCTCAGCACTACTGGCTATTCATCTTATGTAAAGGGCACTTTTTAAATACTTTTTATAAAATATGCTTTCTTAAAATCGGCTTCATAAGTTTAGTTGTCAATCCTTTTCCTGACCTTCCCTAATACTTTGCCATCTGTAGCTCTTGTTTTCCTATTATGTGAAAGCCTGCTACAAACTTCATGTCAGCTTCTAAGACAGTCTGGTATCCCAGAGAACATGTTGAAGTGTTGTCTTAAATTATGTCTTACAGGATAACTTTCCCAGTAAAGGGAGGTAAAGCAAAGAAAAGGAAAGTAGAAGATGGAAGTGAGGAAAAACCTGAAGAAGCTAAAACACTGATTGTAGAGCCTCATGTCATTCCAAACAGGGGTCCATATCCTTATAATCAACCAAAACGGTAATAAATGGATGAGAACTTATTTACAAATGGTAACACATGCAGAGCTGTTCATTTTCAGAAATACTTGAAAATAATACTGTTTATTATAAAGCAAATGCCATTTTGATTTCGTTGCTAAAAGAAGATTTGAGTATATGACTGTTTTATTTATATTGAAATGAATCTGTTAGATCCTCTCTATTTAAAAAATTCCCTTGAAGAACAATGAGAAATACTGTCTCCTACTATTGTGTCAGGATGTGTGTTTGAATATTAAGAGAATGATACCTAAGTATTTTTACAGCATTCTCAGCAAGTAGCAACTAGAGAGGCTCAGTCTTACAGATGGGTTGATTTTGTTGTCATATGAGGAGCATGATTTACTTTCTTGCATAGAAATTATCATACTGTGGTGTTTTCAAGCACATAGTTTTAACTGTGAAATTGTTTTAACAAGTATGATTTATCAGAACTATTGCCAAAATTTTTCAGTTCTCTGATCCTGTTTTGCATTCTTACAGCAACACTATTCAATTTACCCATACTCAGATTGAAGCTATACGTGCAGGAATGCAGCCTGGGCTGACCATGGTAAGAATATTTTAAAGGATTTTATACTCCTACTTATTTGATTCTGGCTTTACATGCTTCCAGTGAAATACCAGGAATGCCCCTTTCTTTAGCCTCGCTGAGGTCACTTGTATTAATAGATTAAAATAAGAAAAATCAACAGACAAAGCATCAATGTTTTCCCAAACACATTTGATCTATGTATAACTGTATTCTGTGTTTCAGTGGCTGAAGACTTTCCACAGCTGAATCTATTTTTCCAGTGGTTGAGTTGCTAGTTTTAGGCTTTTGCCATGATTGTAATTTTTGGCTGTTTTAAATTACTTGCATAATTTATAGTTTGACCAACTCCATTAAAGGAAATGAAAGCTCTTGAATTGTCTTCAGTGACCTTTTCTTTCTGCTGTCTTGAGAAATGTAATATGCAATCCTTTATATCCTGCTGACTTCTTGAATAGGAAGTTACAAATCAAAGTGGTAGATTTATTATGAAAATAGTTTTTGATCAGTGAGTTTCTGCACAGATCTTTAAGGTACAATTACACTTTGACTACAAGTACGTGTCTTTGAGTTGAAGTACACTGTGTCCTAATAGTGACTCCATGGAATATGACTGGCTTTTCTCTGATACTCTTGATTACTTCTTGGTCTCTGTACACAATAATGCTAATTTTTAGGTTTTTGTATTGATATTCATTAGTATAATACTCTGCCTCTTCCTCTTTATGTTTACCACTCCCTATATGCTTTATAGCTAGCACACAAAAGATACATGGCAGAGGAAAAAATGAACTTCAGTGGAGCTGTGTGCTTTTTGTGCCTGTCTGACTAGGTGGGCTGAAATTACACAGGATCACAGAATTAGTAGTGTCATAAATGTCTATCAAATTAACTGAGTTCTTGCCACTGTTTTTGAGTATTGTAGAGCACAGCAGAAATTTCTGGTTGCTGATTTAGGAATTAAAGGTCTCTTTCTTGAATGCTTTGAAAATAGCACAGTGATAAATGCTTTAAATCTGTTATTAAACAGTGTTGGAAGGGCTTTTTGGAATTACTTGAACTGCTAGGTTTTACATAATTAGAACATTTGTGTAATACCTATTGGAGTACTTATTTCTATCAATAGTATTGTCAGTAGGGAAGAAGAGTGAGTAATTAAAAATCTTTGCTGTTATTTTATAGTATATAATTAACATGCAAAATACTAGACAGGGGTTCTGTAAGTCACCTACGTTTTGTTTCTGTCTTATTTTTTTAAATTATCTTTGCGTACTGTGTCTTGGTATAGATTAATATTTGTCGAGCTATTAATGACCTTCTGATGCAAGTGTATAAGGCATTATAAACTATCATCTACCTCACTTTTGGAGGGCTCTAAAGAAGCTAAGTAACTTCCTGTGCCTGATATTCCATCAGCTTTCATAAATATTTGGGAAGATAGTTGTTACATAATTTCAGTTTTTCTGCTAAAATCATATTTGTTGATTTTTAAGAGGTTAGAGAATGAGCGTCTGTTTGGTCAAAAGAACAATACAATGACAAAATTAGCTTTTTGGTTTTGATGTTATATTTCCAATTTTTAAATTTTTTAAACTATATCAAATAATTTTTCACAGTTAGAGAAGGCAGACTTGAGAAAACAGTTACGCAAATATTACATGTTTTGTTTTGTGTCATTTTGTGGTGTATTTCTGCCATCTTTGAGAAGCACAATCATATTTGCTTTTGAATCCAGTTATCAATGAAATTCTTGACGTAAAGCAAGTGTAATTTCATATGAATTTATAAATTTATTTGTAGATAAAAATATATAAAAGCTACTATTCTGTGCTACTTAATGGTGAACAGTTTCCTTTGAGATGCTTTATAACGTCAGTTTTTGGATGTTGGTATCATCGAGCCTATGAAAACATTAACTGTCAGCATTACTTCTATAACATCAGTAGTAAATTTTGAGTAAATAAAAATAATAGACTCTTTTTGTTCCTTGTTCTTTATATCTTCCTCACCTTATTCTTTCTCAGTTGTGTTTTGATGCCTTTTTTTCATAATTTCCTCTGTTTAGTCTGTCCTGAGGCTTAACAGCCTTTGTTCTGAGAGTTGCTTTCATGGGTTGCTAAATGGAGTAGTTTCATATGCTGGATTACTACCCTTATCATAAATCAGGCAGATTCCTGCCTGAATTAATCTTGCATGGTGTTTTGTGTTTGTTCTTGAAGTTCACAAAAGCCAGCAAATAATTTACCATATTCCTCTTAGACAGAAATCCACCTTAGCATTGGTTTGAGTATTTCATGGTATATGTATGTGTTGTAGAAGTTCACAAGCAAGCAATTGTACACTAAACAGTAGATTTTTTGTTGTTAATGTGTAAAGTTGGTGTCTTGTGATCTTGTTCTGCTTTTTCCCAACAGGTTATATTGCTGGCTTATGCAATATTCTGAGAGATTGTGTGTTGATTTTATTTGGTTTTAATTTCTTTTCTTGTTTTGGTTTTAGGTAGTGGGTCCACCTGGTACTGGAAAAACTGATGTAGCAGTCCAGATAATATCCAATCTTTATCATAATTTCCCAGAACAACGAACTCTGATAGTTACCCACTCAAATCAGGTAAATTGTCAGTCCTGTGTGACTTTTTGCTGTAACTGAAGTAAAGAAGCACAGCAAGCATTGAGATCAGTAGCTTTGAGTTGTCTCTTGAGAACCTGAGTTGGCTTGTGTGCAGTTCTGCCAGTTTCATAATGTGTAATTAAATTTTTGAATTTCAGATTTAGTAGTTCTGAGCAATTTATCAGAATTTTTCAATATATTTAACTGGTTGGGTAGATACTAGGAAGTATTTTGAATAGAAATGTCTGCATAGTTCTTACTTTTGCACATTGACTGCATCCATGCCAGATTTTTGCTAACTAACTTTCTCAGGCACTGGTTGCTCTGTGCTTCATGCTTCTAACGGAGGGCATGAAAAGTACCATGATCTCTTCAGCTGAATGCCTGCTTCCCATTCATAAGAGGTAGAGCCTAGCTACTAATTCTCAAATATATATAAAATAATAGTAATATTAAGTGATAGAAGCTAAGTTAAGAGACTCTTTCTCTATCTCCATCTGGTTTGGAAGGATTTATTTGGGAACCAGGGTAATCTATTTCCTGGTCCCCCTAATTGGCCTCATCTCAGTTAGGAGTTATTTTAACTGAACATGTGACTTTGAAAACATTTCATCTTTGTCCAGCAAAGCAAGATTATACACTTGTTTTTAATCATAGAATGTTGGATGTGACTTCTTTTTGGTGAGGACTTAGAAGCTGGAATAATACAGTCCAGTCTGCAACAGGTTGCAGAAAAGTAATGGGAAAAGGAGAGAGAGAGGTTTGAGAGCTTGTCTGTTTAGAAGAATAGGGAGGAAATAATTTGAGGCATGTTGGAAACTCTTCTTACCAGACAAGACTTATATGAGAGCACGAACTTGAAATTGTACTTCAGAAAATTAAATATCTTAGCAGAATTCCATCCTTATGTCTTGGTGCATAACATGCAACATCTCTGCATGACTTCCAGCTGACTTGAAGTATAAGTGGAGCTTGCTTGTGTTTATTCTTAATTTAGAACTTGAAGATCCAGTGCTCACAAACTTACTCCTTTGAAATACACAGACCTGGGTAGTTGATATGAAACCTTTAGGATGAAACGTTTAGGGCAGGACAGGTAGTACACTTTGAAGTTGAGTTTATGAAAAAATGTGTATTCTTATGGAATAGAATCACAGAACCTGCCTGTCAGCACCAGATCAGTCTTCCAAGGTACAGTGAAAGTTAATGGCTTAAACTCATGTAACAAAATCAATGTTTGCAAACTGTGCTTTTGAGGCAGCTTTGGAAACTGATAGCTTTATCAGGTAAGTTAGCTAGGTGATTGAATCAAATAGTAAAATTGTTTCTAAATTATAAAATCACATTTAATTGTTGTGTAAAATAAACAAATACATCATTTTCAGTAGGCTCATTTCCAAGTTGTCAAGATTAAGAACTCCAGCTTCTTCAGTATTAACTTCATGTGTTCTCTGGATTCCATGTATACCAAAATAGGCATAATTCCCTAGGTGACTTACCAGTAAGTCTTCAGTTTTTCCCTGCAAGACCATCTGAATGTGTAAAAACTACTTTTTCTTCTCAATCTTTAGGCCTTGAACCAGCTCTTTGAAAAAATCATGGCTCTAGACATCGATGAGCGCCACCTCCTGCGTCTGGGTCATGGAGAAGAGGAGTTAGAGACAGAGAAAGATTTCAGCAGGTGAGAAAGGAGGTGCTAATGATAAACTCGTGCATAAACACAGAAATAAGATGAATGTGTTGAACCCATTCTGCCTCCCCTGTAAATGGGCAAGGAGCTATGCTTGACAAATTTTACCTTTCTCATATTCTTGAATGCCAATAATGCAGAGTACATTTGTTTTCAATACAGAATTAAGTAATTTTAATTCTTATTCACCAAAGAAATTGTGTTCTCTTGGGAGTCCAAGGGCAGAATTGGGCAGTTTTTTGTTCACAAACTCAGCTTCTTGAATAATTCTTGGCTCATAGACATTTTATAGAATTGATTTGTTTTTTGAGATACAGTTAAATAGTAAAGGTAGGTTTTTGCGGTTAGAAAGTTTTTGTGCAAGCATGATATCATTTCTGATAACATGATGAATATTGCATACATAAATAGAAACATGTTATTAAACTTAATTCTTCCGAATATTGCTTAATTACAAAATTGCTTTTTTTTTTGTTTGTTTTTTTGTTTTGTTTTTTTTTTTTAAGTTTTTATGGGGGAAAAGATGACAGATACGCGAAGATCTTAGTTGTGTGGTGCCTCGTTGTTCAGAGCCGGTGGTACTGGTCTGGTCGGTTGCTCAAGCCACTGGAACTGGCTGATAGCTTGTAATCGCTGATGTTTTGGGCCATCATGACGCACCTCGCCGGGATAACCAAGTAGGGCGAGCTGTAGAGGCTTGGAGTGTTGTAGCATCCAGTCAAAATCGGTGGTTTTGATTGGGATGTTGATCCACTCCGGTTCTTGGCTGTCTACTTCCAGGCAGCGCTGGCGTGCCTTCTGTATGAGGAATGCTATTACCTCGGTTTTTTGCCATATGCCCTTCTGAGGTGTATGGGGAGGGAATAGCCATTCTAAAATAGCTATAGACTCTGATCTTGTAGAGTCTCGGTTATAAGTCAGATTGTTTGCGTTCCCCAGGTATTCTTTTGTTCGTGAAGTCCTGCATACCCACACTCCGATGGGGTGGGTGGCGTCTCGCCAATCCGCATAGCCGGTTGTCAGCCTGCTTCAAGGCATTGGAGTGGTCCTCGGTCCAGTCCACAAGTGCCCCTGGATGTGTACCCTGTAATAAGGACAAAAAGGGGTGGATGTCTGCGTTGGTGAGACCTATAATGGGTCTAACCCATTGTAATTCACCCACTAGTTTTTGGGCGTCATTCAGTGTTTTAACTGAATGGACTACTTCTAATTTTTGAGGTCTCACCGTAGCATCAGTTACCTTCCACCCTAGGTAGCTCCAGGGTGACTTCATTTGAATTTTTTCCGGAGCTACGATTAGTCCTTTGGTCTTGAGGTGGTTGGTCAAGACCTGGCCGATGTTTTCGGGGAACGGGGCTTGCTGGCAAAATAAGATACCGTCCATATAATGATAAATTATCGTATCCGGCATTGCTTTTCTAATTGGCGCGAGCGCCCGTGCCACATACGATTGGCATATGGTCGGGGAATTTCTCATTCCCTGTGGCAGTACCACCCACTCATATCGCTTCGCTGGTTCACTTTTGTTAACTGATGGGACCGTGAACGCGAAGCGAGCAGTATCTTCACGATTTAAGGGGATATTGAAAAAACAGTCCTTTAAATCCATGACCAGAAGATGCCAGTCTCTAGGTAGCATGGTAAGCAGGGGCAGCCCAGGTTGGAGGGCGCCCATTGGCCACATCTGGTCATTAATTTTTCTCAGATCTTGTATCAATCTCCACTTGCCCGACTTTTTTGGAACCACGAAGATGGGTGTGTTCCACGGGCTCACAGATGGCTGGACGTGTCCAGCGTCTAGCTGTTCTTTTATCAGGCGATTTGCTATGTCTAGCCGCTCCTTGGAAAGGGGCCACTGCTCTACCCAGACAGGGGTGTCCGTCTTCCAGCGGAGTCTGGGGGTCAGCGGCATGTCAGCAGTGACCCTTATTGAAAATTTTGGGAGGGTTGGGTGGGTTCAGGGATAGTGAGGATGGCCCCCATCTGGCTCATCATGTCCCGACCAAACAACCCCCCGAGCTGACCGGGCAAGGGTAACACATATGGTCTCACAGTTACCACTTGCCCTTCTGGAAATTTAATTTGTACTGGTTGGTGCGCTTGCAGGGGGGTGGAACCGCCACCTATCCCCTGAATGGCGTCAGAAACTGCAATAAGCTTCCATTTTCGAGGCCAGATACTCTTACTGATGATTGTGACGTCGGCTCCTGTATCTAGCATTACAGGGAGGGTTTTTACCTCTTTGCCGATCGCCATCTGTATGTTTATAATCGGCCTTGTTCTCATCTGTTGCGCCAGGGTTACCAAAGTGTCTCCAGATGAGCCAAAGGCCCGATCGCCTCTCTCTGTTTTAACGTTCTTTCCTAGGTCTAATTTTGGGAGTGGGACTAGCTGTGCTAATCGGGTCCCTGCCTTAATTACTAGGGGGGGATTTAGTGTAAAACACATTATCTTTATTTCCCCCGTGGAGTCGGCGTCTATAACCCCTGGGAGCACTACTAGTCCCGCCAGTCCTGAGGAAGAACGTCCTACTAAAAGTGCACCAACGTTAGAATTTTCATGGATTACCGGTCCGTACGTGTTTGTTGGTATTGTGTGGACAGCCATGGTCAGCAGTGTGGTGTCTATCGCAGATTGTAAATCGATGCCAAGGCTTCCCCGGGTTGCTGGGGCGGGGAGCCGGCATACAGCGTTGGCCCGGCTACTTGTATCCCGGCGCGGGGGCCCCTCGCGCTGCCCCTGCCGTTTTTTTGGTACCAGCAGGCTGCGTCGTTGTGTGTCGCTTGCTGACAGCGATTACACCAGGCGACTGCAGAGCAGTTTCGCCAGGTGTGTCCCCTTGCGTGGCATCGCGAACAGACCGGGCTGGACTGCCTCTGTCTGTTCAGGCGATTTCGCCGGTTTTGACGGCCATGTCCTCCGTTATTGCCCAGTTTTTGTACTACCGCCGCGAGGAGCTGATGGGTTGGCTCCAATGCGGCGGCGAAAGCACCAGCCATTCCCTGGTGCTGCTGGTGCTGAGACGCCCTGGCGGCAACGTCCAGCATTTCTGATACTGGCGCCGTTTTCGGCAGTGTCGAGAAGAGGGCTTTTGATCTGGGATTTGCATTCTCGAATGCCAGTAGTTTAAACATAGATTCACGCTGCTCTATCGTCAGGTCTGATTGAGCCGTGACAGATTGCCACAGTCGATCGACAAAATTTTGGTAGGGTTCGTTCAACCCTTGCTTTACATTGGTAAATGATGGTACTGGGTGCGGTTCTGGTACTGCGTAAAATGCCTGACGTGCCAGTCTTGCCGCGGCGTGGTGGAGCTCGCACGGGTATTGTAGCTGAAGATCGATCTCTGCAAAACGCCCGGAGCCAGTGAGCATCTCCGCTGTGACGCCCGCTAGCGGATCTCCGGGTGCCCTAGCGCGGTTAACTTCCGCCGCGGCGAGGCGTTCCCACTCCCTTAACCAGATGATTTGTTGGGAGGGGGTTAGTAGGTACTGACTTAGACTGCGACAGTCATATGGGCTGTTTATATCGGAAGTGAACAGCCAGTCCAGGATGGCCCGGCTGCTCTCCGACCTCAGCCCCTGTTCTTTGATTATCTGCCTCGCCTGCTGCAGGGTTTTCCATGAGTGTTGTTCAAACACCGGCTGTCCATTAGCGCCCTGCAGCACGGGGCACGCCACAGTGGTGGGCTCCCACTTGCCCTCCAGAATGGCATCCCGGATGATGCCAGACCAGCGCCCTGGGCGACCGGTAGTAGCGCCCTGGGCGTTTTGAAGTTGCCGCGGCGGGGTCGGGACATCATCCTCGTTGTCCGTCAGGGTGGATGGGTTCCTGTACTGCTGAAAAGCTGGGCGATGTTCGACGTCCCGCTTCTCTATTAGTTGCACGGCCCGAGTGACCTGGTCTTGCAGGGCCGATATCTTGTCTTCCAGCGCAGATACTGCCGCTGGTTGAGGGGCTGCTTTTTTCTCTGCAGCCTTCCGTGGGGCCGGGGGCGGCGGCGGGGGTAACTCTCCGCGGCAGCCGGAGGTGCTGCAAGCCGCGGTTTCCGCCCCATCATTTTCCGGTGTTTCAACTTCCGGGCCGATATCCGATAGGAGTTCGGTCACAGTTTGGTGGGGCTTCCCGGACATGCCCTTTATGGCAGGCTTGCCACTGGTCAGCCCCAGACATACTTGCTTGTTTTTTCCTTCCTCCAGGGGTGGTGCCGAGGAGGTCACGGCTGGCGCTCTCTCGGGCTCCTCCCCCTCGAAGGGTGGTGCCGAGGGGGTTGCAGCAGGCATTTCCTTCGGGGGAAATGCCTCGGTCTTTCGTAATGGAGCCGCGGCGGTGGCAATTGCCACTTCTATTTCGGCTTTCATAACAGCTAATAGATTGCAAACGACCCGCCAGGTGTTGTCCGCATCAATAATGTCGCCGTTGGTCTCCTTATAGTGGAGACTTGCCAGCAGATTATACACCTCCCGCCAGAGGTCCCAGGCGGTCTCAGGACCCGGATAGCGGAGGGGTTCCTGCCTTTCTGCCTGGGCTACAATCTGCTCGGCAACGGCGGTGCCGGTAGGTTTGCTTGCATAGGATCCCATCATCGGTTTTACTGATGTCGATGTCAAAGAGAAGAAAAGGTTTCTCTTACCCGAATCTTTCGGGGTATCGAACGGTCTGTGGAGAAGGGTCACTTTCGGACGAAACACTCGGGGAGACGGTTTAGACCGAAATTGTTGCCCGCATTCTCCACCAGATGTTGCGAGAGACGAATCTCGCCATGGGCGCGAGCTCGGTTCGCGAACAGAGTCAATCGAGCTAGTGTTGGTTCGGGTTAGTATCAGTGAACTAACTTCGATCCGCCTGGCTCTGGAGCCTGCTCAGGAACCACTCCCTGCCGATCCCGGGCATGTGCACCTGGGCCAGCCCCAACTGGGCACAGGTGGGGCCAGCACCGTCCGGGCCCATCACCCGGCAAGTCCTGGCACCTGCTGCCTACACTTATTTCATTGGTAAATATCACAATTTGAATAATGCATACATAAGGAAAGCTATCAAGTGTGTATCAGTACAGACTGACTTAAGAAACTGTTTTTAAAATATTGGTGTGTTTGTTACATGTTAGTCAAGTTGACATCAGTAGAATTACACATGCTCACAAATATAAGTTGGGATATAAGGGTTGTGCGTTGGAAATGACTGAATTGTCATTAACTTATTGTCATTAACTTATTGTCATTAACTTATTGTCATTAACTTATTGTCATTAACAAGGATTTTTATAGCAATACTTTGACTCAAAAGTTGCAGTAAAAATTATATTTACCAGAAGTTACCCACATTTGTACAGATGAGTTTCATTTTCATAGTTTCTGATTTTTTTTATTTTTTTTTTTTTCAATTTTAATGCTTTGACATAGTCAAATTACTCCAGAAATTTTATAGCCAAAATTTTAGTGTAATGATGCAGTGGCAGATATTTATTTAGTAATATCCATGGTTTAGTATATTCCTTGAACAGTTTTCTTTGAGACACTCTGTGTTGCTGACAAAGGTTGAGGAATATATTTGAAGGTGGGCTGCAGTACTGTGAGAATGTTATTTCCCATATGCCTTTTTTTGGGTTTAAGTTGCTCCTGAGATCGTGGGGTTTTTGTGTCAGGCTTTTATAAATGGCACAATACTGCTTAAGGAATTTCTACTGTTTGGCAAGCTTAATGTTCCTTTTCTGCTCCCTCTGCAGGAACAGTAAAGCAGGACAGGGCATATCAGAACACAAGGTAGAGGGGAGCTGGTTGAACTCATCCTGTCGATTAAACACAAGGGGAATCACAGCCCAAGAAATTTTTTGTAGCAGTGAACAAATACAATTCAAGTCATATATCTTGTTTTATGTGAGAAATAAGAGGACATTGGAAGTGTGAGGGGAAACAAACCACAGCTGGTTGCCAGTCACTTGTGATCATAATGGATTAGTTTTGTTGAAGGAGAAGAAACTATTTAGTATTCCAAGGATCATAACTGTCATAGTTCCTGAGGAACTTGTTTTTTCTAGTTGTGAACAATATCATATTCAATTGTGCCTTAGTAAATTTAAATCTCCAGCTTAAACTACTCTCACCCTTCTAAATAAGACAATAGAGCTCATTGTGATCACCGGGTATTGTGTCTTATTTTTTTCTATTTGGAAAGCATACTTTATGAATAATAAGTTTAACAAGAACTTGAAATTTAGCCTTTATTCACATTTGAGCTTTTAACTACAAACAGTGTCCTCTTCCTCTCACTTCTTTAGCACTGCCCATTTATACTACTTTTTGTTTTCTTTCTTAGAAAATGTGGTATGTTGATTTTTTTGTTCTTTTACTGCTTCTGGGATGGGGGCAGTGGGTGGATGAAGGAAATTGATTTATAAAGAAAAAAATTGGGCTGAATTTGGTGTGAGAAGGAAGAATGGAAGGCATAGGTTATAAACCAATGTCATAAAATTACTCAACAGGCAGCCGTGAGTACAGGACCTCCCATGTGTGGATGCAGAACTGTCAGTTACAGTGGGCTAAGCATTATTGCAAGACATTTTGTATATTGCCAATGGAAGGCAGCCTTATTGTACTGAAACTTAGGGTGTAGGTTCCATTTATGATGGTCCACAGACTTGTATAAATCACTTGTGTTTGTGTAATATGTAGTGTACCATAGTTCCCAAGTAGTACATTGAAAATAATGGTTTTCTTCTTTACAGGTACAGGATGAGAATGTTTTGCTAACACTTAAAAAACTTTTGTTAAAGTGATAGGATAAAAGGACCTTTTTCTACTATAAAGCCTCTTGCATGGCTTTGTTAATTTTTAGGACCCAACTGATAGAAATAGTGGTTGTGTGGCAAATTTTTGGATTTTGCTACCTGATAGTAGTTGTGGAGTTTTTTTGGGAAGGCTGTTGGTTGTGGTGATGTCTCAGTATCTTACTTAGATCAGACAGTTTTGAATTAAATAACTTTAAATGCTAATAATGCTGTATTTAATCCATTTTGTAGATATGGAAGAGTTAATTATGTGCTGGCTCGAAGACTTGAGCTTCTACGAGAAGTTGGACGACTGCAAGAGAGTCTTGGAGTCCATGGAGATGTTTCTTACACTTGTGAAACAGCTGGCCACTTTTTCTTATACCAAGTAAGGACTGAAATACTTCTACACTGACTGTGTGACCTCAATGTGTTATGAAACACTTGGTAAAAATTGGAGTGAATTTTTCAGAATTGAGTCTAAAAAAAGCTCATATTTTTTGGTGGTTCAAAATACAGTAAACAGCTACAGCTATAATGGCAATGTATCTTACTTGTATTGCTATTGTTTTAAGTCCTGCCTGATGACTCACCAACTGACAGGCTAGCATTGCTGCTGGCAAAGCTTCTAATTTGAATTTTGTCCTTCAGATAGGAAAACCTGGGGTCTGCTTTACATTTTGGGCAAGCATTAGAGCAGCTACTTGATGATCCTGCTGGAAAGCTTTTATGGTGTAAAATGCCAGTGTGCAATTGGTTGCATAGTACATGAAATGGTGATTTTCTGTATATTTTATAGCCCACGTTTCCTTTCTATGTATTTTTTTCAGTAACATAGCCCACATTAGCAATTAGTATGGCTTAAGCAAACTTGTGAGTGGTACTTAGGATCAAATGTATACACTGTATATGTTTTTACAGAAGTTACTCTGGATTAGGTGTACTGTGGGCCTAAATATTAAATGGTATTGAACAGTAATAGGAGCACTGCTAGAGCTCATCTTCTTATTTAGTTCCCTCCCAAAGGAATCCAAGTTGGTATTTGAAACCTTCTCCCTAAGGAGAGAGAATGAAGAGATTTATGTTCTGCATTGTATTTATGGGGCAAGTTTTTTGTAGTGGGGGACTTCAGGTGTGACCTCTGTGAGAAAAGACCAGGGGCTGCTCCGTGTTGGATGCAGCTGTCTCCAACAGAGACAAAGCTGAGCCTGTCTGGTCCTTCTGTCAAAATGTCTTTGAGAAAAGGTGAATAACCATTTTGCATCAGGTGGGGGCAAAGGATGGTGTCACACCCCACCAGGTGGGTGCTGCACTGTCACATCTCACAAGGTGAGCATGGCTCCCCAGATGTGGGGGCCAAACAAAATATCACGTCCCATGGAGTGGGCACATCCCTACATCCTGCAGAGTGGGTAGGGTTTTCCAGAGTGGGGGTGGACCCAGGGAGATTCAGACTGGACCCCCTTGCTTTCTAAACTCCCTCGAAGAGGAGCCTAGGTGCAGCTGGGCACAATCCTTCTCCTCCTCTAATTAATCTCTTTTAACAACCCATTCAGTGAGATTAAGTTTGGGAATTCTCTGCACAATACTCAGGAGTAAGGTTATTATCCAGGAGGTTTGTATAAAAACACTACTTAAAAGTGGGACAACTAGCAGAATTATAAATGGTGATGCTTTCAGAGTAATGGATTTAGCAAAACTTAATAAAGCTGTAAAAGTACAGGTTGCAACAAAACTTAACAAAGCAACGAGCAGTAAAACTTAATGAAGTTAGAAACCATGTTACCTTCATGTGCCAAGATAAGGTTTGACACAGACACATGGAGAGAGAGATAAAGATAAAGAAGAGATAGAAAAGGTATCACCACCTTTGGATCCAGCAGTGATCTTGGTAGCAAGTTCAGGTCCTGTGATGGTGGGTGTGCATCCAGCATTTTGAGTGTGCCTCTTTTATTCTGCCTGACCCCACCATTTTGGGGGGAGCTTTGGCATCTCTTGGAGAGCCAGGTGTTCACTTGGACTCCAGATGGAATGACACAGCAATAACCCTTATTTCTGCACACGTGCCCTCTCCAGTGGCCTTACCCGGGGCACACACAAGATGTCACTCTGCCTCCACAGGGTGCAGCTTGCCTACCCATGTCCCTTATGGAATATGGACAGTGTCCTGCCTGTCAGGGTGGTCGTCAAACAGAGCTCCCCTTGCAAGGACAGTGTTCAGCTTATCAGGATGGCCACTAAAGGAGGGGCTGCTCTTGTGAGAATAGGGCCCTGTTTCTCAGGGTGGTTCCCCAAATGGGGGTCTCTCCTTGAAAGAACAGAGTCCAGATGGCTATCGAGTGAGGCCTCCACCCAAGCACAGTGTCCACTTTATCAGGGTGGCTGTTTTGAGACAAATGTTCTTTTTGGGATTATACAGATGGAGAGTGAGAAACAATCCTGTGCACCAAGGACAGGAGGAAAAGGAGGGGACAGGAGTTGCTCCCAACACAGGATCAGAAATTCCTCCATTGGTGATGGAGAGGCCATGGTGAATCAGGTTGTCTCCCTGCTGTCCATAGAGGGCCGTGTCTAGGCATATATCCACACTTTAGCCCATGGAAGAACTCATGATGATGGAGCAAGGTGGATATGCCCTGAAGGAAGCTGCAGCCTTTGGAAAGTCCATACTGGAGCAGGGGAGAAGTGTGAGGAGGAAGGGGTGTCAGGGATGTAGCATTATGAACTTGAGTGATAGGTCCCATTCCTCCTGCACTGCTCAGGGTGAGGAGGAGGTAGGAGACTTGGGAATGAAGGAGTGAAATTGAGCCTGGAAAGAAGTATGGAATAGAGAGGAAAGATGGTTTTGGTTTTGTCTTTGTCTTTGTTTTTCACTATCCTAGTCTATTTTTGATCAGCAATAAAATAAATTCATTTTCCCCAAATCAGATCTGTTTTGCCTTTGAATGGGACTTGCAAAGTCATATCCTTATCTTAATCTCTATCTCAAGCCTTTAGCTTTTCCGTCTTATTTTCTCCAAGGGGGAGTAAGAGATGCTGGCTGGAGGTCTGGCAGCCACCCAGGGTAAAACAACCACAGCTTCAAAAATGTCATCCTAATACAAGGTCAAATCCTAATTTAGACATACCTTGCTTTTGTGATAATTTTTTTTGTCTTAAAACTATTAGTTCAAGTCTATACCTTACAATGACTTCATGATACAAAAACATGTCAATATGGCACTTTTGTTTTTCATAGGTGATGTCTCGATGGGAGGAGTATATCAGCAAAGTGAAAGCTAAAGGTGGAAAATCACCAAATGTTACAGATGTCTCCAGTTTATTTCCTTTTCACCAGTATTTTGCAAATGCTCCTCAACCAATTTTCAAAGGCAAATCCTATGAAGAAGATATGGAAATTGCTGAAGGGTGTTTTAGACATATTAAGAAAATATTCACTCAGCTTGAGGTAGGACATGAACTGTAAGTGAATCTGGATCATCCCATAAAAAACTTCACAAAGTTCCAGAATTCTCCATTCTCCTTTATCATAAGGATATGGCCATAGAGATAAGGCCTTTATCATAAAAGGAATATATACCTTGAGGCAAGTTTATTAACTTGTAAGACATTCGTATGAGAATTTCCATCTTAGAGGAATATAGGCATATTTCACAATTGGGACAAGGGTGTAATCTGTTTTATTTTGATTTCAGGAAGCAGCCATTCTGCATGTTCCACTTTCACTGATGAGGTTACTAAGGCTGGTGCACTTATCACTGCCCCTGTGATCCTCACAGGGTCATTCTATTTACACTGAATTGCCTTTAATCGGATAACTTAGAAGTAACCTAAATATATTCTATTCTATTCTATTTTTCCCAGAATTGCTTGAAAAGTTAGGGTAAAAATGATCTTGGTATCCTTTGGTCATACTAATTGTATTGTTTTTTCCAACGTTGAATTTGATGTGATGTTATGATGCAGTAAATTAGGAAACAAAACTACAGTAAAACAATTTTGAGGGATTCTGAGAGGTTCCCTCAATCAATGGAATAGTTGTCTGCAAATTTATATATGTACGCAGGCTGTGGGGTTCTTGGGTGTGTTTTTAAAAGGTTGTTTTTTGAAATAGTGTTGGTTCCAGGTTTAGCATTAAAAAAATTATTCAGATGAGATTCTTAATGGTGGAAACCTTCATGACTTTCTTGAATAATAATAATAAGAATGGGGCCAGATAGTTTAACTGAATGGATTTTATAAGCAATAATTTTTTGTATTCTCACTTCCAAAATTTTCCTTTCTCCTCTCTAGGAATTCAGAGCATTTGAACTACTCCGTAGTGGCCTGGATAGATCCAAATACCTGTTGGTGAAAGAAGCAAAAATCATTGCCATGACTTGTACTCATGCTGCTCTGAAACGACATGACCTGGTTGAATTAGGCTTCAAAGTAATGACTATAGGATGTTACTACAGTAATTAGTTTCTGTAGTTTTCAGCCCCCTTCCTCCCTTGTATACATGTTATTTTTCTATTGTAAATCTGGATACCTAAATTATTTTGAGGTGCATTTTTAATCAGAATGTTTCAGTGTTTCAATTGAAATTGTAAACTTCTGTAAATAAAAAATGAGATCACTTTTAAGTTTGTATATACAAAATATTGTATATACAAAAAAAATTCTCTAGTGCAAAAAACTTATCTTGCTGTTGAGTTATGGCATATGGGAAGCACGTCATGTAGTTCAGCCTTCTCGGTGCAGTCCCTGATAGGTGCAGATAGATTTGCCTTTGATGTAGTAGGAATTCACCCTCTGACATTGATTTTTAGTAATACTGATGTTTTGCTTATGTAAACAGTAAAATCCTGATGTAACTGTCCCACCCATTAAAAACCAAATGAGAAATAGATGCTCTCTTTGGTAGACTGAATAACAGCATTAATTTGTATTGATTGATGGACATCTCTGCTTTTTCTTTCTCAGTATGACAACATCTTAATGGAAGAGTCTGCTCAGATTCTGGAGATAGAAACCTTTATACCTCTCCTGTTGCAGGTTAGACCTGAATTATAAAACATACCACAGATTATAATAGATGAGTCTGTGTTCTTGAACAGTATAGAATGTTGAAGTGAAACTATGTAGTGTGGAGAAAGTCACCTAGAACTGATGCCTGCTATTTGAGTAGAGAGGAAAAACTTTCACATTGTTTTATATAAGTTGCTTATCCTTGGTTTTTAATATTATGGAGTAAGCTATTAGGTTCTAAATATGGTGCATTTCTTGATTAAATGACAGTATTAGAAGTCTTTACTTTCGAAAATAATAAATATTTATGTATATATATTTATGTATAATATATTTATGTAGCCTAGGTCCTAGCTTGTAACTTTTATTCTTTCTCTTCTAATAATGATCAATGTTAGTTTTAATTATTATTAGAATTAGAATTATTAGTTCTGATGAAGAATTTCTGTCGTCCTGTCTGCTTGTGCTGTTTGGTCAGTTTCAGTCAAGATTAAAAGAGATGGAGAGATAGCAAGTACCTGCAACTTTCAGGAGAACTGCAGCCAAGTAGAGAGCAGACATTTTAATTGCTGCTAAAACTCCAAAGAAAGTAAATAAATGGTTACTGGTTCTACTTCTACTTTTGCCCAATAATCAGTCTAAACTCAACACATTTACTCAGGTTGTCTTCAGTTTTTTTGTGCTTCCAGTGAAGATTATCTGTGGTTGCTTTTAGCAGCCTGAGCTTGGGAGGCATCACTTTTGCTCTTTAAAGTGCTAGGGGATTTCATAATTAAGCAAAATGTGCTTCTCACACATCTGTGTCTGCTATCTCTGCAATCCCAGATTATCACAAGATAAAATCTCACCCTCAGGAAGTGAAATATGGGCTCCCTCAGGAACTCTGAAAATTCTTTAGCTGCAAATCAGAAGCTGATATATGGCAAGTCTGAAGTAAAACTGAAGACAGTCTGTACTGTTGATTTGATTCTAAATCTCTAGTGGCTTTCTGAAAAATACACAGTCTGCATTTGCTCATATTCTAAAATTAAGATTCCTTTCATAAGCTTTGCCTGGAGCAGATATTTTCATCGAAAAGCAATAATTTTAAGTCCTCTAGAAAACCACAATCCCAGCTTTTGAAAATAACAGAAAATTAGTCTCAATTGAAAAAGGCGTAATGGAAACTCCATGAAACATTTGAGGTATTAGTAATTGCAGCTGTTATTTTTTCACTTCAACAATGGAGAGCAGAATACAATTGCAGAAAAGTAACTCAATATGGGCTTGGTGCACAAAAGGATGTGCATGTCCAACTAAGCCATATTGCTGTTAAAGCCCAAGTCCTGTTCTCAGTTGCTGTGTAACTGTAGGTTTTTAAGTTTTAGGGATGTTAATGTAGTCCTTTAATATCTTCTTAATATGTTAAAGAGTGCTGAGTTCTGGTAATTCTGAGCAGGTGGGAAACTAATTCACTCTGTAAACCCCAAATGCTTCCTGAACTCTGAAGAGGAGCACATACTTCTCCATTTTGTTTGAGGTGTTCAGAGACCAAAATTCTGTTGGATAAGGCTTGTCAAAAATGATAAAACATGACAGTCTAGCTCTTTCCTTTTCATTTAATAGTTCATCAAATACTTATAATAATACAGTTAAGTAGACCTGGCTGCTTTCTCTCCTGCAGGCTTATTGAGTCCTCACTGTAGTCTCTAGACTAACATTCAATTTAGTTCTACCTGAAATGCAGGATTTCTTCTTGCTGCTTAGTTAAGTGCCCTAACTGTCAGAAAGGTATGGAAGCATAAGTTGTCCTGTAGGTGGCTTGTTCTCTAATTAGATATTTAAATCCTCATGCATAAAGACACTAGTAGGACTTTAGGCCATTACTTTGTCATTCTGGCAGTCTTGAGTTTAAAGGTCCAGCATTACACTGCAGTACTGTGTAATGAATAAGTTCTGCATAGCTTTTACCTTGGTTTTCATTAGTTATTAATAATAATAATAAATATTATAATAAAATAAATAAATATAAAATAATAATAAAAATAAGCATCTTGATAGTATTTTACAAAAGTTTGAGAGGTGAATAACACGATGAATCAGGCTGGTGAGGGGAAATAAGTATGTAATTGGTTCCTTTTCTGGTAACGTTGCTTTTGACCTTGAAAACTATAATAGTTATGATCTTTACTTAATTTAATAGTTAACTTACCTGTTGCTTTATAAAAACAAGACTATTTAAAATGCTACTCCCTTTTTCTTATAGTAGATGGGAAAGAAGCATGTAGTTTGTAAAATGATGGCAGTTCACTGTTGCTTAAGAGCAAATGCTGAAATGGAGGGCTTAGGCTAAGACAATTTAACTATGAAGGTGTTGTAACTGAGTGCCTTGATTATATTGTAGTAGTTACTACTGTGCAATTGTTTAATTCTAGAACCCTCAGGATGGATTCAGTCGTTTGAAGCGGTGGATTATGATTGGTGACCATCATCAGTTGCCACCAGTCATTAAGAACATGGCTTTTCAAAAATACTCCAACATGGAGCAGTCCCTTTTTACAAGGTTTGTTCGTGTTGGAGTGCCAACTGTTGACTTGGATGCACAAGGAAGAGCAAGAGCAAGGTGAGACAGAGAAAATGGCATCTCGAGCTTGTAAAAAACTGCCAGGTTAAAAATTTGAAAAGCACACATAGCACTGGACTTTTTTTCCTACTGTATTTTAGTTCTACATGTTCTAGTACTTAGTTCTATTCCATTTGGTTTTGCTTAGAGTAGGAAGTCAGATTTTACTTTGCTGAATGGCAATCAGTTTTATGTCTTTTTTTTTTTTTATATAGTAAGACTCTGCTGGTGTGGGAGTACTTTAATTAAATTATATTTAAAGAAGCTTTAATAGTATTAAGTGTTTGGGGTTTTTTTTACAGATGAGATTTTTTTGCAGGAATTTCCTTCTCTAAACAAATATATTCTACTTATTCAAGTCCAAATAAAGATTTGCTTTATTTGGCCTTGGGTATATTGTATTTCCTTTATGGGTAGAAAAGGATAATTTTGTTATTTCAGCAAAGCTTCAGCTTTGACTGATTCGAGACAATCAGGAATTACACACAAGAGAATAACACCTTTTTAATATTACAAAATACTGTTTTCCCTGTAGTAAGATAGTTTTTCTTTTTATCCCTGTATTTGTAATTTCATGGTGGTAATATAAATGTCAAATTTATTTATTGTCTGAAGTGTATGTTTTGTGGTGTCACATTAACAAGGAAAAATAAAATCAAAGAAGATAAAATACATCTATATAATACCTTGCTGCTTAAAGTTTAGTTTTAAATCCTAATTTTTTTAGGCAGAAAGTGGAATGAACAATGTATAGGAGAACTTCAGGGTTTTTATGTAATAAATGTTGGTGTATGTTGGAATATTATTTTCTAGACAAATGAATAACAGTTACTTTCAGTATAATTTTTAAAATGTGATTTATATTTCAGTATGATAAGTTCATTCTGTCATCTACTGTTCTGTAACATCTCAGAGATCTTCCTAGAGATAAGAGAAAATTCCTTCACTTTTCAGTCTTAATCAAAGGTCTTTCCTGTACCTTCCTTCTCTTTTCTTCTGATCATAGGTATCTTTCCCATGAAATATCTGGTACTTTATCTGGTCTATATATTGCTGTGCATTTTTAATGGAAGCATTTTTTGTTATATTAGCATTCCTATAGATATCAGATATGATTCAGAATTCTGTAAATTTTGTTTGCTTCCATTCATGTTTCAGGTTTATACATGGCAATGCAGAAAATAATAAATTTCTTTTTGCAGTAGGCAGCTTTACAGCAGGTAATGCAGAAAATCCCTTTTCACTTACTCCTTCCTTTTTGTAAAGAAGCATTAATACTGCTTAAATTTTGTTAGTTATGAAAATTTCTACTGGATTTCTTTGCAAAATCTCTACCTTTCAGGGTAGAGCTGATCAAATATAACATGCTTAGGGGCAAGTGTGCTGCACTCAGCTTTCTAAAAAGAAGTGAAATCTGAAATTTTCTGTGAGAGAGAACCAAACAGAATCAAAACCTAAAACAGAGTTGCTGGGTAGATTGTACAAATATATATGTATATCCAGCAATAATATTTTTTTCATTGAAAACTTACAGAAACATTAATTTTCAGAGCTAGGGGTTATGTGCATCTGAACCATTTTGAGTGAGTTCAGGAACCACTTTAACTATTTGTGCTGTTTCTGTGGTTTTGAACAGTTTGTGCAACCTCTACAACTGGCGGTACAAGAATCTGGGTAACCTGCCTCATGTGCAGCTTCTGCCAGAGTTCAGAACAGCCAATGCTGGCTTTTTATATGACTTCCAGCTGATAAATGTAGAAGACTTCAACGGTGTAGGAGAATCTGAACCCAATCCTTATTTCTATCAGGTAAGAGAAATCCTAAATATATGCTTTATTAATCTAAATATGGTTTATTAAATCTGCAGTGAAGACAGACGTGGGTTTTTTTCAATGTTAAAATGCAGCAAACTGATGTTTAATTTATGTTTGTAGATAATTCAGTCATCTTTATACATGTTTTTTTCTCATTTTAATGTTTTGAATGTTGAAAATAATATACTTTCTGCTTAAAGTAGATGACTTTACTTGATATCTGTGTTTACTCTGTTTTAGTAGGACTGGGATTTGGTAAATCAGTTGAATCATTATGAAATGTTTTGAGTATGGCAAATTAAAGTCTATTGTAGTCCAGCTGTGCTGCCATGACAGTGAAATAAACAGTAAGATTCCTCCTGCACATGAAGGATCAAAGTTTGGTCTGTGGCACGTATTTGAGTTGAAGAGTCACTGTATTGATTTGACCTACATGTGAGAATGCTAAAAAGCTCATTCTTAAAAAAATGAAACAGTACTGTAAGGAATATACATACAGGGCAGAGAGACATAGAGGCTGAAATAAATTGCAAAAAAACCTCAGCCTTGGAATTTCTCAACTAAATTTGCAGATTAAGCCGTCAACAGCAGCCCCCATGTGTAGGAAAACCTTTTACACTTGTAATGAGATGCCCACATTTTCAGTTCTCTTATTTTTCTTGCTTTAAAAGCAGTGATGAAACAAACTCCTATGCCTAAATCACCAGTTTGGGTTCCAGAAAAGTTCAACACTGAAGCTATGTGCAAGCTAATGTGTTTAATTCAAACACAGAATTAACACTTCTAATGTAGTGTTAAATTATATAATATACCACAGTATACAAATTGCAGTATATAATATACTAACAGTATATTTTAAGATGATAATATTACTCATTTTTTCATTGTGAAGATCATTAAGAATTAAACAAGTCTGCACTTTTAGAAAGAGGACAGTTTTTTGGAGGGGAGAGTAAGAATACTCACACAGAGACACAGAACACCTCTATTATTACCACAGTGCTGTAATAAGCAAACTCTTCTGATACTTCCTGCAGTTTTGTTTGGTGTTTTTTGTTTTGGTTTGTTATTAGTCTTGAAAATGAGAACTATTAGCAGAGGATGTTGGTTGTATTGTATGTTGTCCTCATGAGATACTGGATTGCCACCAAGTATTATTTCTTCTTTCCAGAATTAAAGGGGATTACCATTTGTAGAATAGCTTTACACTCACAGTGTGTTTGTTATGCCTGGCAACTGTGTTTGCAAAGTAAAGCAGAGCCCACTTAATAAGAAAAAATAAATGGGGCTGGCATGTCCAGCTTAGTCAAACAGAGTGGGGATAAGATTCCCCATACAAACAGAGCAGAAATAAATGTTGACAATTGTGAACAACTTTTTAATGTGGAAGATAATTTTTATTGACAGAAAATGGCTTTAAACAGGCTATGAATAACTTCAGTCTGGAAATAGGACAAAGCTTCCTATAGCCAGAAGAGTGCTGCTTTGGAACAGACATTATTTATTATAAATAATAGCACAGGAAAAAAGTTACAAAATAACATCTGGTCATTTGCAATTGAATAGGAACAGACTCAGTCGAAATAACTGGTTTTGATTATCCAGATGACTGTCTCCTAATTAATAGTTGAAAAGAGTTAAGTTACTTTAATTCAAGTAGTTCTTCCTTTCAGCTTACTGAAGAGCCACTCGTTGCAACATTTTTGTGTGGTGCCTATTTAGAGGCTTGTTTTATTGGTGCCAACTGTTTTTTAAACCCTGATCTTCGTATCTGTAGATTACCAGCTTCTGACACTTTTTAACAAATAATTATTCCATGATTTTACATGAAAGGTGTATTTTTGCCATTTAAGCTTTTAGAAGGAAAATACTATTGGTTTTGGTTGAGTTCTGTAACTATACAGAAGACGGCAGTTCCTTTGGCCAAGGTATAACCATATAAATGCTTTAAAAAAAAAAGTATAAGTATTTAGTAGCTGATAGATATAACAGTATTTTTAATTAATATATTTAAGAAATTTAAGAGTTTTTTAAAATTAAAGCTTGTTGAAATAAAACTGGGACCTTTTGAATAAATATGGAAAAAGTCAAAGACTAACAGTAGTATTTACAGAGGTATTTTCAATGTTAAGTTATTAAACCTACTTGTGGTTGTGTTATTCTCTCAAAATGGCTTTTATTAAGTAAGCAAAGAAACATCTGATCTGGAGACATCCACTGAGATGCATCTGGTTTCAGCAATGAGGTATTTGTTTAAATACATGGCAATGATGTATTGTGTTTTATACTTTCCAACCTTACCAGTTGAGTAACCTTTTTTTATTTTTTTTCTTTCTCTTTTTAACTTAAGAATCTTGGTGAAGCGGAGTATGTTGTGGCAGTCTTCATGTATATGTGCCTGCTTGGTTATCCTGCAGACAGGATAAGTATCCTGACAACATACAATGGACAGAAACACCTCATCAGGGATGTCATTAATCAGCGTTGTGGAAATAATCCACTGATTGGGCGGCCAAACAAGGTGACTTTGAAAATATATCAGTCATTAGACAGGTTCTGGTTTGTTTTTAAATTGCAATCTTATAGTATGGACTATTTTAATAAATTCACAGAATTCTGTGCAAGTATTCCCTGGTTAAGTGCCCATTTATTTATCTACATTCTATGGCACTTCATAGAGTAGGGCCCTCATTTCTGACTGTTTGTAATTTGACATACAAACAAACTGAAGTCAGTGAAGTTTAAAGGTTACAGACTACATAAGGCTGAATAGCTCTTTTCTTTGTCATTCATTTTGTCATTTAAAAAAATAGATCAACAAAGCAAACAAAAACCTAATCAAAACCTACATCTTTAGGAAGATCTACTCAGAATGGGAATGATTTGATAAATGTTCTGATGCTGAATCTAGTGAAAAAACAAAAAAGCATAGTTATAAAAATCTGATACTAATTCTGCAGGTGAAAACTCATAAAACCGGTGTTTTTCCACAATGTTTTGGTATGAGCACCCTGCTGTTAGCTGTCTAAATTTAAAAGTAGTACACAGTCAGACACAAGCTCCTCCCCACATTGCTCAAAAAGAACAGGCTGATGATTTCTGGCTAGAGGCCTGTTTCTCTTCCCATTTACTGCAATCTCAATCTGAAATGAATATTAAAATCTTTGTGTCACTTTTTTAGTATAATGGCAGAGATTAACCTGCAGAGTTTTTTTTCTTTATTTTTGATTCTCTAGGTAACAACTGTGGACAGATTCCAAGGTCAACAAAATGATTATATTCTCCTTTCACTAGTGCGTACCAAAGCTGTCGGCCACCTTAGGTATGTCAGAAGATTCTCTTGTGGGGTCATTACACTATGGTTTCTGTATGAGAAAGATGTTTATAGTGCATTATCCAAAAGTGTTCAATTCTCTGAGTTGTAGGAGAAATTAAGTTTAATGCAAAGCATTGAATAAGGTCAGATATGTTTTCTTTTATAACTCTCTGGTACCCTCTTCACAACCATTTCATCCTTTACTAATGGCTCTTATACTGTATTTATATTATTGCCTATAGGCTGAAGTTGGTTTCACAGTAGTGGAACAATAGGAATGTAACGGCTGGTGGAAAAATTGAAGGCTTAAATTTTCTCATAGATTCTTGACTGTAAGCAAGCTTTTTTTTTGTTTTGTGTCAGAAGTATTTCATCACTGCAAGTTTTACCATGATGTGTAGTTTAAAATGTTTGCACTTCAGTTTTGGGGTGGGGATGGAGGAAGACTTGTGTATTCAGCAGAATTCGATGAGTTGCCCAACTCATGTTTATGCATTCAGGGATACAAAAATGCTATTGTGGTTTGTTCTTGGTGTAAATATTTACCTCTGAAGTCTAGGAAAATACCAAAGGGTGTTTTTTTCATATCATTATCAATACAGTTATCCCTCTTTTATATAATGCTTCTAGGATTTGGTAGTTACTGAAACAGTATGTAGGGAAAACAATATAAATTACTTTGTTTGTTTTTTGAAGGGATGTCCGACGCTTAGTTGTTGCCATGTCAAGAGCCAGGCTTGGGCTTTATATCTTTGCAAGGGTATCACTTTTTCAGAACTGCTTTGAGCTAACCCCAGCTTTCAGCCAACTCACAGCTCGGCCACTTTACCTCCATATTGTTCCCACAGAATGTTTTCCAACAGCAAGACAGGTAAGAACATCAGGTCTGAATTTTGCTATCTGTAATGGGTTTGTGTGTTTGCCCATCTTTTTTGAATGGGCTCTAAGAGATGGGACTTTATTGTCTGCTAAACCAGTGTCCCTTGGATAATGATGTCCCTGTAACCTTTATCGTGATGTGCACCAGCTGTTTTTACCTCATTTTTTAAAAAAATCTTATCACTGTAACTTTGTTCCTGCTTTTTCCCAAGTTCTGTCTGTGTGAGTGATTCTGTATTTTTATTTAATGTGTTACATTCTTTTTCAAGACCAAAAATACGTTAGTTTAAAAAAAACCCAAACAACCAAAAACCAATGCCACAGAAGGCTAATCACTTCCTATTAAAAAATGTAGAATTATATTTGACTGAGTAAATCAGGATAACCAATGAACTTTTTTTTTTTTTCATATTGGGTTCAGAATCAAAAGATCTTTGTTTCTGAGCTAGGCTCATAAATACCAAAATGTATTTTGTAATAGTAGGTTTTTAGGGGAAAACGTTTGTGTTAAACTGTGAGAGGATCAAAGGACAGGACATACATATTGGGTTGCTAAGAGAAGAAATGGAGGAGCAAATCTGCTCTGCTTCCTGAAGCTTTGGGAGAGGGTGCTTGCTTGAACTCAGAATTCAGTTACAGATTTTTCCCTATCTTAAGTGTTGTTGAAAAGTTTGGGAGGGAGCCCTTGAGCTGAAGTACTGAGGTCTGCTGTGCAACTAAGCATCTGTGTGCAAGAAGCAGCTGGATACTGTCAGACAAGTGCACTATTTGTGCCTTTAATATGTTAAATGACTCAAGTCCAAAATGTACTTGGTGGAGTCAACATCAGAACCCAGCGTTTACTTGAAATTCAGCCTTGAATTTTTTTCATTGGGCTGCAGTATTATGATTAATACAGTTCCCCCAAATGCAAGACCTCTGTCCCTATTGTTCCAAACAATTCAGCTATTTTTTTCTTTTTTAAACCATTATTTAACTATTTGGTGTTTATGTCTTCTAATATAGTTGAATAACCTCTGAATAATGATTGTTACACTTTGCTTGCTGTGTGCCTCTTTTTCTTCTTCCTTAGAATGGAGAACGACCATCTCACCAAATACATGTTATTAAGAACATGCCTCAAATGGCTAACTTTGTATACAATATGTACATGCACATGATACAGAGCACACGCCACTATCAACAGGTAAGGACCCTCTAACTTATAGGAGATCTCAATTTAAAATAGAATTGATTTTTAGGAAGTGGCGCGAGATGCTGTTGAGTTTTGAGACTGTTGATGTTATGTTTAAAGTTCAAGAAGGTTTTGTGACTGGGAGTGAGACTGTTGAGGTCTTTAAAATCCTGCAGTAGCAAGAGCTGCATCTTTCAGTAATTAAGGCCCTAAAACCAGCAGAAATTGATGCCAAGTGCTAGATATGGCTCTGTCTGAGTCCATAAATTCTTAATTGATTACTAAAGAACTAGTCTGTCCACTGTTTATTGAAGTAAACTTGGGTTTTATGTGGTGTTACAGCACCACTGCAGAGTGCAATAAAAGTTTTGTAGTGGAGGTTTTCATGACAGGGCTGCAGTCTATAGAAAGACCAGGTCATGTCTTGGAACCATTCTAAGATTTTGTTCTTCTGAAGGATTTTCAAAAGACGAAAAAAATTATGGTGTAGGAAACTACTCTGTTAGCTGGATGAGCATGGCTCTGTATCCTTTAACAGATTAGCCCAAGATGCCTCTCTATGAAATCTGTGTTCTATTCTTTAGTGCAAGGACTTTTCTCTGTCACCTCCTCTTGCTTCCTTCTCCCAGTGACTATTTCATCTAACATGACAATGTAATTCGTAGGGAGCAGAATCCAAAACTTCTCCTATAATTGAATGTCAGACTTTCAGATAGAAAACTTATTTTCCTCTGCAGTTCTTCTCCAGTGAATCTTGGAATTTTTTTACATTTTTTTTTTTCTTCTGGGAAGGATAGATTGAGCCTAAATTGAAGCATTTTGCTACCCAGAAGAAGCCTTTGCCAGGTATAAAAGATTTTTTCTCTCTCTTTTGGAGAAGTGTTTTAATTATCTAGCTGCTATAAAGAAAAGGGGATAGAGAAAGAGGAGTGACACTACTAAACAATCTCTTCTTATAATTTTTTTTTTTTTTTTAAGTAGTGAAAACTCACACTGTTTTGTTAGAAACCCAGTCCTGTAAGCACAAGACTTGTTTTGGAGCCAGTGTGTCTAATGTAGTGGGACATCTCTTAACTGTGCCAGTCCTATGTGATGAAGACTCAGTGGGCTGTGCAGTTGGTCACCTACAGATGGAAATGAGTAGCCCCCTGAAAAGTTTATATATATCCTGAAAACCTGATGGTAGCATCTAAATTTTATCAAAAGACTGGTGTGCTTGGTTCCTTAATGCTGATCAAATATGGACCTGATCCTTTTGCCAATACTGGTTGTTCTTTTCAGCATCCTCATCCATTGCTAGCTAAAACTAATCACAAAACTGCTCGTTTCCTACTGTGACAATGAATCATATTCTCCTTGGCAGGAGAAGCCAAAAAGTAAACTACAAAAATAAATAATGCATGCATTAAATTTCTCATACCCTATTTAGTACAACATGGTATTTTCCTTTGCTTTTTACACGGCTCTCGACAGTAGGAGCCACAAAGCACAACACACATCTAACTAAATCAAAGAAGAAATCAGAGTTTGTCTGATGCATTAAGAATGTATCTTTGTATTTAAAGGATCTCTGGTCTTGAAATGCACTTTTTCTGTGAACAGATGGATTATAGGAACCAGTATGATAACTTTAAAGTCTAGGAAAAAAATCTTTTTCATATCTCTGCTGGTAGTCATAATAGCTTCACAGATTTGCCTGTGCTTGTCAGAAATTTGTAATATTAGTGTCATCTAATTGAAGATAAGACTTCACTGTAATTAAACACTTAATTTGTCATGTAAAGCCAAGTTGCCTTCAGGAAAAACAAAACTAAACAATGATCTGTGGGAGGTTTATGAAGCTTTTTTTTCATTAAATTCATCACAATATTTAAAGGAAATGTCCATCATGTCATTAAATAATGTCAGGCTACAAGAAATACGAATGTTTCTGTACAGCCTGAAGCCGTGTAGCTCTCATCTCTACTTTTCAGCTCACTCTGTTCTTGCTAATTTTTTTCCAAAGTCTGTAATGTGGCTACCATTGCTGCTTACAATATTTTGCAAACTATATTCTTGCTTGTGAACAAAAACTTTGAAATTCTATGTGGAAAATTTCTAAGCATTGCTTTAACTGTTACTGGAACTTCTACACTCACAGGTGTGAGTGAAACCTGTGGAAGTACAGATAATGTTCACACAGTGTTTTAGATGTTTCAAAGGGAAATTACTGGAATGAGTTGTTAGAGACTCCTGTAAAAGGCCTCAAAAAGGAAGCTAAATATATCAAAGAGTTTGAAATTGTAATAGATGAGATTGTTAGGAATGTGCTTGTAGGAGAAATTTACCATAGCCTATTACTTGTCTGGCTTTTGGGGATAATCAAACGTGTTTGCTATCCTTGAATTGGAAGTCAGGAGTTTTTATCACCCTCTTTTGGACAAAAAATGTGTCCCATAAGACCCATTTGTGAGTGAAGATTATTCTTGCCTTTTTTTGTTACATTGGAGTCAAGTGCCTACAAGTGATTAGGTTTTCTAAATTTTAGCAGTTCTGAATTGAGTGTTTGTAACTTGCTATCTAAGGCCAAATCTTAAACATAAGGGGACCAGTTCAAGCTGAAATAGCGCCCAAATAAATTAATTTGTTTTAAAAACTGAAAATATTTTCTTTTTAATCATCTAGCGCTTACTGCCCCCACCTGCTATGATTGAAGAAACTGAAACTTCTCAGCCTCAAGAGACTGAACTAGAAGGTGAAGTGCAAGGCATGCAGGAAGATGTAGAAGAAGAAGAAAATAAGGTAGGGGAAGAAACAGTAAAGGAAGGAGACCTGAAGGTGGCCGAAGTGGATGAACATCGAACAATGCCAGAACACCCTGGAAGAGACAGTGACAGTGGAGACAGTGAACCTGAGAATGAGACTGAAAAGTGATCCATGTGATATTTGTCCTCTACGTGTTTTGGAAAATGGACAGGGATAAAACCTGTTAGAAATGTAGTTGCTATTTTTACATTAACTTTTATAAATCATCGCCTGTGTAATGTGACCTGTTCCATATATTTTTCACTGAATGCTTTCTGGACAGGCAAAACATTTCACAATCTCCTTTTCATAAGTTGTTCAGTAAAGATGCTTTTTATACCAGTTTTGTTTATTTGACCTTTAATTCAGTCCCCGTGTTACCCACTAAACTTCACTGAATACCCATGTTCAGTAGTAGTAGTCAGTCTTTATTGTTTCCTTAATATTTTGCCATGGAGAATTCCTTACGCAGAGCTGTGCTCGTAGGTGCTGAGATGGTATTTTGGTTATAGGCTTAAGGTTCACTAAGATATGTATTTATAGGTCTGAGAAGTGTGATTTACCACAGGACTTTGAAATGGTTAAAAGCTTTATTGAATTGGGACTGTAGCAGGTTTTCAGAGTTTCATAATGCCCAAGTACGTGTAGCAGTTTCTCATTCTTGAATTTCTGCTGCTGTTTTTAAAGGATGCAGCTTTTCAACAGTGCTGGTTTTTTTAATTAGTGCCTTTTAATAAACTTGTTTGTTTTAGAGGGAAACAGTAATTCCTCAGGATAAAGCTATGGGGGGAAATCAAATGAAAGTAGTTCCCTGAACAAAAGATTTGCAAAACATATTATAGTGATACTAATGACATAATGGTTAAGTGAGTTTTCAAGGTAACATCCAAGTGCACATCTTCCATAAAGTGATCAGAGAGATGTTTTCCCTGGCTCATTAAGAATACCTGCCAACTTGGCAAATTATTCAATGGTTCAATGAGACTTACAGATTGTAGATTTTCAAATTATTGCAGCTGTGAAGCTGCCAGAATGACTTCCTCACTAAATTCACTAGAGAATGATTAACTTCAGTGCTATTGGTAAAAGCTTGTAAGTTTTTTATTTTTTGTAATATTTTTGTAGAATAATAAGAAAAAAAAAGAAAAGGAAAAAAAAAAAAGTAGAGTAAGCCAAGCTCCATAAAGCACTTCTACTGCATACTTGTGTGTGTATGCTGAGATCTCATCTGCCTCTCCCCCTAAAATCATTGTGATCACCATAGGCTGGGTGGGAACTCAGGAGTAATAAATCCCATTAACTGCTAGTGGTAGGCAGTGTTCTCTTATGATTTCCATTCACAAAAATCAGGTTTTCTGCAGCAAGAAAACTAATTTGAGCAGAATGTGTGTTCCCTCAATGCTTGTTTTGATTGGAGGGGAGTGTACTGTCTACTGGCCAATTGTCTACTTGGGGACAATGAATATTGGAGTGTTGCACTTTCAGTGATAAGTTCAATGCAGGAACATCCTCACATTCTCATAGGGTCAAATAATTCAGGACCTTCAGGCCATACCTGAGTAGCTCACCTGAGGCTTATTATCTTTGTTTTCTAGACTGATTTCTATATATATTTGTGTCATTTATTATGCTTTTGTATTTTAGGAAGGAAAAGAATTCTGGGCAGTTGTTTGGGGTTTTTTTTCTTCTAAAAATGGATGATTTAACTCAGAGATGCTATCAATAATTAGATAAAATCACTATCAGCAAGCACCCAAAGATGAAAGAAGCTTTGAAGACCTTTGGGTCAAACATAGTTTGGTCTGTGACCACACCTGCCTGTGTGGTTATAGGTTAATGATTGGACTTGATCTTTAAAGTCTTTTCCAATCAAAAGATCTATGCTGGGTTCCATGTGCAGGCCCCAGGTGTACATGGTCACCTCTGGCTCAGTCCTTGTTGAACAGCCAAGTATGGAGTTTTCTTAGACTGAGTGTTCTAAAGTGGTTGGAGTTGTAATGAAGACTGTCTGGCCAAGGGGCAGTAAGAGGCAATCGAACTGCAAACAATTGCAAAAGCTTGAGCAGTCTTAATATCTTATTTTCTGAGGGACCAGGCACCATCTGTAAAAGAGATGGAAGGTTTTGTTGAGTTGAGCTGAGAAAAGGATTCATGAGCCTTGCTGCCATATTCCATATGTTGCACGTTACTTTTTTTCAGGAATGTGATAGCATTAGGATAGTAGATTTTCAATGGTTTGGAAAACCATGCTTTTCTTGTAGTAGTGGTTGGAGAGCTTATGAGGCTTTGATTTGGAGTACAAGGTCAAGGGTTTGGGGCTTTTTCCCCAAAAAGCTTTTCAGTTCTCTCTCTCATTTTTGGTAAAGGATGAACTTTGTCTTTTCCACAAAAATTATTTTTACCTTCTATTTACATTTTCTTGTAAGAAACAGTAGATGGGAGTAGTGAAGCAGTCTAAAGCTATAATTTTTATCTACAAGGTTTGGTTTTCAATGTCAATATTTACTTGGGATTTAGGGTCCCCTTCTGTTGTCCCTGTCTTTATTCTAGTGAACAAGATGATCCAGTTGAAATTTGAATTGAATTTTTTTAAAGGCATATACAAATGCAACTATTTTTAAAAGACAAACTCCTAAGCAAGTGAAAAAAACCAATTGTTAAAATAGCTTTAAAGTAATTCTGTTCATGTATTATTGCAAAGAATTATTATAGCACTCCATAAAAATCTAGAGAACAAAATCTGTGGAGACAATATCCTTTAAGTGTATAAAGCATAGAAAATGCTTTTCCTTTTATTGTTCCAAAGCCATGTAATTAAAAAAAACCCATGCAGGACTTTTTGAGTGAAACTGAAGAACTATTAATGTTTTTTCTTCATATTTATTTAGCCAATGCTTCCATTGCTGCTTATTTTTCCTCTGTTACACCAAGCACTCAGGCACTGCTTTCCAGAAATAGAGTCTAGTTTTGAAGTAGCTCTGCCCTTGGACTCCATTTTCTGCTGAGATGAAAATGATACTGTAATTCAGGGTACGTTTCATTTCTATAACAGAAAAACAAAGGCAAAGAGCAATTTACTTAGGATTCTGTCATCCATAAATAGCTGAGATAGTACTATATAAAAGCCCCTTTCCATCTGTGACTTGGAAATAACACAGTAAGTTCAGGTTTAGGCAGGATCAAAGAAAATGCTTCTGTAACACTCTCAGAGCATGGCTTGCTTTTTTTTTAGTCTGTGTGGGGCTTTAAAACAGGTTGGCAGTGAAAAGTTCAGGACAAAGTTTGCCAAGGGGAAAAGAAAACACAAGCTGGAGTTCTCAGTAAGTGGTTTACAGTGATGTGTCCATAGGTTCCTAAGATAAGGCCATTACATCTTCCTAGCCTATGTTGCATTTGCTTTAATAGTAAATATCAAATGTTTTATGTGGTGGTTAAGGTAGGTTCATCAGGCCCCTTCTCCTCCCTTTGGGAATGGGTCTCTGCAGTTGGCTGGGACAAAAAAGGAATGAATCCTGAAGGAAAGTACTTTCATAAGGAGTAGAAATTAAGCTTTCCTGGCAGAGTGGCTTTGCTGACAGAACAAAAGAGACCAGTTTTATTCTCTGAAATCCCACAATTCTTTTGAAAAGAACTAGAGGCGATCTGGATGACATAGTGGATAAACATGATGACATATAATTAATCCTATTGATTCAAGAATTAGGTAACACTTGAAATCTTGTAGAGTGAGCAGACAAAAGTGAATGTCCTAGCCAACAAATGAATCACAAGCCACAGCAGTCAAGAAGCTGTTAATGCCATTAAGACATATGGCAGTGTGCTTTCCTTTGCCAAACATGGTGATCCCAGTGGAATCAATCAATAGAAAATGAGTATTTTGGGGGGAGTTTTGGAGGCTGTTTTTATGGCCTTTGGTACTTCCTTTGCTAATGTGGTTTCTCAAGTGTAGTTCTCTTACAGTCCTTTTTCTCAGAGAATGGGTCGTTAACTGTGTAATATTTATGTGCTTTAGTACTGATTAAAAAAAAAAAAAAGTCGTAATGCTGTTAAAATTGCAAGTTAAAGAAAACTTTTTAAAAGGCTTCCAACTAATCACCCCCTATAAATCCATGTATGTTTTTTGACATTCTGGAGGTTTCTGGAAAAGTACAGAATCACGTAGTCATTTGGGTTGGAAGGGTTAGTACTCAGTATTCCGAAATAAAATTTATCTGTTGGGATGGGTATCTGTTAAATTACTACAGTGAAGAGAATGCAAGAAAAGTGAGGGAAACAATACCTGCAACTCTACTCCCTCTCTGTTTGCAAACAGTAATATTTAAGGAGAGTAAATACTACCACTGTAATGAGAAAGTGGTCTTTTCTCACTCCTGTAGTAAGCAACAAGGTCAGATTATTTCTCTGGGCCTTGCTCTAGAAGGGCTCTAATCAGCTAATCTAGTTTGTAACAGGGATAATGTGCTGTTGCTGGTAAGAAAAATTCATTCAGCTCCCATTGTGATTTTTCCCTCACCTTGAAAAAAGAGCAAGGACAGGGATCTTTGGATCAATGAATAACATTACTAAAGTGTAATGCAGAGAAGCCTGTTGCTGTACTGTTTATCTGGAAAATAAGATAAAAATAAAAGCTGAAGAATTATTTTGGCTATAGGTAAGAAAGTTTCCAGAGTTCAGGCATTATCTCTGTGCTTGAGAAACACTATCAAAGCCAGCAGAGTATGTTTCTGTGTGAGTCTCTTTTCAGAAAATGTAGACCCAAGCAAAAAGCTGAGCCAGCTGCTGTCAGTTCATAGTTCATCTATAGATGTCAGTGAAAAAGTGTGTACAACTACAGTGCACGTTTGCCTAATCGAACGTTAGAATTTTGTGATTCCAGAGAACAGCATAAAAGATTAAGCTTGAGACCCAAGTAAGGGTCAGGAATATATCAGTCCTGGCACCAGCTGCAAGAGATAAAAAGCAGCCGCCCCTACTGCATTTATCAAGTGTGAATTCCTAAATTGCTTCAAGCCAGTGTAAGAGAAGCCCTGCAACGCATCCAGAGACGCTTCAGCATCCTGCTGTGCTAGCCTGACATCTCTTGTGTGTCAAGAGCACTTATTTTTAGCTGGGGCAATCATTAGGGACATAATGTATCTTAACTACTGTAAAGGAAGTAGTTCAGGAGCAGCAGAAACAGACGGGGTATAGAAACATTAAAATTTTGTTTCTGATCTCAATCCACGCTGGTATAGACTTGCCCTGTTATTTTCAGCCTGATTTTTGGCAGCAGCATTCATGTCCTATTGGGCAATATCATGTTTTCTAAAATGAGACATGTCACATGTTTTCATGCTGAGTCAGGGGAGAAAGCACTGTCCTAATAATCCCCTTGTGCTGAGGACACATGCAACTGTGCTGAAACAGGACTAATTGTGGGGGCAAAAAAAAGCCAGTTGCAAAAGAGTTGTCTTGCTGTCTGTCACTGACCACTTGTGGAAACATGAAGAGAGTTTAAAAAATAACTATGTAGCTAAGTTCGAATAGAACTCATGCATATCCAAATATTGCCTCCGAATGACTAAATTTAAACCTAATATTGACTCAAGTTACAACAAGATGCCATTAAGATAAGAAATAATGGGTTTGCTTATCAGAAAGATATATTGATAATTGCTGTTCTTTGACTGATAAAATCTTTACTGAAACTAAAGTCTCTAGTAGCAGTTTTGTGCTTTCATACAGATCCTAGAGGAGAATATTACACATTTGCCTTCTAGGAAATGCTGAGTTCTTATTTTGTGGACTGGCTTTCACTGACATTCTACCAAGCATGGCTCTGGATTTTCTCAGTTCTGTCAGTGTGTAGTGGTGAAAAAGCATGTGGTGTAGAAGGCCAGAATGCAGGACATCCTGGTCAATTCTGTGTTTATTGTAACATTTTATCTAAACTATTGTAATGAGTGTGATTTACATAAGCCTTAAGTGATAAACTAGGGATTTGTAATACAGAACATATTGGGGAATTAGGAAGCTTCTGTGGGATATTGTTTTAGAAAAGAATGTGATTGTAGAGTTTGTGACAGTTCTCCCAAAACAATGCTTTTCCCAAACTTTCAGTGTTGCACTTTGTAGGTATCATGTTTAAAACCAACCAACCAAACAAGAACTATTCAGGCACTTAGCTTGATGTCTGCATTTAGCCTGTATCCAGGACTGAACTGTAGCAATTGCTCTATCAGTCACCTGATGTCCTTTTCCAGCCCAGAAGGGAAATCGGGGAAAAAGAGAGCATCCCTCTGGTTAAAATAATAATGGATTTAATGAAATAACAAAATTAATACAAACACAAACATAAAGTATACAAGCTTTTATTCAGCCTAGCCCTCCAGAGCATCCAAAGGAGCAAGAGACCAAGAGGCAGGAGCCCCAGGAAACAGCCCCCAGCACAGCTCCTCCTTGGTAATGAGCCTGGGGACAGTGGTGTGGGTCACCCCCCTGAGTCACCCTGGGGCAGTGCCCTGATTGAAGCTCCTTCAGGGCTACTAACATGAAACCAGGATGCTTTAAAATGCCTTTTTCCCTTCCATTAATTTTTCATTATTAGAAAGTCACGTGATAAAATAGAAAGTAAATGATACAGTATTTCCAGTCAAAAAAACAATCACATAAAGTCCCACACCAAAAATGCCAAAATATTTCAGAGCTTCTAAAAAATGTTCGATACTTTTGTTGTTGGTGGTGGTTTTGTTTGTTTGTTTGTTTTGTTGGTTTTTTTCCAATTAGCACTGGAAGGAAATTTTAAAATTTGGGATTTCACACACAATTCAAACTGGAAAATCTGACTGGCTGTGCTTAAGTATGTTTGGATGCTCAGCCCTTTCTGTGGTACCAGTTGAGTTCCAGTTTTGAATCCTGTCTGGTCTGGACACAGAAATGAATGATTCACTATAGTCTTTAGGAAGGTGAAGCTATTAAAATTGTCCTCAGTGCCCTGCTTTCCTCTCCTGGTGCAGGATGTAGTCACACACTATTTCTTTCCTTGCTGAGATTGCCCATGTTCCAGGCACCTGTTTTACTCAGAGCTAAGAAATGCTCCTGGGTAGCTCACAATTTCCGCAGGCTCTGCTCCTTGACTCATTTCATCTCTAATGTGTTATGAGCTAACCTTGCTCCTGCATAGCCGGATACTTCAGAGATGGGGCAGTTGTCCCAGATTGCTCCCTGCTCCTGCAGTGTTCCCCCACTGGCATTCTGTCAGTCCCGGCTGCCTCCTCAGATGAGGCGCTGAGGACAGCAGCTGCTCCTGACTCATCCGACTGCTCAGCCCCATGCACTCTGCCTTCCTGTAACTCTGAAGTTGAAACAATTATCACTATAAATGGGAAAAGAAAACTGAAAATAAGCCAAGCAAATATGGCAGGTTTAGTGTCTTAAATTTGATTGATCTAAATGCAAGTATAGGTGGAAATGAGCGTGCACACCTTGTGTAGTGGTAAATCTTACTCTAATCACAGATGCAATCTGTTTAATTATGTCAGTATGAAACATGATATTTTATGTAATAATGCACTGAAAAAAACTGCTAGTTTTCATGCTAAATATATGCAGCTGTGAATGAATATATACGCCCACCCTCTCTTTTTGGGATTATATGAAAAAACTTTCAATTTAAGCAATTTAATGCCCTTGCAAGTGATGTTTTGTCATCTCATATTTCAAAAAGTATTTGTTCTGCAAATCCAGTCTTACTCTATTTGGATCTATTTATCATATTTAGAAATTCTGATTTACAGTGTTTCAAGATGAATGCAGTGGAATAAAGAGACAATGTAAGTTATTGATGTTCCTGTGCTATGGATGGAGGAGGAGATATTGCAGTCCCTCTCCTGGCTTTCTGAATTCTTCCAGCAAAGGAGAATAGTAGAGGAGAGCATGTTCCATCCACTTAATGAGGGTTTAGGTCAAGAATTTTTATCTTAATCCTAGATTTTAGAGGTAGAAACTGGTGGAAACATCAGATCAGAGGTGCAGTAAGCATATTATGCCTTAAGTATATTAGAAGATGTCCAGAAATGTGTATCAGTAAGTTAAGCATATACTTCACTGTTTTTGCTTTAATTTATGAAGTTCCATATTACAGCAAGATCTTTTAGATGAACTATAAATACATCTACTTTGATGGAATATTTTCCCAGTTGGTACCCGTCTCTACCTTAGGCCACCTTTCTCCTTTGAGAAGGGAGAGAAGTAACTGTGTTCATGACTCTTCTTTCATTCATGCCTGCAGAGAAAAGCTCTTCCTTATGTCAACCAGAAAAGCCTTAGTGGGAATCATGCACTACTCTCTTTCTGGTATGGGTTCAGTATTTCAGTTTGCTGGTGACAGAACTCTTTTTACCCTGCTTCATAGCTATTTGCTGGATGAGTTTTGCTGCTTTTTGCTTCAGCTTTTTGTAGTCTGGTTATGACCACATTAAAGACACAGTTGAGGGGGAATACATAAGCCTTCTTTGCATTTTGCACTGGTTGTGGTATGCCTGTGAGAGATACAATGTGAAAAAGAATCAGAAGTAGAAATGTGCATTAGGTAGACAGCCTTAAGTGCCAAACTGCCAGTAACCTCATTTCCTCTGCTTGACTCTGAGTGTAACCAGTGTACATCAAGGTCTCTCATGACCCACACAGCCCTGGGGCACTAGGCAGGAGCTATGTGCAGATTTTCAGGTTACAGCTTTAGATTTTTATGTTTACATCCCGTTACGGTCCGAAGTAACATTAAAATTTGTTTTTGTTTTGGATACGTGAAACAAAGTCCAAGAATAGAAATGGTCAAGTGCAAGCAGATTTTATTTGACAATTGACACAGGCAAAAATGTAGAGCCAGGCAAAAGAGGTAGAGAGGAAAAGAAGATATAAGAAAGAGAGAAGTGGTAAGAAAATTGGTAAGAAAGCATGAGAGAGAAAAGTGGAGAAATAAAGGGTAAGAAAGTGGGGAGAATGAGAGAGAGAGAGAGAGAGAGAGAGAAAGAGAGAGAGAGAGAAAGTCACCACCAGGGGTCCAGCTGTCCAGCGAGGTTCTTCAGGATGATGCTGATCCTGGACAGGGTCCAGTGCAGTAATGACAGTGGGTCAAAAGATGACACAAGTCAGAGCATGGACAGCCATATATACCCCTGAGTCCTTTTGTTCTGAAGGGGCAGCTGTCAGTCAGCCAGGGTTGTTAGAAGACAGGCTGCCTGGAGGAGAGCAGAAGGGTGTAGTCCTCCACCCACTCATCAATTCTTATCTTCTTCCAGATGCCATTCCTCCTCTCTTCCAGCTACTTTAGCCAGGTATATAATCGTGCCTCCAGGGGTGTCCCAGCATTGAAGGTTGGCCCTCAGGAAAGGGGAGTAGTCTCCACCCATTCATCAGTTCTTACCTTCTTCCTGATGCCATCCTTGCTCTGCTCCAGCCCCCTTAGCCAGGTACTTCACAAGTACAATCAAGGTGGCTCAGTCGTGCCTGGAGGGATGTCCCAGCATTGAAGGCTGGCACTCAAGAGAAGAGGAATAGCCTCCACCCAATAGGCCTTAAAACATCGAGGTGTCACCACTGCTCAGCTCTGGCCAGACAGGTCCTCCACCCTAGCCAGGGCTATTCATTCTAAAATTGCTCCTTTGAGACAGTTGCAAATCACACACATCCTCCCACACGTCCCATTGTAGAATCGCAGTATTGTTTTGGTTGAAAAATACTTTTAAGACTGAGTTTAACCAGAAGCCTAACACTGCCAAGTCCACTACTAAAGCATGTTCTTCATCACCACAGCTACACATCTTTTAAACATCTCCAGGCATGATGATGCCACTTCCCTGAGCAGCCTGTTCCAGTGCCTGATAATCTTTTCAATGAAGAAATTTTTCCTAATACCCAATATAAACCTCCCTTGGCACAACTTGAGGACATTTTCTCTTGTCCTACTTCCTGTTACTAGGGAGAAGAGACTACCACTCACCTCACTACAACCTCCTTTCAGGTAATTGTAGGCAGCAATAAGGTTTCCCCTCAGCCTCCTCCCCAGAGTGAAAACTCCCACTTCTCTCAGGTGCTCCTCATAAAACTTGTTCTACCAGCTTCATTGCCTTTCTTTGGACATGCTCCAACTCTTCAATCTCCCTCCTGAAGGAGGAGCTGGAGGCAATATTTGAGGTACAAAATAGTCACAAAGGGGGGGTTTTGTTGTTTCTTTGGGTTTTGTTGGTTTGGTGTTTTTTTTTTTTTTTTTTGCTTTGTTTTGTTTTCCAGATCCAGCTCTGATCAGTGTAAGTATTAATAGATGGAAGAAAAATCAGTGAGTCTTGCAGCACCCTTTTCAATCAGCAGTCTTGGAGAAAAGGAACAATTATTTATAACAATCTTTTTGGTAGCGCTCGCAAAAGACTTGAGCGTTTTTAGTGTTTTCATTAAATTCTGTGGACTACCAACATTTCAGATACCCTAGAAAAATGTGCTTAAAAGAGGGCAGTCATTCAATAGAACAATGAAGACTGTACTTTCTTCTCTTGTTCTGGCTTGAAGCCATATTTAGGACATCTTCAATATATTTGCAGCTGAGATGTTTGAAGACAGTTTTAATTAGCTATTTAACTAGTTTGTTTATGAAAGGCAACCAGAAATTGAACACTAATTTGCAATATTATTTCAGTAAGTACATGTTCAGAGTGAAGATTAGCTATTTTCTTGTGGGAGAAAAAAACTGTATTACTGTATGCAACTACATTTTAAGAGCCTGTGCAGCAAAGACAAGGCTGAAAATTATAGCTGGTTTGCTATGTCCTCTGCAGTTTCTTCATTTGAATTAATTCTTCTGCTTAAGTTGACTGGCTGTTTAAAATTTCAGCTGGCAAGCTGTCAGGCTTGCCGGCAGCGTTGTAACTGTGAACATCATGACATCCATATACTTGCATTTGCAACCATAATATTTGTTTAGCAACTTAGTTTGTGGTGGAAAAAAATGATGAAAAAGCCCACATCTTCATATACAGTGTGAAACAAATGTTGACATGGGTAAGGCATAATTTTGACATAATACAGACCACTATGCATTTACCTTGACTATAAGATGTTTTGTTAAACTAAATGCTGAAATCATTTTGTGGCTAAGGCTTTCTTGCAGATGTCTAGATAAAAATAAAGTTACTTAGAATATCTCTACAGTGTTTCACTCTGATGTGATTTAGTATAGCCCAAGTGGATTTTACTAGAATTTTCTGTAGCATAAATGTAGCTGAATCATAAAAAGCTGCCTGTGCACTGCTTATGTAATGTCTTTTTAAAATCTACCAAATGTGTTAAAAGAAATACATACTGGAAATTCCTAGGAAATGATAGAATGTTCTTGATATCTAATAAAAAGATGGAAAAGACAAAATGAAGGAAATTGGAGGATATAAGGAATGTCAGAAGTGCTCCTGTAACTGATACAAACAGGATCCTTCCCACAGAGATATTGAGACACACACAATTTTCCTCCCTCTCTGTTCTTTTAGCTTTTTTTAGTGCATATCTGTTTCAAAACTGACTCGTTTCCTCTGAGCTCAGTGTAAGATTCTTCTGTAAGATTGCTGCAAAACTTTTTAGCCATCCTTATTTCTCTATCTCTGTAATGGAAGGAAAGAGAAAGCTGTATTTTTAATATCTCTAGGATATGCCAGGTTTCTCCTCCAACAGTTTTTCCTAATCAAAACTTGTCATGCACATGTGTTGGTGTCTATCTTTCATTTCCCTACATCATGCTTCTTGGGGTTGAGAGCAGAAAATACTTACCTTAGCAACTAAAATGCAGCTGGCACAAGCATGGCTAAGGCTGGAAGCTTCACCTTCCACTTGTGGCACAGGTGACACAGATTTTACTGGGCAGGCAGCACTTCCCCTTGGGATGGGCACTCTCTGGGGGGTGTTGGTGCCTTTAACGCCTCTCTCTCCTAGCCCAGGAGCTCCCAGCAGCCCAGCTGCCCTGTTGGGGTGACACAAGCCAGTACAAAGACAGTTTTTCACGGGTTTACAGGTGTGAATGTCAGGAATTGCCTGGCTTAGGGGTGCCTCAGGTCCTGAGAGCTGTTTACTCCTTGCAATGATCCCTGTAGCCCACCCAGGACCTGAGGTGCTTGCTGAGGCTGTGTCTGTGCTTTGGCACAGTGTGGTTGGTCATACTCAGGTGAAAAAAGAAGAGATGAGGATTTTTGTTAGACAAGGTATTCACCTTGTTCTTCTGCTTTGGTGAGTATCTGGCAGAGAAAAACTGATCATTTAAAGAGCATGTAGAGTTGAGCTGTAAAGGTCAGGCTGTTTTCCATATATTTTTCTGCTTTTACTGATAATTGAGCAATTTGTGTATTTTTAAGTATGATTTCATAAAGCAGCATAAATCCAGCAAATACATCTACACCATCTGTTCCCTGAGCCAACATATAGTCCCTTTTTCTAAACAGGAACAGTGGGAGTAGTATTAGTATGTTCAGTATGAAATATTAGTGTGATTGGTATGAAATCAGCCTGTGAGCAACAGTCTCTAGCTAGAGTGACATTGTTAAATGAAACATGCTCTCTAATTGTATTTTAAATGTTTTGAAAACAGAACTTGGCTAAAAAAATGAAACTGTTTGGACTGCCCATAGACCCAGAGTTTCTGTTACTTTTCAAGACATTTTTCACTGTGACAGGATCTCAAAGCAGTGCCTGCTGTCTTGTTATTCATGTATTTTATTAATGTCTGAATTAAAGCAAACTACTGAACTCAGTAACACTGTGCCACCTGCAGTGTTTGCTCATTAGGCCAAGTAATACTGCTTCTTACTATAACTTTTGCTTCTGTTTCTCTCTCCTTGATGTTTAACCACTTTATGACCTTAAATATATGACTGGTTAACAGCAGTCCTTTGGTAACCAGACTGTATGTATTAATGTTCAGTTTTTATTTTTAAAGGAATTTCCTGAGCAGTTTTTACTTCTACCATGTGATCTTAACTACGTTAAAATGGATTGCTGAGAAATGTTTCCAGTATTTTCCTTAGGATCAATTTATTTTTCTATTATTTGATTTTTCTCGGTTTATTTGGCTGCTGAATTTCCCACTAAACTAGCAGAAAATGTTAGTTTCTGCTACAGATTGTGTAGCATTTTCTTACATATAAATATATCCACAATTTTTGCAGACTGTTGAAGGAATGAACAAGGCAGAAATAAAATGCTCTGCCAGCTCACAACACATCTCAGTCATTGGGGAGATTACTGTTAATAGTCTTGGTGGATAATAGGCTTGATGGATCTGTTAAATAAAACTCAGAGGCTCAAAGCTCAGCACAGGGAGTAGGTGATAATGAAAAGGAGCAGCAGAGATGTAAACTCCATTAACCTGGTGCTAGTTGTGTGCAGCCTGTTTCTCATTAAGGCAGTGAATAAGCAAGGGTGAGTGTCTGCCTCAGGTTGATAACCTGAGAGGTTCTGCAAGATCCATGGTGTAGCCACAGTCTGCACCTCAGGATATTCTTAACTTACTATATTCCAAATATTGTCTCCCTCCTCTGCAGCAGAATTCTGACATGTATTGAAGGAACATTGCAACGTATCTCTCTACAGCTATGTTAAAAACTCACATCCAAGTCACTGTAGTCTAGAAAACTACTTATGCAAGTGAATCTGATATTTCCCTTTTCTCCTTAGGAAGTTTTCTAGGAAGTCTGATGGACTTGATATTTGTTACGCTAGGCTTTTGTTAAACACAGAAAACATATTATTCTTGTCTCAAAATATATTTTTTTGCCCCAAAGATTTTCAAATGGAAAGTTCTATCTGTATGCACTTGCAGCCAAAATTAACCCTTCTTTTCTGTGTCACTGGGTTTTAGATAGCAGAATGTGACTGTTCATTGGGGGGATTATTCTGGCTCATTGTGCTGCTGGGGTTTGGCTGGCCCAAAGGCATAGCCAAACTGGGACTAGATGAATTAAATGAAGTGTTGCTGCAGGGCATGTGTTTGGGGAGGCAGCTTGCTCAGGGTATGGGTATTGCAAGCCTCTGTGTTAAGAAATGAAGAGAGCCCTGGGTCTGACAAGCATTTGGCTGTATACTGCTGGATTTCTTAGTTTACTCTTAATTTATTCTTAATTTTTTCATCTCTAAACAAAATTCTTTTAAAACTGCATCCATTTCTCTAGAGGATGTCTAAGAAACCTTAAAAGTCCAGAGGTCTGTCTTCTATAATGTATATGCTATAAAAGTTTCAGTGATAATTTGGAAAATGAGAAATGATAGCATGTACTCAGAGAAGGCAGCAGTGCCTGCATCTCAGGCTTTGCAATGTGTCAAAATTTAATTAAATAGTTTAAAATACAGCACCTACTGAGTCTGGCTGAGACACTTGTGAAGAGTGAATACTGATTTGGAAATTTATTTTTGTGATTATTTTAATCTAGAGCATACATTGCTCAGTAATAAGAAAAATGAAATTCTGACCTGATGTCTTTACAGAGTGGTTTTTTTCATGTATCTTTCAGTACCTGTTTAGTTTCACTACTTTGCAACTGACATTAGAAATCTTGTTCATTTCTATCTCATTTTGTGAGAATTTCCTGCGAAGAGCATTTTTTCAGTGGGACAACTTTGCTCATGTGGGTTCACTGCAACTATTTCAAATATATTCATTTACTGAAAAAAAACTGTAAAACATCCTGACTGAAGTGTCTCCTATTTGTCTTGCATTTGATGTGTTTTATATTTTTATGACCTATTAAACATTAAGCATTGTCCAACCATTTGCTTTTAATACTTTGCATTTCTAAGGATTTTATTAAGTCTCTAGAGAAAATACTTTTTATTTTACTTTTTACAGCCTATGTTTGCTGGTTCCATCATCCTGCATTTTTATTATAATGAGCAATTATATAAAAAATAAGATTGGTTTTCTGAAAGTTTTTTTTCTTTATTCAGAAGACATTGCATCGCTTATAATGACCACCTGAAAGAGACAGAGTAACTACATTTTCCTGTGTATTTCCAGAAATATTCTAGAAACTAGGAAGCTAGAAAGCTGTTTGAAGAGATTTAATTGATCCAGAGGTTATGATTAGATGAAGGGTACCAAGACCAGAAAGAAGTTGCCCTCTGAAAATCAGAGAGCATTCCAAGAGGTCTGCAGTGGCTGCCTGGTAAGTTCAGAGGTATATTTAATGATACAAGGGACCTTACTGACGTTGGAGAAGACTTTTCTTTGTTAATAGTTTTCAATTGTTTGTCACTTCATCCAGTTTGTCACTGAAAGAATGTATTTTTGTCTAAAAAGTAAAAGAAAGTTTCCCCCAGTTCAGCTGCATGACTCAAACAGACTTGACACAGTGGGGTCAAATGCTTCACTGGTTTTGAGTAGGACTTTCTTTACTTGCTTGAATGTGTAAGTACTGTGACAAGATCTCTGTGGAATATCTCTGGATATTGGTCTTGGTATTTTAGGAGACCTCATCTATCTTGTCAAAACTGTAACATTTTTTTCAGAAATTTTCATGTAAAAGTCTACCTCGGGTTGGATGTTTTGGGGAGCCTGACCCAAAATTATTGTTGAAAGCCAAGTATTTTTATAATGTGTAAAAATAAATAAGTACAACAACTTTGTTTAGAGGTTCTGACCCTCCCAGTATTTACATATTTGAGATTGGAGAGAGGGAAGTGTAAAGGTGATGGATGACTTTTTTTGCTATTTTGGGGAAAATCTGCTGAAAATCAATTGCTTCACAAGCTCTTAGAAGAGCAGCTGAAGTCTCTGAAGAATCTGTCTGTATTCAGCTCTGCTCATGTGTTGCATGAGACTGGGCCATGTCCTCCCCACGCCTACAGAAGTGCTGAGCATGCCACATTTGCCTGCTCATGCACAGAAAATCAATGATTTTCCTTGCAGCCATGGACAGTCAGATGGCAGAACTCAGGGAGGGAGATTTTTTCCCTTTGTTTGCAGTAGCCTTTCCAGGTTGAATGAAGAAGGTTCTTAGCTGTAAAAGGGAAAACCAAGTGAAACTGGGACTAGGAATGAAAACCTTGGGTTCAGAGATGAGGCAAGTGAGGTTGGCCACTATTTTCAGCAGAGTCATATTTTCAGAAGAGGATTGGAACTGAAAGACTGGGGAAGCCAGACAAGATTGTGTTGAGGAGCTTGATATGAATGTGAGTAGGTAAGAAGAGGGTTGTGAGGGTGAAGAGGCATTGTTGGAAGAACGGGAGGGAGCAACACATCCAGGAGCAGCTTATCTCCAGTGTAATTGTAGAAACCTGTTTCTCCTGTGACACTGGTGTCTGTGACTGTAAATACACCAGCCTTGCTGAGGAGAGAGTGGCACTATGATGCCATATGATGTCTCTCCTGAATTTCAGCTTTCTTTTTTTAATCTCCCCAAAACATCTGTGCAAAAGCAGTTCAATGAGTGTATACCACGCTTGCAGAGTCAAGCATCCAAAGTCAGAATGGTTCTCTTACAGCTACAGATTAAAGGGGAATTAAATGATTGTGTGTGTTTTCTTCAGCAGGGGTTTTGGCATCATTCTGGATACTACAGGGAGAGGATCTGTGTGGGATACTTTAGATTTTAATATCATCAAATCTGTTCCAGTTCTTTTTAAATGTGGATATTAATGTATCATTTTGTTCTGCAAGACCCTTGGGAAGCTCTGTGGTAAAGTATGGTACAGCAAAGTCCCTGAGGATATCATCCAGTCTATGGAAATTAGTCAGTCCTTCTTCTCTAGCCTATTGCCCAGAGAACCAGCTCCAAGGACCATTTACAGAACTTATATACAACAGTTCACAGAATTGTCACAGTTGAAAAAAATCTTTAAATCACCTCATCCAACCATCAGTCACCACATCCAACTCTCCATTACTTTTTAAAGTAGTGAAAGGGAAAAATCTATACAGAAACAGCCCCTAAACATCTCTCATTTCTTCTTCTGAGTAAGCATGTAATTATCAGGATATAGCAAGAGGGTCAGTCTTGTGTCTATCTGGCCATGGTTATTCATGTAATAGCTTCTGTCTGTAGCTTGGGTCTGGGAGGTAGAGATGCAGTTCTACCACTGTAGGAATACCAGAGGATCATGCTCTTTACCTGTCAGCTACTGCAATTAAAAAGATATTCTAAAATAAATTTGGCCATATCTGAAGGATTTATTTTGTTTCTTGCAATGAGAATAGCAAGGGGCTTGAGGTGTCAGAAGGGAGTTTCAGATTGTGAATCTAGATGGGTAAGGAGAAGCAACAAAGCTAAGATGAAAAGTATTTCAGAAAGACCCATATCCTCATTTAGCCTCAACCTGAAAGTATCATCTTATGCTGAATTATGATACATAGGAGAAATTTAATAATTTAGAGGATAGGATAAGAGAAAACACAATGCTGACTATGGTGATTCACTGAGGTTTTTGTGCTGATTCTGCTTTTTGAAACATTTAATTCCCACTGTGTATTAACAGGGAACTCAAGAGCTGTTAATACTGCTAAGGCAAGGCAGGCAGCTAAAACTTAGGCATTGAACATCCCTCTAACATGCATATTAATATCAAAAGTAGAAGTATGAGATTTAGATTGACCAGAGTATGTGTTCTAGGTATGGAAAATGAGAGACATAAATGCACACAAACTCAAACCCTAAAACTATTATATGGTCCATGTGATGGACTCCCTGTAGGGAGCCTTCAAAGTGCTGAACAAATGAGTACTTTTGAGTTATTCAGCACAAACAATGACTTTGATATTTTCTCTTCTCTTCCTATTTTGTATCTCCACAATATTCAAGCAGATTTGAAACAAACTTCTAAAAAATCAGACTCTTTCTGAAAGCTAATTTTAAACTATCTGTCTCTCATTTTTTTTCAGCTGCATAGAAATGAGTTTTCTGAAATCAATGTTTTTATTACATTACCTTCTCAGTCATAACTGTTACTGTGTGACTTCCAACAGCAATTGTACCAGCTGGAAAACTAGAGTCTGAAATGTACAAACATTTTTAAGTTACTGCTTCAACCCTAGCAGCTGCATTCTGGGAGGACTGGGGCATTAGTGTTTTACTCTTTATTTTACTGCTGCTCCATAGCTGGTTGGTAGCACCAGAGGGCCTCTTGTCTCTGTGACACTGAGTATCAGAAGGACCTGAGAGAGACTGCCTGGTGATCTCTGTGAGCATCTCTTTGTCTTCCTCTTCCCTCCCCATCTCTCTCAAATTAGAAATTAGTAGGTCATGACTCAAATCCCTTTAGGAGTACAACGAGCTTTGGCGTCCAGAAAGCAAGAGATGTGAATGTTTCCTGGTATAGCCAGAAGAGCCTCCATTCTTCTCTTTTTTCTTTTAATTCCCGTCTAATTGCTCACCTTCAATCTATCTCATTACCTCTTTCCTCTATTTTTTTTTCTTTTTTTTTTGTTGGTGGGCATTTCATTGAATTAATCACAATTTTCATCCTCTTATTTTCTCCTGTGGGATTTTTGATTTTTTTTTAATTTAGGTTTTCATTAATTGTTATATTTTCCTTTATTTTCTGCCTTCCCCTTTATCTACTTCATTTGTTGACTTTCCATTTACATTCATAAAGTCGCTTTTATGCCTAAACTAACTTGTAGAATTGCTTGTGCTGAGTATGTCTTAAGGGGCTGTTGTGTTTTGTGTTTGGATCTCAGTCTTTTAAATCTGATGTTATTCAATTTATTTGTTCAGCCACCCTTGATCAGATTTTGGACTGCATCCTATTGTTTATCATTTCCCTTTGAGAACTGACCTTCAGCAGTAACTGTCCAAGACTGGTGGTCTCCAAACATTTTGATCACACACCCCAATCAGTAAAAAATTTTTGATCATCCATCCCCAGGACGTGTATATTTATTTATGTATTTATTACATATGGTTACTACTGTATGTTATAAAACATACTACTGTATGTTATTCTGTATGTTATAAAACATATGCAAAAAAAAAAAAAAAAAAAAAAAAAGAGATTGAAGTAAAAAGGAAATAAACACTATGCACACATATTTTAAAATTGTATTTATTAACAGTACACAAAATATTTTCAGATTCCCTCAGCCCAGTGGTTTGTCTTTTCCACCCCCTAGGTTATATGCACCTCCCTTGGAAACCATTTTTCTACATATTGGCAGGACAAGCATTGGTACCTCAACATACTCCTTCCAAAAAGCCCCTGAGTTCTGTAAGTGTTCTTAGTTTGTTATTATTTTTTCCATATCTGATACAGGAAGCAAATTTTGTAACAGCTCCAGAACTGCTGGTGCAGCAGTAGAGTGAACTGAAACAATTCTTCACATTCATCTTCCTCTTCTCAATTTTCTTATCACTCTTGTGTATTTTTTGCCCATCCCTTTAAAGTAAACAATGAAATACTTTTACAAACCTGTCAACCTCTCACACAGGGCCATTTGCAATTCTGTTACAAAGTCAGAAAGAATTCCTGCTATGTTCTAAACCCGTCCACACTTCCTTCATTATTAATGGTGTAACAAAACTTCTTTTAATTTCATTTTAACAGAACTTCTTACACAGTTCTGTGCTAATATTAGAAACTATTTAGGTCTGCATTATTAGTGTATTTATTTTCAGTGAGGAATGATCTCCCTTTTTATTACTGGAAGGCTTGATTCTGAAGGAGGCCAGGTACTATAGGAAGAGTAGCACTGCAGCTCTTATGGTGCTTCCAATTTTATTCTGTCCTTTAATGATAGGAACAGAAAAAATAGCTAGGCTTTCCCACAATGTGGTCATTACTAAACAAGCTGTGTTTTTGTAATGCTTTATTTTTTTTTCCCTGTTAAGAGCAATAACGTGACAAACAGATAAGAATTGATGGATCCTGATGTCTAAATATCATATATATGATGTAATTTAAATAAATATGCATTACAAATGTATGGCAACTCAAACTCATGAATATTAAAAAGAAATAACCTTGTGTTTAGCTTTACTGACATTTTACTTGCAGACATGTCTATGCAACATTTACTTTTCTAACATTCTTTTCCCTGACTCAGATTTTTATGGTACTGTGTAAAACTAGGATATATTTTTCCTTTATCTTTCCTTTCACCTATTCCACGTGACTTTTCCCCAGGTTAAGCAATTAATCTGCTCACAGTATCATATTACTGGCTTTAGCAGCAGTGACATTTTGATATCCAACTGCATTTTCCTAGCAGTTCCAGACACAGGAGACAAACCAAGAATTTGTGTAAAGTAGATGTGATTTTCAACCCACTTGTGTTTTGGTGCTCATTTGGATTCCAAGATTGTCCTTTTAATTTAAATTCTGCAGAGAGATTTTTTTCCTAAAGGAAAACCCTTCAGTATTTTATTCCCTTGTTAACAGCTGAACTCAGAATCTCACTTCAGCTGGGGATAACTTTGCTGAAACCAGCAGAACCTTCAATGGCTTTTTAGCAGATCAACTGGGAGAATCTGGCTGAGCAAAGCAATTTCTTCACCTCAGCATCTATTTGATCTTGCTCTAGTCCTCTGTCAAACTGCATGCCCCAAAACACCAGTAGGAATGGGCTGATAAGTCAAAAAATGGAGGATTCCTGGACTGATGCTTCAAATGCTGCAGTGGTATTTCTAAGCTTGATATTTGGGTTTTATACTGATCAGCAATTTACTGTTTGTCATTAATCAGTCAATCTGTACCTCATTGCCTTAGGTATGTAAACCTCACAGGACTTTTGAAATAAGTGTGTAGGATCCACCTGAAGTGTATGAGATTATTGAGGCACTTGAACATGCCAGAAAAAGCTGAACTAGTTGTAAGACATTTAGAGCTATTACATTGGAACCTCTAAATCTTGGCATGTAATTCAAACACTTTCTGAAGTTAGTGTGCTTGAACTGGAAAAGCTAGCAAGTAAACACACTGGTCAGCTGGGAGCTAGAACCTAAAATCCTTGTAGAAATAGTCAGTACCTTCTTGAAAACCTGAACAGGACTTGCTCTTTATTATTTCTTCTGTTTGGTTCAATTTCAGGTACCACCTGGGCATGGAAAAGAAGCTGAAGGTAGAGAGGAGGCTATTCCTTCTCCCTTCTATTTTAGATTAGAGGTCAGAGTACCCTGCTGGGATGTGAGATTCAAGTTGAATGTTTTTTTCAGCTCTTAGGTCAGCATCCTCGGCACCATTCTACCTTTGAAGCTTAACAGATAAAATTCTGCTTCGTTGTGCTTCATGTGGGCCTCTGGGTATGAAAAAGCAAAGGGAGAGGAAACAAGAGATGAAATATGACTCTGCAACCTACCGGCTGTACTTGGCTGAAGGTGTCCTGGGTACCAGCTTTACTTTTTTTAACCTAATATCTGTGTAAAGCCTCTCTGAATGCTGATGAGTGGAGGACAGGCAAGGAATACATTGGCTAGAAAAGCCAGAGTAGTGACCTGGTTAGCAAAGAGCAGCAAAAATGTGTGCTGCAGCCACCAGGGGAGGGATCCCGTGGGGAATAACATGTCAGACAGGGCAGGGCAGGACTGGAGTTTCACCAGCCGGGACCCAGAGCCACAGTGCACGAGTGAAGCAAGCAGGGAAGCCTGGAGATGGTGGCCAAGGCCAAACAAGAGTCCAGATGACAAGGCAGTGTCACGGGGATGAGGCAGGACTGAGGTCACTCTGGGAAGTCAGTCACAGCAGGGCCATAGTGACAAGGCTGGGCTGAGACATCAAGTTTCAGCTGGGGATCAAGAATAGGAACAATGAGGCTCAGACCTGACTTCAAGATGCCATGGGGAGAGCTGTGGGAACTGGGACAGAGCCAACCTCAGCCCATGGAGAGATGGAGACTGGACCTGCTGGGGAATTGCTGGGGCAGGGGCTGATGGCCCAGGGAGCTGATGTGGGATCCTGGGCCATGGGAAACGTGGGGGGAGCCCCAGGGGATGGGAGTGAGCAGGGACAGTCAGGCCCTCAGGCCACTGGCAGATACACTCTCAAAATATCACGAGGTTAAACAAAGTTAAATAAACATGTTTTTTTTCTCTTTGCTCTGTCAGTCAGCCTGAATATAGTCTGAATCCTAAAAAACCTTGATCCTCACTATCTCTACTGGAGCATGACATCAATGCCAGCCCATCTGTGTGCCCTTGTTCTCTGTAAAGTATGGCTGGCTTGAGATTTGGCAACTTCATTCAGTAAGTAGCTTTTCTTTTTCTACTGCTTTTTACTGAATTCCTTGTCTTTTGGCCACTTTTTCTCATTTTGAACTGCAGGATGCTGTACTTGAATTTTTCTGCATGTCATGCTCTGTCCAATGTCTATCCAATTCCTTAGTCAATCCAAGACATTTCATGCTGGAAAACAATTGCTTATGATGCTATTGCTTATGATGAATGATACAGTTATTCCTCTGAGGACAACCACATAACCTGGTATTTTTGATACTGTTTTGCATATGGAGTTTCTTTGTGGTGATAGCATTTGGTTGTGGTTTTTGTATTATTTTAGAAGATATTTTATAGGAAAATAATTGCTTTATGAACCATCAAATTGACCTTTTTTTCCCCGAAAACATCTACATGCTTTAGGCAACAATTAAAACTGTGTTTTCAGCAACAATTTCCCCAGTTGACTTAAATTATGAACTTTTGCCAATTAAATTTTGCTGATGCCATCTGGTACTTCCTCTGATCTTAAATCACTGAGATTTTTTTGTAGATTACCTCTTCCTTAAATATGCATTTAACCTTTCAATTTTAACCCTGTTTTTCAGAAGTTTTCTAGGTTTTTGTAATAGTTCAAACTCCCACCTCTTTTGGATCATTTTTCCCAATTGAGGAATTCTTCTGTCTGGCCATTCCTCACAGGAGAAATGAAAATAAACAGAGATTGTAGATATACCTTTGAGATTCTTTACATGGAGAAGTACATTGCTGTTGTTCACAACTCTATTTTTCTGCAGGACATGTTAAGCAGGATTATATAAAATGCCAATTTAAATTTGACTTTGAAATATTTTTCCTATCAAGTTGGCTGAGCCCGTAAGAGATCTTTCTACGTTAAGGATGACATTAACTAGAATAAAGTATTTCAGTACATCAGAAACCAGGCATTCTTTTCTACAGGTAACTCAGAAGAGCCCTTGCAACATTATTCTGTGATATTAACGAAACATACTAAGTGAAGTCTGAAATGCAGTGATTATTTTCAGAATATATACAGAAGAGACCATAGGATCTTCACTAAAGCCTCAATAAATGCTTAGTCTTGCCTAAAACAGAGCCTTTTTACAAGAAAAATGAGGTACACCCTGCTTTATTTTTTCTGTAGCTAGAACTTTGGATAAATAAGTGACAAAATAAGTGTTGGTAGCAAACATTCCCCACTGGCATTCTAGAATGCTATTCAGGAAATTACTAAACCCTAGAAGTAATCCCCTTTTGGTCCCCTGAAATTGTTTCCATCACCATGTATTCTAAAATGTCTCAAAATAGGGTTTATGCTATTTTCATTTCAAGTTAACTCTGTTTCCTCTGTTGTGGGTTTTTTTTTTGTTTTTTTTTTTACCCTGTATGTACGTAATGGGAGTAGCTTAGCAAACTCCCTCTGAGACCTGAAAAATCTGTCACTACTTTTGTCATGTTACACATGTATTTTATTGTTAAAAATGAAAAATGCCAGTCTAAAATGGTTTCTTCTGAACATATTATGGGAATGCTGGATGTAAACGGAAGAGAACCTATTGTAGGATATTTCATTTAGAAATATCTAGATATTCTTTATAAAACACTAAACAATTAACTATTCATAAAAGTTAGTGAAAGAGGTACCTAAGCTATACCTGCACCAAAAAAAAATACACATTAGGAATGCACCATGAAAGTAAAATTTATGGACCAGTTGCTGGCTGAAAATCCAGAAAATTCAACCCATATTACATACTTGTTGACTTCACTGGAAAGTCCAGGTTTTTGACTCATGCTTTATCTTTCTCTCTGCTCTACTCGACGTAAGAAGAAATGAATGGCAAATAGTGAATAAAATTTGCATTTGCAACATGGTATGCAGTCAGAATATACCAACTTACAGTTTTAGTATGTTTTTTGTATTGCATAAACTCTCTTATAAGGTAGCTTTGTAGAAGATTCTGCAGTCTTCTAATTGCTTAATTTTCAAGGGCTTCTAATGGTCAGCAAGATTCCAGAGAAATTTTATTTTGATTATCAAAGTTTTGGCTTTGACTAATAAACAGTTATATTTGGAATATTTTTCCCCATCTTTTGAAAAACGTGAAATAAAAATATTTTTCTACTGAATTTGCATAAGAGGTAAAAAACCTGAAAGTGCTAAAATGCAAAATTTGGGAAAGATAGTTTCTGTCAATTAAATTTTCTTTTTTTATTCAGAGAGTATTTTTCTGCAAAATCAATCTGGCCAGCTGGAATAGGGAGGTGATCATCCCCCTGTACTCAGCACTGGTGAGGCCACACCTTGAGTATTGTGTCCAGTTTGGGGCAATAATTCTCAATTAAGAATGATATGGAGGTGCTGGAGTGAGTGCAGGGGAGGGCAACGAAGGTGGTGAAGGGTCTGGAGAATAAATCTTGTGAAGAATGACTGAGGGAGCTGGGACTGTTTAGCCTGAGGAACAGGAGGCTGAGGGGAGACTTCATCACTCTCTATAACTACCTGAAAGGACATTGGCAGAGGCTGGTGCTGGTCTCTTCTCACAGGTAAATAACAATAGAACAAGAGGGAATGGATTGAAGCTGCAGCAGGGTACGTTTAGAGTGGACATTAGGAAAAAAATTTTCATAGAAAGAGTGGTCAGACATTGGAATAGGCTGCCCAGGGAGATGATTGAGTCATCATCTCTGGATGTGTTTAAGTGTCATTTAGATGTGGTGTTGGGGGATATGGTTTAGGGGAGAACTTTGCAGAGTAGGGATGCTGGTTGGACTCGATGATCCCAAGGGTCATTTCCAACCTGGAAGGTTCTCCCATCATCTAGTTTTGGGGGCTTTTTTAACTTATAAGACAATGAAATGGGATGACTGGAAAGCGTTCTTTGAAAAATGGAGTAGAAAACTTTTGGAGTAAAATGTATTTTGAAGAATTTCTGTTATTTTAGCAAGAGAGAGAATTTTGCCAGAAAGTTACAAGACAGCCCCAGTATCCTCCAGTTCTGCTCTTAGATTCACTTACTGCCATGTTTTCTTCGTATGTCATTTTCCAGCTACATCCTTGTTAATAATTGAGATACCCTTGTCTGAATCCCCTTAAAACTTTGCAAAATTGTAGTTTGGAATAACCACATTCTTGCCAGCCTCATCAAGTATCTTTGTGCTTCTCAGAGCAGCAGTAGAATCCATTGGTCTTCTAAAATGGTATTTCTTGAGAAGGATATACCCATCAACTTTGGCAAAGCCAACAGTTTCTGTGTGAGCCACAGGTTCAGAGACTCTTATGTACTCACTTGAAAACAGTTGTGCACTTCTTATTCAACACCTTGAATTGGTTTTGATAATCAGTTGGATTTAAGTCTTCCACACACTCCTAATTTCCACTGTGACTTTGGTCAAGACTTTTCATCCTGCAGAACCTTAGTTTCTCCTCTGTAAAGCCTTCCTTCTCTCCTTCCATACAGATTAAAAATTGCAGGTCCTCCTGCTTTTTTATTTTAAATGCAGTACAAGAGAATGCATGTGGAGAGGGTAACAGAAAAGGCAATTACCTAATTAAAAGGTAATTCCTTAGCTACAATGCAATTAGAATAGACTGCTTGATTGTTTGTTTTTTTTTTTACAAGTGTGGGGCATCTCTCTCTGATACTGAAAAATAAAAGGCAGCTGAGAAACAATCTGGAAGCTCAGAGAGTGTTTTGCAGCAGCTGGGAGATTCAGCTTCCTTTTGTTTCATATTATTGCAGGTTGGTTGCTGTAGTGAACTGGGGTGGACTTTATATCTGCTCATGAAGATCAGTGAGTTATAAATAAGAAAACATGGCTTATGTTATATGCCAGGAAAGACAAGATATACTTATTGGATTTAATCTTCCTACAACTGTATGCTAGTTGAGGAAGAAAATGGGTATGTGTCTTGCTACTCTAGAAAAATTTTCCTTGACTTTTTAATCCTCTTTTACCTTCACAGAGCTGGTACCTTCTCATTTTACATATATTGTAGCTGCACACAACAATCTATGCCCACTGGAGAACATAAAGCTTTTACAGATTCTCAGTAAAGTAAACAAAGATGGAAATTACAAGAAGGAGGGTGATGGATAGTCTGAAAAGAGCATAGAGGATAGTGTGAAAATTATGAAAACATAAATAAAAGTAAGGGAACTTTATGAAGAAGGGAACATTAGAAAAAGTGATAAAGGGAAAAGATCAGTTCCTAGTATGAAATGTTCTGAACAGTTCTTCTAAGCTGTTGTTCATATGAATTACCATAGGTGGTTGTGGCTCAGAGACCTTGCAGGAGGACCTGGAATAGAGAACCAGAGTGAACTGAAAGGCTGCAGCAGAGCACTATAGAAACACCACCAATGATAGGAGATTGCATCAGCTGCATTAGAGGAGTCCTAGGGTGGAATGAGACACAAATCAGGGTGAGAAAGTGCCTTTGGGTGCAAATTTCTGATTCTATGTCTGATTTTCTCTATTTTTCACACACACTGTTCTCCTTTGTCATCTTTAAGTATCTAGGTATTAATCTACATAACTTATGGACTAATGAAGCATCTGCTTAGGTCCCATAAAATTTGATTACTCTTTCTGGATGACTGTTCAGCAAATCTGATCTCTTTGCAGTCACAGATAAGAGGGAAATATAATTTAAATTTTAAAAATCACACATTTCAGTTATATTTGTAATGTAAGGTAATATAAAGGCATCTTTGGTACATCTGGCAATTAACCATTGCCCTTGTAATTGTTCTTTATTGATGCCTACTGGCAGGCAGAGACTCATCAGGTATCAAAGGATGATTCTGTGATACTGAAGAAACATGCACAAAAGTGCTTTTCTAGTGTTAAGATCAGATGCTTTTTCTAACTGGAAAAAAACACCCCAAAGTGAAAGAACAAATAACAAACAAACAAACAAAAAACCAAAAAACAACCCCACAGTTGAAATGAGACTTAGAAATGCCATTAGAAACACTTCCCATCAGCTTTTTGATGTAGGGCAGGTGTCTCTTAGAGACAGTGCACAAGACTGGCAACAGCTGAGGTGTTGGGGACATATTTGTGTCCTCTTGAACTGCTCCACGTCCCTCAGTGCATAAGACAGCCTGAGGAGCAGAAATTGCAGCAGCTTCCCTGGGCTGTGTTTTATTTCAGAGCAGCTTGCAGTCCTCACAGTCTGAAAAGCTGGAGTCCTACCCTGCCATGCCCCGCCTTGCCACAGATGCACAGCACTTCTGGAAGCAACACATTCCTCCTGTGCAGGCACTGTGATTTTAGGATCTCCTGGAACTTTCTGAGCTCTCTTTCCTTTACAAAGGGTGTGTAACGTGAGTGAGAGCCCAAGCCTTTCCTTCTAAGTGACATGGTGCAAATAATGGTTCTGGAGAGTCAGAGACTCAGAAGCACAAATGCCTTTCCCTGCCACTCACTTCCAGTTCTGTTGCCCATGCCTAATTCTCTCAGCTTCATAACAAGATATTTTAGCTGCATCTCTAACTCTCAGTGCCCAAATCATTATTCTACCATTTCAGGGCACACTTAAGATGTTTCAAGTTAATAATAGATGTGCAGCAGTACGTAAGTGAGTGAGAGAAAGGCAGAGAGATGATAACATTCTGCAGCTATGTGGGGGGTTTAAATGCTGAGAAAACAGGGAAGGTATTAAGTATGAAACATGGGCTATTAGTAGGGTGAATGAGATGTAACTAAGAAAGGGAAATACCCAGTAAGAGAAGTTTCTTCTCTGAAGAAGTTTGTCTGACAGTGTGATTATTAAATTGGGGCATTCCCCTCTAGCAGGGCAGGAGAAAGGTTTCTCACTCGCAAGGTTCCAAATCTGACTGGAAAAGTGTAATAGCAGTTTTTATAGGGATTAAATTCAGGTTGGTGGTGGCTGTAGAATTGTCTTTTCTGGCTTCTCTTTTTATGTCTGTGTATACACAGATGTAGATAGCCACATATGACTCCTTCATGACAGCAACTTGTTCATGACAGTGATATTCATTATATAGTGTATATTGGGCATTCTCATCTCATCAGGACTCCTGCCCATCAACAAGACTCTGTTGTGATGCTTCTTATTTTTCTAAAGCACATTTAGCTCCAAAGACCTGTCATGGAATAAAGACAAAGTTGTTAGAGTGGCATTTGCTTATTATCCTTGGAAAAGTAAAGTTTCTTCCAAACATTATGCTCTCCTGAAGCTTAAGAAAGGTAACACTTGGCTTTGTGCTAGGGCAGACTTTAATGTCCTCATCCATTGGATTTAGAGTTAATAGATTTTACATGAGAAGTTGTCTGCTCTAAGACTGCTAGGTCAGAGTGTACTGTATATGCAGTGGTTAGGTGTTTTATGAAAAAGTTGTGTTTTTTACTGAAACATGTATGGATAATAGAAGAATAATCTTAAAGGCTGAAAAAATACAGAGAGGATCTGATTTTACACATTTTTAATTTCTGAATGCAATGTTAGCTACTGTAAATAGTCTGGTATCTGTGACAGTAAGTGTGCTATGCTTTAAAGTTTCTGAAGATTCAAGGCTTTTTTTTAAACTAAATGCTTAGAGTTTGTTTGGGTTTTTTGTCATTCAAAAGCTGAATAGAAGTTTTGAAGATTTCTGCGCTAAAGAAGATTGCAGCGTGATTTTTTTTGTTCCTGTTTTCATCATGAAGAGGTAAGAACTTGTGATTTTGATTGCAGTCACAACAATGTGTGGTTGGTTGAAAAATGCCTCCAGTTTTGCCTATGTGTGTCATTTTATTTTGCTCTGCCATTAATATTGTGTACACATTGGGGCTTCATGCTCCTGTGTGTTCAGGGTGTTGTAGAGTTACCTGCAGACTATCTCCACCTGTCTGTTCTTCCAACACTCCATGCTGCCTGTACTTCCTTTGTCTTTGGGTTGATTCCCAAGAGCTAAGTCATGAAAATATACATAGCACATGGGGAACCTGTCCAGTCAGATGCTTGAGGTTTTTTCCTATAGATGACATTGCATAACACAGTTCATGTTTTTGCCTCTTCGCTTGTTTGCTTTATTCAAGGTTACAATACCACTTTATTGCAGAAAGCAAAATTATTTTGGCCAAAGGAATAACTTTAGCTGGGTACTTTTCAAATGGCTACAAGGAAGCAGATGCAATTTGGGGTTTGTGTAAATTATATTGTGCCCTATACTTTTGACCTTGCAATATACAGGGAAGAAGAGGAGAGGTAGAGATTGATGAGCTCTTGAATGCATCAGGGTCCTAGATATGAGTCCCACTGGGTTAGAAATGTAAGTCTTGAGGAAAGGGTAGAGAAAGCCAATATTTCATTATAAATGAAACAAGAAAATTCAGACTGTTTTGTGTAGATTTTGCAGCCAGAGATGGCTCTGTCTCAGTTTCAGCACAGTCTCTCTCTCTCTCTAGCCAAAGGGAATGTAAGATGTGACAGGGAGGCTCTGATTGGGGAGGAATTTAATGCAGCTATCAGCAGCAGGCTTCTATGTAAATACTGTAACACCTCTGAATGGAGGAACAGCTGAGATAACACTGTAAACTAATCTCTAGTGCCATAGAAGCTGGCCAATCCCTCACATTATATGGTTTCTGTAGAAAAGATATGCTAGGGGAAAAAAGAAGCAGATTTAAATTCTACCTGGTAACTTACTATGGAATACAATATGCTAACTTTTTTTTAATTGAAAGCAGTATATGGTAATTTTTTTTTTCTTTGAAATGGTACTCTGTGCAAGGCTGTATACACCCATACACACTATCATATACATGAATTCTTATACAAACAGGCATTGCTTGCCCCAAAATATTTTCATCTTTCTCTTACCTGTGCTTAACTGATTTGCAAAAATATATTCTCTCTTGGGGTCCTTATCCCACCAGTACTGGTTCTAAGTGCTTTTTCTTCAATCCCAAGAAAACCAAGGGCCATAGTTTATCCAGAGCAGAGGCACTGAAGCACAGTCGTTCCCTGCTTTGACCTTTTGAGGTCACTGTATTTCACAGTCCTACACTTTTCCATCTTAGGCAGCTAAGAAAAAAACCACACCCAAAATGTATGTGTATATACACACATGAATACACGCAGATGTAACACACAGATGGATATTTCTTTATCTATACACATATGTGAAATAAGCACACACACACGCCTTAATACACAAATAGTGCCTCACCTGTAACAGGTTGTGTCTCCTCAAGGCATTTAAAGGAACACAGCAGCTACCAGTGGCCAGGAAGTTTGTTGCTACATCTGCTTCACAGTTGTGTTCAGAATTGGGCACAACCCCAAGATAAATTGGGACCGGGGTGGAGCTAACCACCTCATTAATTGTGCTAGAAATGAGGAAACTGATTCTGCTATCTCTGATTTGGGAAAAAACCTAAAGTCTAAGAGTCTCTGACGCCCCCTTCGGTTGCAGTTTAGAAATGAGTAGTCAGCAATTTCCAGTTCTTGTACCCTTTGTGAGAGCCAAACCACAGTGCTAAGACAGCTCTTAAACCAACACCACCCTCTAAAGCTCTTGAATTGCAGGCTGGGCTACATCCACAAGCTCTTTTCTTCCACCTTGTTGAAAATGTAAATAACCATGCCATGACTCTTTGCCCAGGTCAAAAATCTGGACCTGTGTTTAAGCAGTTGATCTAGTTTACCAAGTTTTACCCCCTTGAACTGTGCATCCCCTCCTTCCTTTCTGTCCCAAACCCCAATTCTTTTTTCTGCCTGTTGTGTCTTATATGGGCAGACACTGGGCAGTTTATAAGCTGATCTCCCACAGGACACTGTGCTTTGCATTATAAAGCCACTCCTCTGGGGACACACGTTAATAATCTCTGTCTTCACATACCAGGCCAAACCCACTCAAGTGATGCCTCTCCTGTCTTTCTATTTTTAACAAAAAAAACCCAAGACCAAAACAAACCACTCAACCAACAAACAAGCAAACAAAACCAAAAAAACCCAACACAAAAAGAAACAAACAAAAACCAACAAAAAAAAACCAAACCTGAAGACACATGGATATTCTAGGTTCCACTTCTGGAACAAATTATCAATGTGGATGTTTTCACAACTGAGCAGGAAAACAACTGCCACATTACATTAATACCATAGCTGCTTTTTGTCCAAGCTATTCCCATCTCTTGTCCTCCACCCTATCCATTTCACTGAGCATTACTGATCTGGTGTGCATTAAAAGAGCAAAAACGGGGAGTTTAGGTATATGCAGATTAATGTAATTGAGCAGATCTCATTTAGTGCTGTGGATGTCAGCCAAAAGCAGAGAGAAGCAGGATTTTTTGCAGCATGTGCTCATCAAAATTTAAAAGAACCCGAGGGTGAACCGCTCCTTCCTAAGGCAATGCAGGCGGCAGATGCTGCCTCCCTGCAGTGGAAGAGCCTCAGCTGTTGGCACCGAAGTAGCCTCATGGGTCGTCGATTAAATGGGAGTTCGATCGGCTTTTTCTCAGTGGAAAAACAAAAAGCCGGGGGAGGAACCACCTGTGCAACTTCCCCCGCACCGTCCGCCAACTTGGCCGCGGATGGGAGCATCTCGAGTTTCTGGGTCCACCTGGGTCAGCACCCGGCGGGTGTTGACACCGAGGGGTGCCGGCGGCGGCCAGAGCCGAGCGTGACCCAGGCAGCCACCTCTCCAGCCAGCTCCGAGAAGGCGCTGCCCCCCGAGGGGCTGCTCGGGGCTCCCTATTTGGCCATGCGGAGGGCCGGGGGCGCGCTGCCCCGCGCCTGCCTTACATGGGCCGGGCGGCCGCGCTGCGCCGGGGCTGGCCGGGCTCCATTCATGGCTGCGCGGCCGCTCAATGGCGCGGAGCCGACCAAATAAGGAGAAGGTGGCCGGCCTGTCCCCCGGCGGCCCTGGCCGACGCTGCCCGTCAGGGGAGGGTATAAATTGGGGCGTCTCCACCAAGCCGGCACCCAGGCTCTCTTTCGCAGCCCCCCCCCCGCCGCCTGTGCTGGTCTGGTGAGTAGCGCTGCAGCACCCGCAGCTCCGCGGTGCCGGCGCAGGGAGGGACAGGACGGATGGACGGGCTGAGGGATGGATGGACGGGCGGAGGGATGGATGGATGGATGGATGGATGGATGGATGGATGGATGGATGGATGGATGGATGGGAGACAGACAGACACTGGCGAGCGGCGATTGCCGGTCGTGCAGGTGCAGCCGCTGCGGTGCCAGCGAACCTCCCGGCTTCGTGTTACTCTGTCGGGAAAACCCCCCGCGCCCTCCCCCGACGCGCAGTGCCCGTGGCTCCAGCCCCATAGTGAGCCTTGCTCTGGGCAGGGCCTATTTCTTCGACTTCCAACTCCCTTATCAATCTGAGGCTAATGTGCCCCAGAGAGCGTCCCGCAAGCTGTAGCGCGCAGAAGGAAGGGGCTGACGGACCATCCTATTTAAAGCCCGTCCCAGGAGCGTGGCTGAGCCACCGAGCATCCTGCCGGGATGAGTCAAATTTCCCGCTCCCGCCTCCAGCCTGGGTTTGCGGCCGCCGGGGTGGCGGGAGGGAAGAGTGGGCGCGGCGAGGCCGCGGAGGGGCCGCCAGGGACTCGGCGGGGCTGGGCGGCTGCGCTGCGCTGCCCGCGGGGGTCTGAGCGCTTCGCTGCGCTGTTTTTCAGGTCCGTGACTCCCTCCGAAGATGTGTGACGACGAGGAGACCACCGCGCTGGTGTGTGACAATGGCTCAGGGCTGGTCAAAGCGGGCTTTGCCGGAGACGATGCCCCCAGGGCCGTCTTCCCGTCCATCGTCGGCCGCCCGAGGCATCAGGTAAATACAAGGGACACGATCGGGGCAGGACCGAGCCCTCCCCTTCTCTCCAGAGGTCCGCGTTCCTTCCCTCTGCTCATTTCTTCTGCTGGTACTAGCGGCACCTTCCCATGTCCCCTGTTTCGCTGTCCCTTGTCCACTTTCTATCACTTTCTTCCTTTCCCCCAGCTATTTCTAATCCAGCAACTTAGATCTTGACTCTCTCCCTGCTCTCTTCTAATGAGCCCAAACTCAACTTCCTACAAAGCTGCTGCCCACTCCATCCCCTGGGCTAGACCAAGGCAGCTCCATTGGCTGAATTTGCCCACAGTGCAGTTTAAGGCCCTTCCCACCCATCAAGCCCAATGTTACACATAGCAAACACCTTCTTTCAATTCACTCTTCTACTTTGTCTGACTCTGATCTTACTCCCATATTGCTGTTAAAGTCTCCTTTTGTCTGTTCCCTTATCATTCTACCTCTCATTCCTCTCATTTAAATCAGCACCCAGAAAAAATATAGCATTGATTTCTCCTACAATTTTCTTGGTAAAAAGTTTGTAAAAATTATTTTTAAACTAAAGTCTTGCAATCTGTCTATTGTTGTGGATACATTACTCCTGAGTCTTCACAGCAATAGTAAATTTAATCTTCCTTCAGAAGAAGGCTTATTCTTCTCCCCTCCCCCCCCATATCTTCATTTCAATTATGGTATTTTCTTTTCATAAACAACCTTCCAGTGACAACCTTTCTTGAAAATAGCATGGTTGTCTGTCATGTAATTGTTTGAGCTCAGTGATGGTGTCTTCCACAGCTAATGCTTTTCTGTATATTCTTCTCTTAGGGTGTTATGGTCGGTATGGGTCAAAAAGATTCCTATGTAGGTGATGAAGCTCAGAGCAAAAGAGGTATTCTTACTCTGAAATATCCCATTGAACATGGCATCATCACCAACTGGGATGATATGGAAAAGATCTGGCACCACACTTTCTACAATGAACTCCGTGTGGCCCCAGAGGAGCACCCTACCTTGCTCACAGAAGCCCCCTTGAACCCTAAAGCTAATCGTGAAAAGATGACCCAGATAATGTTTGAGACCTTCAACGTGCCTGCAATGTATGTGGCCATCCAGGCTGTCCTCTCCCTGTATGCCTCTGGTCGTACAACAGGTAAAATAAAAAAACCCCTAACACTAGTATCTATAAGGAACTCTCCTTCCTTCTCACTCCAAATAGGAAAAAAATACCATAACTCTTTCAAATTTATAGAAAATGGATAATTTTTGTTTATAGTGAGTGGTGATGACAGTAGCAGAAAAGCCAGTATAAAATAATCTGTGGAAAGAACAAAGTAGACCTGGCTGCACTGCTTTCAGAGGGGAACTGTGGAACTGATTCTCCTGATGCTTGTCATCATGCAAAGAGACATTCATGCAAAGATGCTTGAAGTTATACAAGTATTACACCACTTCAGGGGTTTAAACTGAGCACTGAGCCTGTTATTGGATCAGGACAATCACTATTGCAAGTGTACTTACTGCTTAGTGTAGTAGGAGTAGAAAGCTGTTAGTATGCATTAGCTCAGAGTATGTATGGGACAACTCTTTTATGGGAAACTTCACACCAAATAGCAGTGTCCAGGCAAGAAAGGACAGAAGGAATGGGCAAATATTTTAAATAGAATTATGCTGCTTTATATTTCCTGAAAAGTCCTATATTTTGTTGTGTTTGAGAGCTCTAAGCATTTGCTAAGTGATTCCAACGGGTCTCTAACATTTCTTTCCCAGGTATTGTTCTTGACTCTGGTGATGGTGTCACCCACAATGTACCTATTTATGAAGGCTATGCTTTGCCTCATGCTATCATGCGTCTGGATCTGGCTGGCAGGGATCTGACTGACTACCTCATGAAGATCCTCACAGAGCGTGGCTATTCCTTTGTGACAACAGGTCAGTCCAGCTTTGCCTTCCTGTGAAAAAACTCACGTTTCTTTTGGCCCATCTTTTTCCTCTTGTATTTATTCTTATCCAAACTTTGATTTGATTCCCAATATCTGCAGCTGAGCGTGAGATTGTTCGTGATATTAAAGAGAAATTGTGCTATGTTGCACTCGACTTTGAGAATGAGATGGCCACTGCTGCCTCTTCCTCCTCTCTGGAAAAGAGCTATGAATTGCCTGATGGTCAAGTGATCACAATTGGTAATGAACGTTTCCGCTGCCCTGAAACCTTATTCCAGCCATCCTTTATTGGTAAGTGTTCCCAGGAAATTCCTTTCTGCAGGAGATATGAATGAATCAGACTGTCTAGAAGGTGTCCCACTTCTCTTCCTGCTTATCTTAATGAAATCAGACCTAAAGAATGAGTTTGATTGCTTGGTCCCAGCAAGCTGTGCTATATGTTAGCATTAAGCATTAACCCCGAGCTGAGCTCAGAGTTCTCTTCCAAATTTTGGACCAGGCTTTAAGGTCACAAGTTTTCATAATAAAATATAGGTAGAATATCATGGCTTGATGGAAAGGATAGCATCCAGTGCTGTATTTCTAAAGCTTGTGCTTCAAACCCTATCTGACTGAGAAGAAATAAAGTGCCTGGGAGGGGGAAAATACAGTACAAAAGTGTGTGTATATTTATATGCACTGTAACTGAACATTGCCATGGTCAAGCTGGTCAGCTTTGCTCTTTGTGGATGCAGCTGACGGATACAGCAAATGCTTGTACTCCTGAGCAATAGATGCAGTTGTTCATCAGCTGACATCTTACTGTGGATCTAATGTCAGCTCTTTCAAGAAGCACCTGTTAAAATTACTAAGTTGGAATGCAACCTACAAACATTTGCTTCTGGTTTCTTTTTCCTTGCCACCAAGTACTAATACCTTGGTCCATATCTTGGTTATGTCTCGCCTTGATGTTTATAAATGGTATAGACTGTATTTGGAATAGGCTAAAAAAGACATGAAGTTACTATTGTCTTCTTTAGCTCTACTTCTGCTTTCATTGCCTTTATTGATGTCTTTTCTATATGCAGCTGCTTTTTTTGAGACTGACATGACCTGACTGATACTCATGTCTTCTATGATTTCAAACTTTCTCTTTAAGCAAAAAAAAAGAATTTGTCTTGTGTGCCTACCTCTTCTGTCACTGTATAGTTTGAGTATATTTCCTTTGCTCATTTTTTATGTTTTTCTATAACATTTAGTAATCAGTAAGTAATTTTAAAGCAAAAGTATCATAGAAGTTCATGGTGAGGAGAAATGCTGAGTGTTATTTTCATGAAGACTTCTCTAATTTACTGATCTACTGTCTTCTTTCTTCTCAAGGCATGGAATCTGCTGGTATTCATGAAACTACTTACAACAGTATCATGAAATGTGATATTGATATTCGTAAGGACCTGTATGCAAACAACGTCCTCTCAGGTGGAACCACAATGTACCCTGGTATTGCTGACCGCATGCAGAAGGAAATCACTGCACTTGCTCCTAGCACTATGAAGATCAAGGTGAGGAATTTGACCCTGTACCCACATAAAATGTGGATAAGGATGGGGAAAATGTCCACGTAATTAAAATGGGGTATAGGAACAACTTAAAAGGGAGAAAATGCCATTTAATCAGCATGATTAAATGACTAGGATTAAGTGTAAGAACAGAGGAAAATATTGTCAGACTTTCTTAAGGAATATTACATGTGTTGTACCAGCTGCTGCAGATCAACACTGTTATTATAGAAAAGGTATTTACTTACTTAAAGAAATATTGAGTGATTTGTTACACAGGTTGTTTGTTCAGAAATGTCACTGTTAAACGAGGACTTTCTTGCTTTTCTTTATTCTAGATCATTGCCCCACCTGAGCGCAAGTATTCTGTCTGGATTGGTGGCTCCATTCTAGCATCTCTGTCCACCTTCCAGCAAATGTGGATTAGTAAACAGGAGTATGATGAGGCTGGGCCATCCATTGTCCACCGCAAGTGCTTCTAAGCATGTTTTCCCTCAATTTACTTCCCACTCAGGATGACGACAATTTGCTTCTTGGAGTCTTCTGGCAACCCTTCCTGAACTCTTCAGTCATTGTACAGTTTGTTTACACACTCGTGCAATTTATTTGTGCTTCTAATATTTATTGCTTTATAAATAAATAAGATCTGGGACTTGCAACCTACAAATGACTGTCTTTTCTTTTATTGTAATTATTCTCTGGTTAAAAAAAATGACACTAAGCATCCTGAGATTTGGAAGCTCCCATCAAACCTATCAGTTCCTTCACTGCATGCATGGTGTAGGCATGTGTAGGCATGAAGGTCACGGTTTTATATTAGGAAGAATTTACACTTTTTAGTTTTAACTTTGAAACTTGGCACAAAAGAAGCATCACATATCAAGGCTTACAAAAGAAACTGCCTTGAAGGTAGGCCTGGTAAGTGGAACAAGTGGAAGGAAACCTCTCATATTCACTCATCAGGTTTAGAAATGTTTCTTCTGTTGCATTTCTCATAACCCAAGTATTGTAATATTAATTTCTTGAAAGACAAACTTCTGTGAAAGAATTATGTGACGGCATTTAGAATGTGATTTATAACTAATTAACTCAGTCCTAAAGAGCCATACAATAGTTTTCTGTGGGCTATAAATATTTATGACAAAATATTAATTCAAACCGACAGTTTACTCATCTTCCCCCCCCTCCCCAAAGCCAGAGATAAAGAAATTAAACCTTTATTGTACTAATGCACACAAACAAAATTTTTGCTGTATAAATATATATTTGTTACAATCAGGATTATTTTCACATCATCATACATATGTTTTAGGCAATTTTTAATCCTTAATCTGCATTATTCTTTGTTGATATTTGACCCAGATCCGACAATAATAACTTGCCTACATTCCATGGGCTTCTGTGCTCCGCCCCCTGACTTTTTATAACTGTGTTTTTTTTATTTTTAGAAAAAGTGACATCTAAAAGGACGAACAGAATGGAGTTCACCTGAACCTGGTTTAGGAAATCAATTAAAGTACTTATCAAGGTGTGCTTGTACTTAGTTAGGCATGTGCTCAGCTGAGAGCCACTCCTGGTGTTCAAAACCATTAGATAATGTTTTGTATGTATTATAATGTATTTTAATATTGGGTTTTATTTTTATTTTTTATTAGCATTTTATACTCAAATGCTAATAAAAAAACCCCAATCAGGTAATAATAATAGGCAATTTACATAGTTGTAGGGAAAACTACTCTGTTTCTCTCACCTCTTACTTTCTGGAAAGACATTAAAACTGACCATTAGATGTGATCTACAGTTAAGCAGAAGTAATTTTACTCTTTGAATAGATGAAGATATATTTAATTTACTTACAACTTAAAGATATTTTACTGAGGTTCCACTGTAATTGCCTACCACTGGCTTATTGAAGTATTTCTAGATATTTTTGCTCTTGGACAGAGAAGGTGGCTGGAGTTTCTGTTTCTTCATTCTTGGTCAGAATCGTTGTACTTTCCTTGCTTGCTAATTTGAAAGATTAGGCTGGTCAGACAGGTCATCTCAGGTATTAGTGTGAATTAATAGGTTGATACTGGACATAAATTGCAACTAATTGGAGCTTAAAATGTTAAGCAAGTATGCAAAGGGCACGGTAAGTCAAACCCAGTGGATGCCTGGTGGCACTGAGTGCCAGGTCAGGAATGATAGGCATACAGCTGGCACCACATCCCTGGCTGTGAGCAGGTGGGCATGAGGAGGGATCTGAGGGAAGTCAGTGATGACATGACGGAAAAATTCCTCCCAGAGACATTTTGGGAGTTTGTAATTCACAGTTTACAGAAATGGATATGAGCTAAAAGGATGGTGCAAAGTAGGGATATGCTCGCAAGGTAGGACCAAAAAGTAGCAATGCTTTAGCTCTTTTCTCTGCTTACAGTTTGTTTCCGGATGTATTCAGTTTTAGTGAAACAGTCCCATATTTTGCCATTGAAAAATATGTGTTCACACTCAGTGGCATGAAAACCTTAATAATTAAGTGGGATGGGAATAATGATAACTTCTTTATAGAAGAAAAACTTTTAAATATTGATAACGCAACTGATCATGTGATTGGGAGGAATTTGAGTGTAAATTCATACAAGCTATGATTCAAAACACTGGTAAGAAATACCACTGTTAAAGTATACCAATGGTTTACATTTTACAAGACTTAATTACATTGATAAACGTTTTGTATGACATGAAAATGATGGAATGGGATGCAGAAATGAACTTGAAAATGGCAAGTTAAAACACAGCTGTATCTGAGTGCTTCTGTGATCATCACAATTTCTCTTTGTAACACCTTGGTTAATGAAGGCATTGACAAATTTTGAGACTAAGGGATTGCAGCTAACCTTCACTGATGAGAATCTTTTTGGATGAAAGGAGAAAACTTAGTGTTTAGCCAAATTTATAGATTCAACACACTCATTTTGAAAAGTATTGTGGGTATATGGCAAACTGTGTCTGCTACAGTCAAGTGTGTCCTATTATCTAACTTTGCAGCTCCTTGTTGCTCTAGAAGTAAAATAATTTGGAAGTATACTTCTGGTTTTGACTCAGGGATTTTGAGGTACCTGCAGCTCTTACAGAAAATTTCTGTGTAGCTCAAGGAACATGTTGGCACTTAGGGAGTATTGAAGGATAGGATTATGAACCAAACATAAAACTTGTAATATCTAAATGAACTATGCTTAACATCTGAAAATCCCATGCTTCTGCTCGAATTTTTAACAGGAAATAAGAAGATGTCTCAGAAGACACTTGTCAGTGCTTCAAAGCTCCTTCAAAAAAATTGGTAGGACAGTCATTATAAATTTGATAGAGTTGTCTACTTTGCACTAATCTTCTCTAAGAAAGCTGTTTTAGCAAAATCTTTAAAAAAGTCATCCTGAGGCAAAGCACTAATATGAAAATATTTATCTTGAATAATTGAATTCTGTAGAGTGATAATTTTTGAAATGTAGAATAAGAGCTGAGCTTTTTCTGATTTAAACCATTAGGCGACTCTAAATATATGTGACAGATTAATCTACAGTAATAATACAAAAAAAAACCCCAAACAAAGAGAAAAATCCCTGCACTTAGTAAGAACTGAATACAAGGCTCAGGCAGAGATTGATAACCTTTCCTCAAGTAACAGCTGAACCCAGTCCCACCCTGAAGCATCCTGTGAGAGAAGCCTCTATCATTATCAAGATACAATAAAAAGGAGAGAAAAAAAATACTTATAAAATTGAGTGATTAGTAAATCTCATTTGTTACACTCAACAAAGAAGTGATTCAGGCAGTTAACATACTTCCAATTACCTTGGCTTTTTCTCCTGAGGATTACTACAATTGATGAAGCTTGAAAGCTCAGTATATAGAGATATTAAGTACTGGAAAAAATTATAATGTTGATATGTAACTAAAGGATGGATTTAATTTGTGATTAAGCTGTGTGAATCACAGTGGATGAATGGAGTTTAGCAGACATTATCAGAACTTAATATACCTGGTGGCAATCTTATTTTTCATCATAAAGAAACAATTCACAAAATACAGAGTATCTGAAGTCTACCAAATGTAGGGCAGTGTGCTCACTTGGAGGCTATGAATTGTAGTTTAGAAACATTTTTTATGCATTTTCTCTGCAGGAGAAAATGTGAATGTGGAATAGCATAAAGCTTGACTGACACAGATTTATGTAAGATGTAAATGATGTCATAAGTCTGGGAAGGTACCAGAAAAAATCCAGGTAGTGAGGCAGTAAGAAAGAGTTTAGCCATTAGTTTGGAGTCTCTAAGTCCCTCAGGTTTAGATCTCCAGACAGGGTGTTGTCAAAGATCATGAGGACTGCAGCAGCTTTCATTCCAAAGGGTCACAGATACCTTATGAGCTACACTGTGCCTTCTAGACCTGCTTTTGCAAAAAGTCAGTGCTCAAAGGGAAATCGAGGCACTCCCAGATATTAGGGAGGGTGTGCAACTCCAGTTCTTCTAGAGAGGGGGGAAATCTGCAGCTGTAGCAGCACAGCAATTCCTTCCACGTGTTCCTTTCTCTCCCCCAGCTCTCTGTAGCTGGCTGCCTCTGTCTCAGCTGAGATGAGAAATCAAGCAGGTGAAAAAGCTTGTTCATTTAGTTCTGGGGAGGAAGGGCTGTGGGAGGTATTTGTTGCTGGGCCAGTCAGGGTAGGGAGATTTACTACAACATCCAGAAGCATGGGGAGTTTACAGTAGCTGCCATCACAAAAGAAAAATGTGTAGGGTAGGCAAGCCAAATCCATGTGTCTGTCATAGATGAGTTTTAACACTGAACTTCATGCTAATTTTTCCTTATTTTTGTTTTATAAGCTTATTTTCAGGACACAGGCTTCTGTCTTCAAAAGGTAAGACTATTTTATTAAAAAAAACCCAAACACAAAATTTTACTTTCCATGATTTCTGTGACTGTAACTTTACATTGGGTGGAACATTAGAGGGAATCCTCAGTCTTCTGTTAAAGTCTAAACAGAAAAAAACTTTCTTGTGCTAGACTTGCACTATCTGATGTATTTGTAATATCATTAGCCAACTGATTTACTACTTCAGCTTTGTTACCTTATTGTTTCATTCATAATTAATACACTGAACTCTCAGTAGACAGCCTGGTTTTTTTATGCATGACTCTGAGGTGGGCAAAATGCAGTCTTTGGGTATAGTATTACAAATGTTGAATCATTTTTTTTCATCTGTATTTAAAAAGTTGTATGTGCATTTACAGCAATTAATATATCGTAGATATTTCATGTATATTATGACTTATTAAATGCCACAATTTGATAAAATAAATTAGATAAATAGATGAAATAGATAAAATGAAATGCTCAGATATGATTTTAAATTATAATTAATTGTATTGTAACAATACAATTAATATGTGTTAATTTGTCACATCAAAATGTAACAAAAACTTTAATATGTGATGAACAAGTTTACAAAAATGGTCTTAGGCCTTGCTATCCTTATGGTTGTGTAAATGATTGTAGATTTATTTTTAATTGAATTGCAACTCTCTTGTGCAGCAGCTCAGCTCTGTACAGCAATGCATTAGCTTTTGATCTTTTGCCCAAATATTTTGGCAGCTAAATTGAATGGTCTTTGAAAGAGACATGAGATGGATATCTTCACTGCACATAGGAAAATGAGTGGTTATGACATTGATGATGATGGTCACTCTTGCATTTATTTGGTTCTGTGTTCTCCGGTGTATTTGATATAATAATATATATACATAATAATAACAACACATTTAGACAGATACAAATATATTTATACATACATATGTTTATAGTAATACATGTGCATATATATACATTTACACATATATATATATATATATGCATACAGATACTTTTCTATCAAGTCCCAAGCCCTAATGCTGAGCCAGCAATTAAACAAATGGCAGACGCTTTGTATTAACCCCTCCCCCTTCCAAGAAAGAGAAAGAAAAAGGAAGAAAGACTCATGGGTTGGAGACTAAACTACACAGCTTTCATGGAACAGTAATGATAAAAAAGAAAATGATATGTGCACAAATAGATACAAACCCACTATCTGTGCTTCCCCCCAGTAATTCTCTGTCTCACCCCTAAGGCTGCAGGGCAGGCCCTAGTAAAGTCCTGGAGTGGACTGCTGGACTGGGTGGCAAACAGGAGCTGGAGACAGGAATTCATGGATTCAGGAACACATGGGTTGGGATCAAAGGCAGAAGAATGTCCAGACTCCTCCCAGGATGTCAGGAGGAAGAGAGCTTGACTTTCTTCATCCCTCAGCTTTACACTGAATATGACGTGCATGGAAGGGAATATATAATTTGTTCAGGTTTGGTCACATGTCCAGTCTGCTCCTCTCCACAGGGGAGTTGCAAGTGTGACCTCTTTTCCTTGCTTTTGTTTCCAGTGCTTAAAAAAGTTTAGCAAAACCAAGTGGTGACCTTGGTTTCTATAGGATTGTGTATAACCAAGAGCATTTCTGCACACCATGCTCCAGCAGGAACTGGAGTGCTATCAGCCCTAGAAGCAGACACTGACTGAAAAACATGCTGATAATTTTCAAAAGTAAAATTATTCAGAAGAGGCTTTGCTGAAAAGTAAAATTACTGAAAAGAAAATGGTACTATCCTGGCTCAAACCAGGGTATTTCCCCAGGTCTTCTCTTTGAAATGGAGGAGTGTTCCTGGCTTGGTGACAAAGCTTCAGAGACCATGTCTGTATGACAGAGCAAATGTGTATCCCTTCTAGAAACTAAGCATAGCTGAAGTTGGAAGGACAAATATTTCCTATCAGAAACACAGACTCAAGGAATCATAGAATAGTTTGGATTGGAAGGGACCTTAGAGGTCATATAATCTAATCCCCTCTCCAGTGAGCAGGAACATCCTCAACTAAATCAAGTTGTTCACAGCCCCATCCAACCTCTCCTTGAATGTTTCCAGGGACGGGGCATATACTACATCTTTGAGCAACCTGTTCCAGTGTTTCACCACCCTCATTGTAAGAAATGTCTTCCTTAAATCTAGCCTAATTCAACTCTGCCCTATCACAACACACCCTGCTAAAAATTCTGTCCCCATCTTTCTTACAAGCCCTCTTTAAGTATTAAAAGGTCTCACTGGAGTCTTCTCTTCTCTAGGCTGAACAACCTCTCTCAGTCTGTCTTCATAGGAGAGCTGCTCCAGCCCTCTGATCATCTTTGTGGCCTCCTCTGGAGCCACTCCAGTCTTTTCTTTCTTTCTTCTGCTGAGGATTTCAGAGCTGGATGCAGTCCTCCAGGTGGGGTCTCATGAGAGCAGAGGGGTAGAATCACCTCCCTCTACCTGGTGACTTTCCTCCTTTTGATTCAGCTCATTTGGCTTTCTGAGCTGTGAGTACACATCACTGCTTCACATCCAGCTTTTTATCCCCCAGTAGCCTTAAGCCTGCAGGGCTGCTCTCGATCCCTTCATCCCCCACCCTGTATTGGTGTGGGGCCTTTCCTGGACCAAGGTGCAGGACCTTGTACTTGGCTTTGTTGAATCTCATGGGGTTCACATGAGCCCACTTCTCAAGCTTGTCCAGGTCCCTCTAGATGGTGTCCCATCCCTCAGAGATGTTGACCACGCCACTCAGCCTGCTGTCATGTGTAAACTTGCTAAGGGTGCACTTGATCCCACAGTCTACGTTGTTGGTAAAGACATTAAATGGTACTGGTCAGAATATGGACCCCTGAGGGACATCACTTTTCACTGATCTCCATATGGACATTGAGCCATTAACTACTACCCTCTGGATGTCACCATTCAACCAGTTCCTCATTCACCAAATATTCCACCCATTAAAAAAATCCATACCTCTTCAATTTAGAGAGAAGGATATCAAAATGCCTTTCAGAAATCCAAATAGATGACACCCGTAGGTCTTCTCTCGGTCGCTGGTGTTGTCATTCTACCACAGAAGGTGACTGGGTTGGTAAGGCATGAAGCCATGCTGGCTATCTTGACTCACCTCCCTGTCCTCCACGTACCTTAGTTTAGCTTCTAGGAGGCTCCATGATCTTCCTGGGCACAGAAATGAGGCTGAGAGATTGGTAGTTCCCAGAGTCTTCCTTTCTACTCTTTTTAAAAATGGGTGCAGCATTTCCCTTTTTCCAATCACTTGGGATTTCACTTGACTGCCAAGACTTTTCAAATATCATGGAGACAGGCTTGGAAACTACATCAGGCCATTCCCTCAGGACTCTGGGGTGCCTCTTGTCTTGTCATTTGACCCCATAGCCTTGCCCATATTGAGGTTGGTCAGATGGTTATGAACCTGATCTTGTAGTGTGGGGGCCTTAACTTCCCTAGTCAGGTCTTGTCATCAACTGGGTAGACAAATTTGTTTCTGCCCTTTCATTTCCACTGAGACTATGAATTCTTCCCATTATACTGGCACCTAACAGAAAAAGGAAACTACCTCTGACCTTATTTTTGTAAATAAACAGCATGTGAAGTTACCAGGAATAGTTCCCTCAGGCTCTTCTTTCTGCGAAAAGACATACAAAGGGTTCCTTTGCTCATCTTGTACGTATATATTACATACAGCAAATAATATACATATTGCCATTTAAAATACTAAAAAGACTATTTATTTGATAAGTAATAATACAGAGACAGTGACTTTGCAATCTCCAAATAGGGTTGTGCTTTGACAGGGAGACAGTGGTGCTATTAAAAGCTTGACATTTATCACTCACAGTGGTTAAATTTATCATGGTATTTTTGGCATTTGGCAATCTAAGTATAGAGAATGCCACAAATACCACAGAACAGATAAATACTGATGTGTAAAATCCAGCAAAATGCTGGTGATTGCTTTGCTAAACCTGTAGCACTCGCTCTATGTTCTGGAAATGTGTCACAGGTCCCATTCGCAAGGATTTTCTCAGTCTGGAAAAAGAAAAAAAGTGTTTGTCATGTTTTTTGTTTCCTTTATCTTGCCTATTTAGACAAAAAGGTCTTTTGTATGGGAGATATTTCTGTGTCTCCTTGTAGCCTCCAGAGCAATTGAGACCCTGTCAGAGACCCTGAGTGTCCTAAAGCTAATAAAACCAAGATCACAGATGAAATGGGGTCTATCCGGTACATAAAGGTTATGAAGTGTTCCACTGGAAAATATGCCATGTATCTTGTGACTAACACCAAACTGTGAAAGTCTCGCTGGAAAAAATGGATTTTCAAGCTGAAAGTTGTCCTCTAGGATATAATTTAAGAGTTCTTGAGCTCTATTTAAATCCTGAAGGACAAAATGGATATAATCCATCACAATGTACCCTTACTCTAAGACACACAAAAAATCATCATTATTTTCTTTGCAATAACTGCAGAAAAGACATTAAGATATCAAAGGGCATATTGGAACTATCTTTTCTTTACCTAATAAAACAATTACAGTGGTGGAAGACGAGATAAAGGCTTTGCAGTCTTACAGTGTTGGGTTTTTGGATTCAGGGCATCAGAATCCCATTTATACCTTGAAAAAATATTGTTTCTTGACTTGTCTCCTGTGCACATGAAATGGACAGCTGCTCTTGAGTCTTATCTGCAGGTGAATTTCTGTCCTTGCTTGACTGGAGGATGTGCTGTGGTGTTTTAGCACCTATTCTCATAGATATTAGGTTGTGTAAAAGATACTTTGCTGCAGCTTAAAAAAGCATTGCAAAAAGTGGAAAGAATGTGACCTATAGTTGTGAACAAGTTCTTCCTCTCTAGCGATGATGTCACTTGATTATTTCATAGGATTCTATCCTTGCAGGACAGACCTAAGCCTAGAGATTGATAATTTCCCTGCCACAGAGTGGCTGAGACTGGCTATTTGATTACCTGTGAAGTTTTCAAATGCATCTGGCTACAGCAGATGGCACTGAAGAGTATATAATGAAATTCCTGGGCTGTTGAAAAAACCTTTGTGCTACCAGTCAGTCCTGCTGTCATTCCTTGGCATCAACTCTTCACATTCATTTGGCATGTGCTGTCCCCCAGATTCCCTGCTGTTCCCACAAACACAGTTTTCCTGGTGAAAGCAGTGGAGAGCAGTGTGTTAGGGAGTGAGAGTACTCTATCCAAGCTCAGTAATTTCTACAAGCACTTAACATTTACCTAAATCATAGGTAAGTTGAGCTCTTTAAAAAAAATCTCTTGAAAAGTGGAATGTGTTATGCTTCTTAAGTACAATTGTATTATTTTGGAAGTCTGGAACACCAGCTATAGCTTAAATGCTGTTGTGCAGATATAACAAAAATGCTGCACTATATTCATAGGTCCATTAGGAAAAAAAAAAGGCCAAATTCTCAGCTCGTATAAATTGGAACACTGCTCTTGTTTGGAAGCCAATGATACTAGAAGGAGAGTCTGAAGTAGATGGGAGTGTGGCTATTTTCCTGAACAGTTTTTCCAGTTTCTCCAGTGTATGCTTTTAATTATCCATTGGTTATAGTGGCTGAAAAGGGTCAAGTGAAGACACTGTCAGATTCTCTTTGTCCAAGGACACTTTGTGTGGGTTTTTTAAACTCGGTGTCTTGGGCTAGATTCCAGTGAACCTTGCTGCAGACACTAAGGTATAATTTAAATGCTGGTGCATTCAACTTTTAAATTGTTTATTATGCCCACCAAAATGCTGGTGATTTTATGTCTTAAAAGCAGCTGCATAGCTCTGAATGTACTTTTTGCTTTCTAAGATGATTTTCATAATACATATCAAATATAAGAAACCCTTTTGTGTTCTCTGAAGAAAGCAGTGCTCTGCAGTCACAGAAGGCCTCTTAGACTTTGAGTGTTGCACTATTAACTTTGCCTTTTCTGTGTTTATTGTTTTTTCTATTTACACATTCACTTCATGAAAAATAAAAATATTTTAAGAAGTTATGCATAGCCATTGTAGCAGTGTGCTTGATTTTTTCCAGAGCCAGCTGTGATAGGTGATACCCTCTGTGCAGAACAATCATCACTGCCCTGTGATGGAAGTATATTGTCACTTCCCAGTTCTGAAAAGGCTCTTTGACCCTGCTGCCAGAGAAAAGAACAATTAAATATCTTTTATTTTTGTGATATGATCATTTGATATATTTATCTGATCAAAACTCCCACTGAAAAGAAAACTCTTATTTATCATGTCTCGCTTTACACGATGCCTTCTTTTTCCAAAGTCATCTTAAATAACTGAAGAAAACCACATTATTGGGAAGGTTTAGTTACAAGAGAAGAAACCTTATAAAAAGGGAAACTCAGTGCCTGTTCTCTGTCTGAGAATGCTTTGATCATCATAGCACAGGTAAGAGGTTTGCCACCCAAATTGGTGTAGCTTGCTGTCCACACACTGCATGAAGTATATTTTCCATTCAAGAGGAGCTCTGCCTGCATGGTGTGTGTGACTCATCCACCTGTCTAGTTGCTGTTCTTTGGATTAATTGATAGATCTTTGAGCTCATGTTTTCTCTCATGCCTTGTTTGTCTTTGTGACAGTCAAATTTGGATTTCACACATTCATTTTTTGCCATACACAGTATCTTCAAGACCAAGGAACAGTTTGCACTGACATTTCAGGTAGCATGACATTGGACTTTGATAACTAGTTGGTGTAATTAAACTAAATAGGCTTAAAAATATTTATTTTTTTGTCTCTTCATCTGTACTAGTTTTCCTGTAAGCCTTTGGTCTTTGTAATAAAATTTCTGCCCCATAGTAGGTCTTTCACTCTGCAGAATTTTTTGAAATAATGAAGTGTATCAAACAGCATTAATGGAAAAAAAAAAAAAGACAACAGATCAATAATTTATCCATGTTTTTTGACATACTATTTACTAACATATTTTTAAACAGGGCACGAATTTGTTTTTATCAGCAAATACTTGAAGTGAATTGCCTATTCTTTTTCCACTGACGCTATAGGATATAGATATACTTAAAAAGTGAAATCAGGGCCAGAAATCTATTGATTTCTGTTCCTCAACAACAGAAGAGATCTAGTTTTGAAAAAACACTGGATAGCTGCATCTCAATGTGAGGTCTTGAAATTCCTGTCTGAAAATGTTGTATGTGTGTGCAATTTTAACCCATCTTAACCATGTGAAAATCTTTATTAAATCTGAAGCTTAGGAGCCCTGGCGTTCCTGTTTTGCCAGGAGAAATCCTGTGTTTCACCGTGGCTCTGGGCTAAGAAGGAAAATGGCAGTAAATCCGTATGGGAAAAGGCAGGCTTACTATCCCATGTCAGAATGGTTTGAACGCAGTCTGAGCAGGTCTGCTCTGAGGAGGCTGTGTTCAGAATAGAGACATTCTGGGGCTGTGACTGAAAAAAATAACATTCTGTATTTTGTTTTTTGTGTGCCTGAGACTCTCAGGCACATGGTATGATCTTGAGTGTGCCCTAGACAGGGACAGGAGTTTGACTTGATGATCTTGATGGGTCCCTTCCAACTTAGCATAATCTTTGATTCTGTGAGTCTATGATACAGAGGGGTACAAATATAAGAGATCCTTTAAGCTGGAAAAATAGAAAATGTAGATAAAACATAATGTAGTATTTGCAGTAAATCTTAACACTTGTTATAAAATAATAGTTGATAAAATTGTACACATAAAGTGTTTACCCACTTGCATTTAAGTGTGTGTATGTGTGTGTGTATACATATATATATATATATATATATATATATTCTATATATATATAGACACATGACACTTTTCTTCTTCTGTTGTAACCTTTGAAGTTCAACTGACACTGTTTAATGGCAGCCTCTCTGTTTCAGGGCCTGTGTGAGGTGTTCAGCCTGGCAAGAGGTGGCTAATGGAGCCGTTTGGTTTCCCTTTGATCCTCAAGCAGATGTAGAGCTGGGCAAGCAGGAGCAGGAAGGTGCGAGGGGTGACTCCAACAGCTGCTTGGTGCTGCTGCCAGTGAGATCCAGTCTGCCCACACCAGACCCCTGAGACTCTTGGGAACGATGTGGATAAAGAAGGTATGTGGATAAGGAAGGTGTGTTTTTTCCTGCTATTTCCTACTCAGTAGAATAGACCTTAGATTCAGGAAATCATGGAGCAAGTGACCTTGAAATTTTATTTATTTAATTTTTTTCAGTAGAAATTGCTGTCTCTGTGGTTATGTTTTTCACAGGAAAACAGTCCTCACTTTCTAACAGGAAAGCATGGAAGACATTGCAATCAGCAACCTCTAAATCTTAAATTCAAAGTAAATACCTGGTTATAAATGAGGGCAGATTTGCACAGGGTATGTGTAAATCAGTGCAGCCCTTGAGCAACTCTGACCTATGTGAGAAATGATGTGGGTTTCACTGTTATCTAGAAACATAAACTGTAGCTTCCTATACCATAGCAACATTGCACATAATGCTGATCTGTCTTTTTCCTAAAAGCACAGAAATAAATCACAAACACTTGTAGGTGTTCTGCAATGTTTTATGGATGATTTAATTTATCTTTTTCTCCTGTTCTGTCACAAATTCTTTCCTGCAGCGTAGTCAAAAGTACATAATTTCTATTAGAGTCTGGAAAACATAGTTAGGAATTGAATATTTCAGAACATGATTTTTTTTTTTTTTTCAAAATCTATAGGGAGCCACCTCAGTGTTCTATGGGACAAGAGAAACTGAACAGTGTAATGACAGCTTTATAAAACTCAGAGCTTTTGAGTCATAGAAAGTTTTGATATTCTAAGTTTGATTTTTGCTCCATTTTTGAACAGAAAGGTTACAAAAATTCCCTTAAATTCTTATTCTGGAAAAGTTTTTTGTTTAGAAAATATTAACAAATGGTGTTCTGAAAACAAAGGATGCTCAGCAGCACTGAACAGATGCTGTTTGTTAGTAACAGTTGTGGAATTCACAAAAATGCCAGTTTAAATCACCACCTGTGAAATCCAGATGTGCATGATGGGGATGGTCTGGGAAATTATTCCAGGTCCATGAATCAGTACTTTCTAGTGAAAATATGTTCATATGTGGAGTAGCTTAAATATTTGAGACTTTTAAAAAATTGACACTTTCAAATGTTTATAAAACTTAAACTAACTTGAAAACTTTCTTTTAATATAACACAAAGTCTACAAAACATGTCAGATTCTTCTCTCAAGCCCATGACTATATTCTTGATCCACATGTGGTACAGTTACTGAAAAGATAACTCAATAGCTCAATGACTCAATAACTTTCATCTAGAGCCCTACCTGGGACATAGTCTAAAATCACATGGAATTTATTTTCCCCACGCAGGCCAATTATATCACCTTAATTGTCTAACAGAAGAGCATTTCTAGAGAATAGGAGTTCTTATGGAAAACCCTCTTCAATAATAGTCCTTTTTTTTTTTTTTTTTTCAGTCTGCCATGCTAATAGACACTTATTGTAAAATATACAGATAAATGCATACATTTGCAAAGACATGCATGTGTGTGTACACGTTTATACCTTGTATATCTGTAATTGATTTAACATAAAATATATTTCACACATTTTTATTGTAAGTGTAGAATCTTTGAATGACAGAAAGATTAAAAAACCCTCTGCACTTCTTACTGAGCTTTCACTTTTCACTCCTGTTCACTGGCATAGTTTACTCTCACATCAATCACTTGTCTGCCCTGGTTATTTCAAGGGATTGTTTCAGCCTGGCCTCTGAAGGGATGCTTTAGTGGAATCTGAATTCCCTTTTGAGACTGGTGAGACAGGGAGGGAATGGATGAGAGCGAGGGGCACCAGGAATACTGGAGACATATGGTGGTGGCACAATCAAAACAAAGGAAAGGAACTCTGCTGTAAATTACAGCACTGAGCTGAAAGCAGCTGGGAGCACAGGGATTCCACATTTGGACGAAGACAAATGTAGACAAGGCAAAGCAAAGCAGGAGCTCTGAAAAAATGCTTGATGTAATGCATTCGTACTGAAATACTGAAGCACAATTTCTCATAAACATTTTTTTCCTACGGAATAATAGAAGCATCAAAATGCTGCTTAGAGTTCCAATAGATAGGACTATTTTCTTATTATTCAATCTTATTTTTTGCTGTTATGGGTAGTCTGACACACTAGCTTTCTCATAACTTGCATTCTAATATTAGACAGTTTTAAATGTTCAGGTGTAAATGAGATCTTAAGGGTTTTTAAATTCTGGTTCCACCGAAGTAAGTAGGAATTGACATTTGTACCATGAAAACTGACTACCATGGGATTGAGATAACAGTATAGAAATGCAAATTGAAGTGTTTGGGTTTTATATAAAAGCCCCATAATTATAAATAAAGTCACTTAAGTTTCTTCTGATTACAATTCATAACTCCCTTTGATATGTAAGGAAAATAAGCCAGACTGAATCTTGACAATACTCTGTATAGGTTCTAGCACAGTGGCTGCATAATATTTCACCATAGTGCTTTAATCTGTCACATAAGGCTGCATATATTTTGGAATATGTATCCTTGAAAGAATAGACCCTAGGGGAAAAAAGTTTGTCAGTGGAAAATTATTTTCATTCATGTATTGAATTTATTATTATTTTAGTATGTGCATATTTCTTTGCATCTTTACAGTGCATATTAGATCTGATTATATGGAATACTTCATATTCTTCTGTGTCCCAGGTATTTTTGAAAGGGTCTCTCTTTAGTATGAAGCCTTAAAGCAGACATTTGGAACATTAGAGCAGTGAGATCTGCTCACAAATTTATACATAGGCTGTCAAAGTTCATGAAGGTGCATTATCAGATGCTTTAGCAGAAAGTGAGTGTTCTTTTGAGGTTGGTGAAAGACAGAAGAGAAAACCAGGTGACTGGCAATAAATGATCTGTCTACTGGAATATTTTACTACTTTTTGTACTGCTTTCCAGGGCCTGTCAGTTCATAATGATTTGATTCAATTAAATTTTTCTTCTAGCTGCAGCCTATCTGCAAACAAACTGGAGTTTGCTCTCAGGAATCTGCACAAAGTGCATAAAGTGCTGCACTGGGACCTGTATATATGCCAGAAATATATGCAGTTGTGATCCAGTGTATATGTCCAAACTATTTCCAAGGAAATTGATTTGAGTTGTTAGTTTGCTGACAAGAAGGTCCTTGTGGACAGATGACCACAGGTGACCCCAGTGAAACTAGAGTGATTTTGTCTGATAGGGAATAAAATATTCTGTAACAGGAAAAATTAAAATTTGTTTTCTATTTATAACTGTTACATTTAGGTATTATAAATTCTCTTAGTTCAAAACACTGAGGGATATTTACTCAATATCTGAACCCCCTGAATATTTCCCAAACTACTCACCCATCCCCAGTAGCAATAGTTATAGAAACTGAGTATGACACATGTACTCTCACTAACAAAAGCTTGTTAATATTCATGTATTTATTATTTATTAATAACATTCTCAGATTTTATGAAAAACTTTATAGCAATCTTCAGTGGTAGATACGAGTCCCTGATGCACAATAGAGACTTAAGGTGATAATCAGGATAATTTTGTCTGTTTATGAATCAGACAAAGCCCTGAATTCTGTGCACTTGACACCTGTCCAGGTGTCTGAAGTGTGAAGCATATAAATGCTGGCTGTATTCCATCCTCACAGCAAGATCACAAATGCTTGCTCTGCTATTGGCAGTTTTGACACAAACCCTGTTGACCAGATGTGAAGGGTGCACTATCTATTTCTTGGCAGCAAAACCAACAGTGTCCTAAAAATGTTGCTACTCTCATGTAGGACTAAGGTCATTAGTACATCCAGATCTTGCACCTTTTGGGAAGCTTTTACTTTTCAGATTATAGGAAAAATGTGATGTAAAGCACAGGACTTGTCTCTTGCAGGAATTTTCTTGAAGAATAAAACATAGGGAGGGTTTCTTATTAAGATGCTCATAGCAGCTGACTGCAGTTAGGATTGTATTCATACAGTGGAGGGAGAATGTATGTGCAAATGCTCATTTTAATGAGAGAGAAAGTGTAGGTGGAAGCAGATGACCTAGATGATTTTATGAATAAAAGATATAATCTGATGCAATCATTTCATTAGTACACACATGGCACCAAATGAAAACAGAGCATAGCAGATGGCTTTGAGAGGTTTTAAAAAGGCATTTTCAATTTAGTAGCTAATGACTTAGATTTCATGGACTATATGAAATACTATGAGAAAGAAAACACCAGTCTTCCAAAGGAAGTTCTACTGTTTTATGAAAGTAATGCTGAAAAATCTCTCTCTTGTGACACAGGCTAGAAAATGCAGTCACAAAGCAGATAAGGAGCAAAGCATTTCACAGTATGTTCTAAATAAATAACAGATTATTTACTTTAGTAATTACTTATGGTGCTTTGCTCCCAGTTTTCTGCAGTTCATGGAGAACAGTGGTTTTCAATATAATAATGAAATATGGTCATTTGTCATGCAGTTTTGGATTCTACATGTGACATTTATTTATTTATTGCAATTATGGAACCACTGTGACCAACTGCAAAAAAAGGTCATCAAGGTAGTGCTGAAAATATGTAGCTTTATTTTAAGGTAAAATATTCAGAATATATTTGGGAGGGATGTGTACTTTAAAATGAGGTAGTATGTGGGGAAGACATCTGTTAAGATCTGGATTCTGTTTTTGCATCAGTAACTCTCAGCATAGAAAATACCAAAGCAGGGGAATGCTATTGTGTGGCACACTGTCTGACAGCAGGTATGGCACTAGCCATGTGGCTTCTTCATGCTGTCCCAGCCATGCCATCCACGTCCAGGCTGCAGGGGGTTTGACAGGAGAGCCAAATGTGTCAGATCTGCTCCCAGTCTGATCAGCTTGGGATACTTGAGGAATGTGCAACCAGCAGGATTTGACTCCTCTGGACCCTTTACAAAAAGGGCAAAAGGGCTGGATTTGTTAGAGACAATTTGGCCTACAGCTTCTTAGAGACAGATTAACCTCAGTTTGTCATCATATTGAGGACACATACAGTCTCATTCTTCTGACCTAATCCAAGATCAACCCCAGTCTCTTTTATTAACCCCATTATTTTATCATGAATTAATATTGTGGCAGTGACATGTTTGACCAAATGCAGACTCTGATGTTTTCTTTTTGCAAAGCTGGTTTGAGGTCATAGTAGGAACAACAGAGTTTATACTGAATTTTTTCTGTAGAGGAATGCTCATTCTTACTGAATGAAAAGCAAACCAGATGGAAATACACTCCCCTCCCCAAGTGCCTATTCTAAGGGGGAAGCTGATTTTGTTTCCTTTGTATGCAGCTGATAAAAACGATACTGACCAGGCTAGGCCTGACCCTGATGCTCAGTGGTATTGCTGCTTTATTAGGAAATGATTCTTTGTAAGCTGGGAGACATAAAGCTTTGCTAATCCTGAATGCTTGTGAATGAAATGTAGGCATGGTTTTCTAATGCAAATACCATACACTCTGCAATATGCATCCACAGGCTTCTTGGCAGCTTGCTGCTCTGCAAATCCTAGCTTTACCATGGGCTGAAGTGTTCAGAGGAATGGTGTGAAACCTAAGATGAACCTTCAGAAGCCGAAAATCTTCTTATGTCTGCAACATTCTTACAATCATGACTATACATAGTCTGAGCACTTTGTGATTTAGACAATTTGTCAGGCAAGTCCACAGGTTGCTGCTCTACATGTAATGGGCATTGGAAGTGCAAATAATTACAGTCTTCATACACCTTCCAGTGCTGCACTAAGCACTCACAGAGCATTGCCACTGGTCCCTATTTCTTTTATTTTGGCAATAATTCAGGGCTAAAATTAAGGACAACAATTCATAACCTCAGAAATCTTACATGTTAGTTTGACATATACCAAACTCTTTTGAATTTTCCAGTCACTTAAAATGAATGTTAGCATCACGGTAGAAACTCTCACAGGAAAATTATTTTTTCCCGAACTCACTAAGGTCTGAAGCTCAGTAAACTTTCTCAAATCTAAGGCCAATTTTCTTGCATGTGAATATGGTTTGGGTTACTGATGACTGATGATGAGGTTACTGATAAAAATCCAGAGAGGTCACCTATTTTGGGAAAAGATGTAACTCCTACAAGAGCAGGCCTGAAAGTATTTAACTTTAAACCAGATTTAAATGAAACTCAATTTCATAACAGTGCTTACATGTTTCTAGCATTCATTGATAAAGTTTCCCTTCCATGTTTTCACAGCTGGGCTGCCAGTATTAAATAGAACCCATCATGCACAGCAAACACTGATTCAGCTGTCATTGATAGGCCGGTGTCTGATATGATTTGAATTCGATTCCTTTTTTTTTTTTTTTTTCTTTACTGAACCTAGAAGCTAAAAAAAGTGACTTTTCTATTCCTGTGCTATCCTTTGTGAAATTTTTATATTTATCTGTGAACCAAAATCTCTTCTCTTCAGTAATTTCAATCATGGGCTTTCCCTCTCTGTTTGGATTGCTAAATAGGATTATCATCATTAGCTTCTTAGCATATTCCCTGCCCTCTCTCCTTCTACACATACATTACTGCTTCCTCTACTGCTTTGATTGCTCTCATTTTCAGCTCCATCTGCAAATAGATACTTTGAGGTTCTTATGAGACACTCAGTCATCAGGCTAGTTGTGTCAATACTACAGACCTCTTAAAACAAAAAGACACAACCTCTTTAGTTATGTTGTCACTGCATCAGCAGGTTTTAGAAACTACGTGGGAAAAAGAAAAAAAAGAAACAGAAAAAAAGCAGGCATTGTGAGAATCAGCTTTTAAGAAGAATGCAGTCAGATTTTGAGGAAAAACAATGATTATTCAGTTTTCCCAGTAATGCCTAGTAGCAGGAGGAAGGCAACAATCCAGATTATTGAATGTTTCTCCAGAGACTTTGGGATAGAAGAAAAATCTACCAATTTCTGTGTAAACAGAGGCATTCACTGATCTTCTTATTTGATACTTCACTAATTCAAAGATTTGGGGATCCAATCAGGCAACTGACCCAATATCATGTGAATCAGAGACCATCTGCATGCTCCAAATAATAAGACAGCAAACCTTGGGGTGTCTAAAACACACAGATGTCCTCCGCACAGATAAAGTTTGTCCCCACCTATTCAAGAAACACTTAACAGCATTAATACAAGACAGAATTGTTTCATGAGAGAGATGCAAATAAATCAAGGACTACACTGTTTACAACAGCCTAAGCAGTCTGCTTTTGAAAGAGACTGTTTTTGTTGAGTTTGCCAGTAAGCATTATGATCAGAATGACTAGAATATTTCTTATGCTGCTTTTTAGTAAGATTGAGCCAAAAAGAACAGCAGGTATGAAGCTATACTCGATCTTTATGGAAATACACAGAATACATTTTACACTTCTCCACCAGAGAAGAGATTCCAATTGGTGCCATTATTTTGTGTAGAATTATTTGGTGGTGCTTCAAGTGCAGTGTCAAGGGGTACCTGTAAAACAAATTTTTTAAAAACATAGAATAGTATTTTATGGGTATAAAATATCTAATCTGATTATAATGCAGATATTTATCCAAGATACTTTTATTCTTGTGCTGTTTAGAGATTGTTTAGTGAAGGTTTTGTGACTTTTGTAGCATAAATACAATTCTAGCCTCAGAATTCTCTGAAATGGCTATAAATAGGTTTACTTTAGCCTTAGTGATTGTTACATCCGTAACTGGGGAGAATGAAGATACAGTTTTAAGTACAGTATCTCCCAAGGGTAAGCAGCCCGAACAGGTAAGGTTACCGCTGTATGACACCGCTGTTTTGTAAGCGGCAGAAAACGCCGGCTCCCTGGGAGAGAGGCAAAGCCCAGCAACTCCTGGGAACACCCCCGGTGTCCCAGGCACGCCCTAGAGCAGCTTTTCAAACCAGCAGCCTGGCGGGGCTGCCCCCCCCTCTCCCCGGAGCCGGCCGAGCGCCAAGCGCCGGGTGCGTGCGGCGGGCGGGGGCGGGTGGGTGCCCGGCCGGGGCGCCCCGGTAAGGGGGGACATGGGTGCACGGCGAGCCTCGTGCTGGCTGGGGCAGCTCCTCCTCCGCCCTCCCTCCTCATCCTCCTCCCCTTCCTCCTCCTCGTTGGGTTTTTTTTTTTTTTAATCTTTATTTATTTATTTAATTTATTTTATTGCGTTTATTTATTTATTTATATTCACCGGAATAATAGAAAATGAGAAAATCCGAGCGTTGCTTTTGGCTGCTCTCCACCAACCTGTCAGTGACGCAAGCGGAGACTACTTAAAGGCAGATTAGAGGCAGCAAGACATTAAAAGCCAACCTTCCTCCCTCCACGCCGCGGATCCGCCGGCCACCAGCCGAGCGGGCCGGGCCGGTGGCGGCCGCCGTGGGGCCCAGAGCCCGGTACAGCCCAGTGTAGCCCAGCCCGACACAGCCCAGCACAGCCCGGCACAGCTCAGAACAGCCCCGCCGAGCCGGGAGTCCTCGGCAGAGCTGCAGCCTCCAGCCGCCTTCCCGCCACCGGACTGCGGGCGGTAGAGGGGCGTTGCTCTTTCGCTTGTTTTCCTCCCCCTGCAAGGAGAAAAAAAAAAAAAAAGGGAGGGGAGGAGGGGGGGCAAGGAAGGAAGAAGTGAAGAGATCCCCTCCGCTTGCCAAAGTCTTTGTCTCCGGATGAACAGCGATGGGGGAATGGACTATTCTAGAGAGGCTACTGGAGGCTGCCGTGCAGCAGCATTCTACTATGATAGGGAGGTAAGAGCTACGGGGGAGCTACGGAGGGCACGGGAGGGATCCTCTTCCGTCCGAACGGGCGGGTTGGCGGCACACACCGGGTCCCGGGTTTGGGGACACCTTTCTGGCGGGGCTCTTGCGGTGGGTGGCTTGAGAGCGCGCGCGTGTGTGCGCGCGGCACAGGGTCACCGGGGCTTGGGGACACCTCCAACGCCGCCGTCCTTGTCTCCGAGGCGCCATGGGGCAGCGGGCGGCCATCCGGGCGTCCCGGCCGCCATCGGCGTCCCGCCGCCGGAGCAACCCGGCGTTGCTCCCTTCCCCTGCTCTCGGGGGCCCGAACCGGTCGCTTTTCCTCCGAAAGGCGGCGGAGCGAGGGGGAGCGCTGAGCGCCGCCCGGGCTTTCGGGCAGCCGCGGGTTCTCTCGCCGCACAGTTCCGCGCCGAGGCGATGCTACGCGGGAGCGGGGCCGGCGGCAGCGGCGGCGGCGGATGGTGTCGGTGCGGGGTTAGGCGGCGCGGGGTCCCGGTCAGCACTGGACAGCTCCCGGCCGCGCGGCGGCGGCGCGCACTGACGGGCTTCTCTGTTCCAGGATCCTGCTGACCGTGGTGGTGATCTTCAGGATCCTCATTGTGGCCATTGTAGGGGAGACGGTGTACGATGACGAGCAAACTATGTTTGTCTGTAACACGCTGCAGCCAGGCTGCAACCAGGCTTGTTACGACCAGGCTTTCCCTATTTCTCATATAAGGTACTGGGTGTTCCAGATCATCATGGTGTGCACTCCCAGCCTTTGCTTCATAACGTACTCCGTTCACCAGTCTGCTAAGCAGAGGGAACGGAGGTACTCCACTGTCTTCCTCGCCTTGGAGAGGGACCAGGATTCAATGAAGCGTGAGGACAGTAAGAAAATCAAGAACACGATTGTCAATGGGGTGCTACAGAATACTGAGAACTCCACCAAAGAGGCAGAACCAGACTGCTTAGAAGTGAAGGAAATCCCTAATCCTGCTATCAGAACTACAAAGTCAAAGATGAGGAGGCAAGAAGGCATTTCTCGATTTTATATCATCCAAGTGGTCTTTCGAAATGCCCTAGAGATCGGATTCTTAGTGGGACAGTATTTTCTGTATGGATTCAATGTCCCTTCCATGTATGAATGTGACAGATACCCTTGCATTAAAGAAGTAGAGTGCTATGTCTCTAGACCCACTGAGAAGACTGTGTTCTTGGTGTTCATGTTTGCTGTCAGTGGGATTTGTGTGGTGCTCAATTTGGCAGAACTGAACCACTTGGGCTGGAGAAAGATCAAAATGGCAGTGAGAGGAGTACAGGCAAAAAGGAAATCCATATACGAAATCAGAAATAAGGACCTGCCAAGAATGAGCATGCCTAACTTTGGCAGGACTCAGTCAAGTGACTCAGCTTATGTGTGAGGCTGTGACAGAACTGAAGCACTGTGCCAGGTGGAACAGACCCAGACACCGTTAGGGAAAGGTACATTGCTTAGGCAAGCATTTTATCAAACCACCAAGAAAGCCATTAAGGTATTGGATCTGCACTTACTGAACTAGCTGCAAAATGCAGTGCTATGTAAAAGACTGAAAAAACAGCTATAAACCCATGCTTGATCTAGCCTTACAGCACAGCCACTATTCCTACTTTTCTTTCCAGTGATTGGGTGTCACCCGTTTTGCGAGCGGCTTTCTGGTCGCCCTTAGGAAGGATAAGTTTACAGTTTGGGCTGTCTGACTGTTGTAAATGTGTAGAATGTTCATATTAAAATCTGCAAGGATACTCTATATGGGGTGGGATGGGGTGGGGGAAACTTGAAGTATGCAGATAGATGTAAGCATGTTTTATACAGAGGGTAGTTCCACCTTAAGGGACCTGACCACAGCTCAATCAGGATATCTGCGTTCACCTATCTCACAGATGTCTTATAATTTTTTGCTTGTCTAAATCAGAGAGTTTATTCCTGGTGTGTATTACTAGCTACTTTCTATCATAGTTTGTGCATCAATTAGTTACGCCGAGCAATAAATGCTAAATATAATTTTGCCATTTTTTTGTTTGCCTGTCCACACACAAACACACCGGAGACCTTAATCATCTTTCATTAGTTGTGATCTGCAAAATATATCAGTACATTTCAGTTCATTCCCTAATATGTGCATGAATAAGATGGAGTTGGTTCATGCCAGCCAAGTTATGTATTTACCTACAATTACCTAGGATGACACACATACCAAAGGAACAGAGTTCATTGCTTTTAACTGTGAATATATCACCTTCTCTCTGCTCTTATTTATATAAGTGCCATACTCAAAACATCTAACTCTGTACTTAGTCAAAAGGTTGTCTTGGGATACCAGCTGGAATAAAGTAATTTTATACTCTCCTTTGTTTATTTTATGCTATTTGTTTAGTCATTGCAACGGTGTAAAAAGTAGCTAAAATATCTATTGATAAATAAAGTATTTGCCTTTTTTTGTAAGCCAGAGAGATTTGTTCTTCTTTACTATTGTATGCAGTTGTAGAAACATACAGGGTCAAAATAACTGACTTAAAACAGTTCTTCTTCAGGGTTTAAAGTGTCTTGTTGATATTCTAAACTCTAAGTGACAAAACCTGGGAAATCAGAACTGTTTGTTATATCTGTTTTCCTCCTTAAGCAAACTTTTTGTCTTTAAAGCCTGATCCAAAGCCCACTGACACCAACAGCCTTCTTTCTGCTGACACTAAGGGCGGCACAGTTGGCAGACAAGGTCACTCTAGCAATAGCCAGAGTACATTTGCCTATAAATGAAACAATTGTAGTTTTTAATCCGGGAATAATCCAAATAGTAACCTCAGCTTTTCTGCCTTACAGCTGGTTCAAGAAATATACTGTTCATGTCCCATCAACTTACTGGTAAGCCACTGGGGCAGTCGCAAATAAATCTCTGTTAGCAGCAATCATTTTAAGACAGGATACTAAGTTTTTCTTAAGGACCTTACTTAGTTCCCACTGAATTAAACAGAAAATATCCTGCTGGCAACAGTAGGAGTTGGATCAGGACTAAAACACCATACAAGTGCATTCCTAACTAAGTATTATCTGCCCTTTAAAGAAAAGGGCCAAAATGGTGCTGGAAAATTTGGATATAGTTTATAACACAAGAAGGAGACAGGGGCTCAGAGTCACAAATGGCCTTTTGATTGCATTTTATTTCAAGCCTAAAGATGGATTTTATTGTATTTTCGCTTGGAGATAATGCATATAAATCTTTTCCTCTTGGCTTACAGTAAATAACATTTCATTCTTGTGGTTTGCCAGCATTGTCGCTTAAAAAAAGTCAATTAATTCTTAGATAGTGTATTCAATATCACTTTCATGGAGGTCTTTTTTCCTCCACTGTGAAATACAAAAAGACTCTGAGATGTGTCATGTTTTGAAAGATTTAAGAAATATTTTTCCTTATGTATAAAATGAACAGTTTTTCCAATTTGATTATAAAAACCTATTAAGATGGATTTCTCAAATGACTCTTTGTGATATAAATGCACATTGATATTGCTAGCTGACTGCATGCTCACTGGAAAACTGCATGTTATTTTTAGAAGGACAACATGGCAGCTAAAATCTCCATCTGCAATATAACAAGCTTCTAAAGATTTTTAATTGACACACAAATCCCAGTCTGATTTTAATTTTGCAGAGTCCTGGGATGGTTTGCAAAAATCTCCTTTTGAATAGATGTAGAAGAGAAAAATGTTGTTTGACAGTCAAAAGGATTGATTTAATGCTGAAGAAATGGGAGATTGTGTGCAAAGGACTCAATCGAGTGCCAATTAAAGTTGAAGTAAAAAACCTCCTAGTGAATTCACTGGGCTTTGTTTCAGATTCAGCATAATTTCCTGTTAGGCAGGAGCCCTAATGCAAGTTATTTCCAGTGACTGCATAGCAGTGTTTAGTCTAACTCTAGTGAAGGTGCATGTCTTGATAGCTTTAAAGTTCTAAATACCTTAGAATTCTTTAGCTAAGACCAGGAAAGTATTTGTTTATAACAGTCAATGCCAGTGACTTGTTTCGTTCAATTATTTTATTTAGCTGCACATTTTGTACTCCAGTAAATTCAGAATTTTCCTAAGAGAAATATATAAGGAAATGCAAATGTCAATTTCTGCAACAGGATAAGTGTTAAAATTGTCAAAGATGTATGTTTCGATCAATAGAAATGCTGTTATCCATACTTACACTAAAGAGAATATGGCTTTTCATATTTCATAGAAGATAAATGAAATGGTGTCAAGAGATCAGTTGTTCGAGCCTTCTTTTTCCATTATTTTTCGTTTCTTACCAGCTACTTAATTGTCATGGACAGGAGAAATACCGTATACATTTTTTTCCTAATGTATCATGTGAGAGTCATATGATTAATGCTGATGGACTGTTTACATGAAAGCTGACTTCATTTACAGAATAAATGCTTTAAAATTGTCACCACAACGGAAAAGTGTGTTAAGTGAACATGAAGCTGAATGGCACATTACCGGCCACTTAGGTCTTCTTCCTGCCTTCATGAAATGAATCAGTCTTGCCATTGACATCTATGGAAGAACCAGCCATTAAATGTGAAAAATGAGGTCATGTTTGCTTTATTCTTTGTATTCCCTGTTTTGTACTGGTGGACAATATTGTATGTCTTCCTAAGTTCAAACCTAAACATTGTGTTCACCGAGTTCTTATAGAAAACTGCAATAGAATTCAATACACTATTGGTTGTGTGGAATTTAAAAATTGACGTAAAATAGTGGTACCATTTTATTTTTTACAAAGGCTTGATCTTATGCTTCTCGAGCCTCTGTGAATTTAAAAAGTATTTAAATAGGGGGGTCAAACCATTTCACTCAGTATATATAAGTTGCAATGAGATGCTATGGAATGATTTTTTTAAAAATAAGGATTTTTTTTTAAATGAAAAATGGATGTATTTTTACATGGAGGAGCTGAATTGACTGTTGCTGTACATAGTTCAGAGTCGGTTGACTTTGAAGTCATCTTTCTGAAGAAAAATAAGGTGAATAAGGAGAACAATAGAGATGAATGAATCACAGAAGTGGTGAGATGTATTTTAGTTTGTTTCATGCTTGCAAAGTCAGAAACACTCAGAAACTCCAAAGCTGGCTCAGTGTTTGTAGTGTATTATATCTAGTAGGACATGATGTGGCTGCTGCCATGTAGAACCATAAGAAAAGATGTACATGGAATGTTAAATTTGAATGTGAGGAAGAATCCTTTTCATCCATATCTAAAAGAATGCATTTCTTGAAGGGCACAAGGATGGACCAGGTGGAAGTGATCCCTGTATCCTTCTGTATTTACTTTGTTTGAATAGAAATGTTCCAAATTACTCCTGTGAAACAGGTTAGAGAATTGAGTCTGGTGTGCAGCTATAGAAATGGGAATTAAAAAGTTGAAGTGAAAGAAAAAAGTGAAGAAAACAGGCATAGGTTGTAGTCATTTAGGATCTGGTCTTTTTCTTCATGAATTCAGTGATGGGACTTTTTGTTCTCTGTGAGACTAAATCAATTCCTGCATGGAGTAAAACTCAGTTTCATTATTTAATGAGATTAATAGGAGAGATTGCACTATATCTGCATTGCACACCCAGCTCTGGACAGTCTGGGATACTTTCCCCAGAAATCTTGCTTTATTGTAAGCTTTCAAAAATCATACTAGGTTAGTATCAGCTATTGGCACCAGAATCTATACCTCACTATCCTCGCAATGAAATTGCTAATATATATCTGTGAAAAAAATTCCACCAGGGAATACTTCATACGAAGTCTAAAATGTACTGAAGAAGTCAATCAGGAGTCAGCAGCCCGTGAAATAAGGGCAGATATGGAGTATTCAGCTGCACCACATTAGTAACAAGGTACACACATATATATATATATATGTGTATATATATATACATCATCATAGAATAGTAACTAAATATATACAAGATTGTTAAAATAATTTTACCTAAATTATATTAATATGTTACAGACTGAATTTCAGTGATGGGTGCAGTACAAGTCACTTATCCAAAGATGGGTACAAACTGTGCAAGTAATACACAGGCTGGTACTCTTGTAACTATATACAATGACATGCAAAAAAAACCCCAAATCACCCTTTTCTTCTGTAATTTTGGGGCTATGGTCTATCCTAATTGCTTTAGAAAGTTTAAATGAACAACTGTGTATCTACATTATAGCTGAAAAGAGGCTTGCCTTCATTGCATTAAAATCTATCAGCTTTTTCCTAGTGGTGACTGAAATGCAGGATCAATCAGATCTGTAGCTTGTGAACACCCACGTGTGCAATGACTCTCTGATGTCCCCTTTAAATTGAGTTTATCTCCTGTATTCAACAGAAGGTGAAATTAAGGTAATTTTCCACTAATCTAAATCCTTTTTACGTATGTGTTGTGGCTAGAAAGGACAAAGAAATGTTACCAGTACCTGGAGAATAATTAATAGGTCCTATAGTGATTAAGCAATTCTGGACTTGTAGCTTCTTTCCCTGAAAAAAGCATTTGCTGTATGAGATTTTCTAAAAATATATTTCATGGGACATACTTAAATGTAATACTCAGTTTTGAAATACACTGTTAAGTTTCTGATGCAATCATGGCATAGTTTAGGGGTGGACTTGGCAGTGTCCTAGGTTGGACTTGATGATCTTAAAGGTCTTTTCCAACCAAAACGATTCTAGGATTCTATGATCAATATTTTCATATTATTTTGTCAGAGAAATATCAAAAGATTGCTGGTTGAAATAGAATCAGTTTCTATTTTTTAAAAAGTGTTATTAACAGTTAATCCTATATTTTAAATCTGCTAACAAAATATTTTCTTGGAGGAGCACTAAAGTAATTATTTGCCCCAATAAAGCAACTTTGCCTCTGGAAGATATATTTTCCTTTTCAATGACAGGCTTTATTTATCAAATCTCTAAGTTGTTTTTTTAAAAATTAACATTGAACAGGGATTTTATAATGTATTACAATAACAGGTTGTGAAGAGATAAGATTAAGGAAGTATATAGAACAGCAAAATTGAAAAAAAAAGTAAGGATTTAGAGGTATTAAGGGCAGACAGGTGGGGTATGGACTTACTTTTCTCCACTTACTATGGAGTTTAGAAATAAAAGCATGCCCAGAACACATTCATGATCAAATATACAAGATTCCTTGCATTATCTCTTACGTAAGCAAGACAGTTCTAGAAACTGTTTAGAAATATTTTCCATCTTTTCTTTGAAGAATCCAATGGTATATTACACTGTCCAAAGCCATGGTGAATGCTAGCTTCACCCCTAGCCATACTGGATTTAACATATCTGGGGGTTTTTGAAACACATCACATTCTTCAGCACTGGTCTGCAATGAAAACCATTCTGACAGCAGAAAATTTACTCATCAGAAAAAAGGCACTGCTTGGCATGGGTATCCAACAGATTTAGATGAACCAGTCAGACTTAAGGCTTCACATAAAAGCAGAACTTGTGATGAATGTGAGCTACAACTCCAGTTCTGCATTGTCAGGAGAACTTTAATATAAAGAGGCTTTCACAGGTGCACTGCATGTGCTGTACTTGAGGTTCAGGTGTTTTGAAGAAAGGTAACAACCATGGGAATTCCTTTACCTTCCCCTTTGAAAGAAGCAAATAAAATCTGCACTAGCAATGTGTACAAATTTGGGTATGTACAGATTCTCAGAGGGAAAAGTTGTTGTCTGACATTGCTAAATGTTGGCAACTGAGTGTACTTAAGGAATAGTTACTTTACATATATAGAGATACAACACACACAGCTCTTTCCTACCACTTGCCATGCAAGTGGGAATATAGCTTGTTAGAGCAAGGAAAGAACTTCTTGTATCTGGTCTATATTTGTAGTAATTTCCCCAAACTTAAAGACTTCATATTTTTTTTCATGAAACTATTGAGTTTTCTCTATTTATAAAAGCAGTAGAAATACATTTTTTAAAGCAGATTTAATATTTTTAGATTAACTGAAAGGCTTCTTTGGTTTTCTGTGTGGGGAAAATTTTCTTGCTGTATTTTTCAATTTAATATTCGGGTCACTAATTGTATTGCGCCTCCAGAGATGTGTAATTTTTCTGTTTTTCTTTTTTAAATTGCCATTATTAATTATGATTCTGCACATATTTTAAGGTACTGAAATTTTTAATAAGTGTCAGCAACTACAGTCATTATTTCTTTGCTAAGTTTGCACAAGGCAGACAGTTACTTATCATTTCGGTTTAAAAAAATAGAAATAAGCCAGAAGGTTTTTATTTATCACTTTAATTATTATTCTGTTTTTAAAAATTATGTCTCCTGCATTTATTCATGTAACTTGTATGTAAGTGGAGACTGAAGATTTTTTCTGCCTTCAGCTATGTGGTTTGAATCTCAAATTTCTTTTTACTTTCAGACCAGTAAGACCACAGCATAGAAGCAACCAGAGGAATCACAATGCTTAGTGGGACACATTAAAAAAAAAAAAAGAAAGAAGCTAATATTAGAGTGACAGTGATCATATAAGTAGCATATATGAAATGAGTCATTACAGTTTAATCACAGAAATTAATATAGATAACTGCACATTACCTGCAGTCTTACTTACAAAAAGGTGGTGGTAGTAACTAATACTGAGATGTCTTTGTTTTAAAATTTTTAAATTTCTTGAATGATTGTTTAAAAATCTCCTAACATGATGCAGGGACTGGAAGATAATTGTGAAGTTGGCCCATCTTCTTAGTTACTGAAGCACAAATGATAAATACATCTGGGCTGATAAAAGGCTGCTTTGCTTGTATGCTCTCTTCAGATTTGCCCAGCTGACAGTCAAGAAAGGAGGGGCTTTAATTCTACAGTGTTTATTACACTGCAGGAAGAGCATAGACAGATAAAATATTTATAGTATGATTTTTGAATAGCATGACTACTATTAATATTAATGGAGGTTGTACAGCTGAATCTTAGTATATGAAGTAGAAAATACTCATCCCTGATGTTTGCTAAGCAACTTGACCTTTCTCATGTAAATTAATACAATATTTTGCATTCACTTTAAACTAATTAAATTTTGAGGCCCTCCTGTACTCTTTCATGAAAACACGGATCAGGGAGAAGTTAGCTTGTCAGCATGAGCATATGGTTATCTAAATTTAGCCTATTTTATTGAAAAGGTGTCAAATTTGATACATTGAAACTGTCACACTATTGGAATAGCAGCTTACACTTTGCAGTATTACAGGGTTTATAGTGATACACTGTGCCAAAGAGCTATGCAGCATTGGATATTTGATTCCTTTCAGTGCTGAAAAGCCTATGGATTCCTTCCCCATTTGTTTCAATGACCTTCTGCTTTGAATAAAAGAGAAAAAAAGGAACCACGCCAATAGCATGGTCAGGAGGTCTGGCTATGCTAAGGTCCCTGACCATGCTGCTTAGCAAATGTCTTAGTTTCTAAAACAAGAATATAAAAATGAAACAGTGTGTAGTGTTGATCCTACTCAAGCAGGACTTCTGCTCAGAAAATTCCCCTGCCACTCTACTATAGGACTCTGAATGATGCTACAGATCTGAGACAGATCTGTGAGTTTGCTGCTCTCCTCTGAAATTATTTAAAAGTAATTAGCTCCTGAGTGGCCACTGGTCAAGATACTGTATGGCTTGCATAGCTGTTAAAAAGCACCAAACCTCCTGATTGTTATTTATTTTTTTTTTGTCTAGCATCACTCCGTGCAACTCCACCATGGGTAAAACTCTCAGTCAAGCAACTGTGTATTCTCAGAGTTTATCCTAGGACAGTGGATCATATTGTCACAGGAACTGAAAAACAGAAAACTGGCTCCTGCCTGTTCAGCAGCATAAGCAAAACCACAGGAGAGAGAGAGGGAGAGGACAGGAAGAGCTGGCTTTGCCAGTTTTCTGCTGCTAAGGAGAAGTGGGGAAGGAAAGCTTGTGCTTAGTGCTTGTCCTTGCCTTCACCCCTGTCCTCGCTTCTCAGAGGTGGCTGTCACCTTGCATATTCAGCCCTTCCCTGGGCCCAGCAGCTGGGCTGAGCTCTGTGGTTCTGCCTGGTGTTCTGTCCCACCTGCTGGTGCCTTTGGAGAGACTCTCATGGGTCCCAACACCTCAGAGACCTTGGCACTTGGTACTGCCTGCTTGTCCAGGGATGGCTTCCTTGTTCTTCACCAAGACATGAAGCATTTTTCTGCAAGATAACTGCCTGCACTATCATGCCCAAGGCAACTCCTAATCCATGCATTTGATCCATAGTGCAAAAAAGGGTTTAATAAGCATGAGAGTTATTTTATGAAATGAAGGCTCTAATTTCTCGGTTGCCAAGAGATATACAGAACAAAATCCTTTATGTTGGCTCATTCATCCAAGAATGCTGACTCATTGTAGAACAAATGCATATTTGAAGTGAAATTCTACCTAAGAAAGTGTAAGGGTATTTCTGTTCACTGCCAATTAGAAATCCTTAGACTTATCTGAAAAATAACATAATGTAGCATGCAAATTAGAGTGAAGAATAAAAAAAGGGTGGCATTTTCTAAAAGGTTCTTTTTTATTTTAAAATCAAACATAACATATAAAAAAGATCTTTCTTCTTTACTTCTGATGATCAGAATATAAAATTTTCCCCTTGCAATTTTGTAAAAAAATCTTTTTATAATCCCTTCTTCTGGCAGTCAGCATACTCAGGACTCCATGACAGATCAACACTGAAGTTGAATATACTTAAAACCATGAATATTCTCAAGTGAAAAAAAGATAAAATCCAAAAAGACTTCCAAAGATGAAACACATAATTGATTCCACACTCTAGAAATTGCATGAGCTGTGTTTTAAAACAGAATTCACCAAGAAAAATTTTAAACTGGTGCTAAGGAGAGACTAACTTAAATTTTCTCGCTAGAGAGTCTCTTACCCAGGAAAGGGTTAGAAAAGGATTAAGATAGAGCAGACTTAGCTACTCAGGTGCAAGACATGGCCAGGCAAACCTTTTTACCAGGGAATTACACCCAGCTGGACCCTTTCTCTCCTCACACCAGTTAAGCCCCTATATATCCCATGTCCCATATCCCTGTTCCCTACTGGGGCAAAACCCTCAAAAAGTGCCCTGAGCTCAGCTCATCTTGATAGGAATCATCCCCTGACTGTGGTGCTGGGCCAGCCTAGGGAGGAGCCTAGAGAGAGTGGCCTTTCCTATGGGCTTTTAACTGAGGTTCTCTTCTTGGTTTTGACCTCCTGGACTTCTCTGGGCTTGTGGAGTTGGACTTCTATGGGCTGATGGCTCCTGGGATCCCTCTGTTCTCTTTTGTGAGTATGCAGATGAGCTTTGGCCCACATGAAAATCTTTTCTCAGATGTGCCTTTAGAAACTTTACTATTCTTCTGACAGAGCTCCTACCAGAAATGTATGGCAGGAAAACTTTTAAAATTGTCTCAGCTGTACCTGTGTGGGATTCTGTGAGTTATTTCAAACTGCTGAAGCAGGAGTTTTAACTAATGTGGTAAGCTTTGTAAAGGAGAAATGTAATATGAAAAAAAAAGGGGGGGCTTATAAAGGTAGTCAATCACTGTTTATAATTCTTTCCTCAATTACAAGTGTTTCACTGCTACTTGAGTGAAAGTTGGCTGCTATTCTTCAATAGGATGTGCTAAATTGCTTTTCTGGATTGAGACATTAAGCTATATGTCCAAGTAAAAGGAAGAATCCCATGGCTTCTGTGAAGTTAGGAGGATTTCTGAGCATTTGGGGTCACATGCATCTTTGATCTGTTTCCACCTTTTTAGCTATATTTTGCATTACTTTATTCTTACTGACAACCATGTTATAATGAAAATTTATATTCTGAAATTTTTTTAACATCTCTGATTTACACCAGCTTAAAGCCATGAAAGGATAGATAGGCCTGTCTTGTTACTTTTGTTCTGGTTTGGCTCAATTTATTGATCTAGTGAGTTCAAATGATAGTCTTATCCCTTACTCTTTCAACTCAATCCCTACTCCTCAGCTTGATGGCTGCTGACAGACACAGAAGAAAGTATTCCAGAGCATATAAAATGCTCTCATAAATGGTCTACTTGAATGCAATGGCCTACTTGAATAATTTTTCACTCTTTTATTACAGATGGCAGGTCTGAGCTTACAGTGAAACAGAGAGTAACTCACTGCCTGCCCTCTTGCAAAGACAGTCCAGTCTTTACAGCATGCATGGAGCAAATAAGAAAAAGAATGTTCAGAAGTGTTTGCTGTATAGGTTGTCCACGGTGTTCTGGGCATCTTTCAGCAGCGTGCAGAGGGAACAACTCCCTGGACATTTGTATACTCAGTGCAGAGTCACATTTTCACTGTGTCAAGTGAGAATCAAGTCTAGCACTGTTTGTACAGCTAAGCAGTGTCATAAAAATATAATTCAGATAAAATTTATTCTGTCATGCAATTCTTAAAGCTTTATGAACTGCATGACATTTCAAAGTGAATATGACAGCTGTCACAATTTTGTTTAGCTTGCTAGTTCCCTGTTAAACTCACATATGAGTCATAATGTTTATATATATATGCATATATATATATATATATGTACGTTGTGAAGACCTGAGGTTGTATTAACTCCCTCTGTGCTTAAGCTTCCCTTTTAAGCCTTACAAAGGGAAACATTTTGAAAGATCCTTTTCTTTGTAAAGACATCTTAGCCCTTTCCTTCCATGTGGACCATTCTTTGATAGCTTCTTAGCCATGGGCTTATTTTGACTTCACTCAGGTGACTTTAAAAGCTAATGACAGAAACACTTGTTAAGAAAAGTGAGTGGTTCAGCCCCGTGGCACAGCAGAACATCTTGTTATCACAGTGAGAGAAAACTGTCATCTTTATTTAAGGGTTATATTGCACAACCACTTGTGTTAAATCTAGCAGTTATTCTGATTTACAGTTAGCAACTGACCTGAGTGCAGTCTGAGGAAATGTATACATCTCTGTAAGCCATCTCCTCCTTCCACCACTTGCTGTCACTCACTCACTATGGGGAGTATTTCCATGCTGCAACTGCACAGGTATTCTCAGATGCTTTTATGAGCCTGGCCAGGGTGCCAGGGAACTCACATCACACTGTTAATGTCTGCTAAGTGCCATCCTCCTGAGGCTCAATAGCCTTGGTTTAAATGAACTTGGTTTCATTATTCTCCACTGTGGGCAATTTAGGGACTGTATCCTCTGTGATCTGTGGGTTTTGGTGGAGCTACAACATCATATAAAGGGAAGTGTTAAAGGAAAGTCTTTTTTTTTCCTCCCCTGTAAAAAAAAAAAATTATAAGCCAGGAGGTATAAACTGAAATTTTATGAAAAATGTATTGCATATTGTGTTACAATAGTAGCTAAATACCAATAAGCTCAAATTATTGGTAGCAGCAATTATTGTTGTAAGGTTTGTTCTCTCCACTTCCTTCCTTGACTGTGTGGGACTGTGGTTGCTTTTATTTTGAAAACATTTTTTTCATGGTCTATCTTTTGATAGCTTATGTACCAGTGTCAATCGTTGGTAACAGATTGGGAAAAGAAAAGGCAAAGATAACTTACACAACATTAGCAAAATCCTTGGCAGTGTCTAGAATAAAGCTTACAGGAAAACCCGAGGCCTAGTAGCTTAAAAGGTCAGTATCTCACTCCGTGATTTCTAGTGGTCTCTTAACAGTGGGTGAGCCCTTCTTCTTACCAACTAAGCAGCTATTCAAGCATTCCAGCTGATATATCACATAGATTGTGTATCACATACTTATTTGCATAGATAAAAGTCGTAAAGCAACTCAGCTTTGTCAGGTGCATTACTGTTCACCTTTCTTGCTCATACAGGAGCATAGTTATTAAACCACATAGTTATTAAACCACATCAATAAAATTGAAAGTCTTCTCCTGTCTGGTATCCCTCTAACAAAATACAATGACCAAAATACTGGCCTTAATGTTTCTGAGCAGCTGAAAGCTGTTTGAGGGAGATTTTTAGCTAATTGGTCCAAAAGGTTCCCTAATGCTGTTTGGCAAATTAAACTCTTACATTAAAAGCTGTTGCTTTGAGTTAGTGTATTCAGGTTAAGAGCTTGTAATGAAATGGATTTCACCCATACTTCTCCCACTCTCTGCCTTAAAGTGCCACAGAAGAAGGAGTGAACAAAAACCAAAATAGCTGCCGTTCTTTCAACTTTGAGCTCCATCCTTTCTGCCTACAGAGGTGCTTATGACTGTACTGATATTCTGGAAAAAAGCAAGACCTAAGAGTGATTTAAGCCTGTACATATGTGAAAGGGAAAGGGAGAGAGACAGGGAGCACTTATTTTGCAGGATTAGCCACAGTAGAGGATTGTCAGCTCATCTCAGATCAGGGGCCTCACAAAATTCAAAAGCTGACAGCCACTTACAGAAGGTTAGCAGAAACTTAGGATTGGGAAGGGAGATGTTAAATTCCTTGAAAAACACGTGGCATTGTTTATATTCTTCCTGCATGAGAAAAGTTGTGAAAATTCTTATGGCCCTTCTGCATGGAGCTACCACTTTGTGCTGTTGAAGATGTTCCTATTTGGGACCCAGAACTCAGTCAGACCAGTTTGTCTTTGGAGTATCTGACCACTTCTTAAAATGCAGAACAAAAATAAAAATTTAGATTTTCAGTTCATTAATTGTTGGCTCTGATCCTTGAAATCCAGTCCAGGGATGCTTATATGGACTGGACTTTTAGCAACCTGGGAGATGTCCCCTTCCATGTGGGGAGTTGGAATTAAATGATCTTTAAGGTCCCTTCCACCCCAAAGCATTGTATGATTTTGTAAGATAGTAACATATAATTCATCAGCTCTCTGGAGAAAAATAAATGAGCAGAAACCAAATTTGTTATGCAAAAGTCTTGAAGGTGAAAGAACTGGGAATTCCAAAAATATTCTCCATATGTAATGCTGTGACACCTGATGAGAACTTGATATCAGGGGAAAAGTGTGATACACATCTAATTGCAGACTTCTGGCTTCTGCAAATTATTTGACTGGATTAGCATTTACCAGCTTTGCAGGTCTGCTTTTTCTAACCATCCAATACAGTGATCTTATGGAGGAATGAATTGTAACCTTGAACTTGTTATCTTTATTTCCACAGAAATGGATGTATGTTTGAACATGTACTGATGTCTTACGAAAACTGCCATCAATTTTTTTTTTTTTCTCAAATAAGTGGGAAAATCAGATTGGTTTGGGTTTTGACTGCTCATTCAATTGAGTATAGAGGCTTTTCTTATTATTTTTTGTTCTATTTATTTAAGATGCAAATTCCAGGTACTTTTTCCACATTTGTTTGAAAGACTTTCAAGACCTCTTGCACTGGAAAAAAGCTCTCTTCAGCTTACATCATTCCTGTAACCAGTTTGCCCAATTTATCAATTTGTCCTTAAAAATGAAAAGTTTGTACTTAATTTGTTCTTTTTACTCTTTGACTTTACCAAGATAAGATGTTAGCTGGTACCTTGGTGCAAGATTAATTTCAATGGTCAGATTTGCAACTGCAGCTTTACACTTAGCAAAGACAGTGCCAAATAATTATCACATTTTTTCCATGTTCTTCATTACTTAGTACATACAAACACAGCTAGTTGATCAGTGCTGTTGTATTCCCACTCTTTACCTGTGAAGCAAATATTTATGGCTTACATACGTGGTACAAGCACGTATATTTATAGAAGTTACCCTGACAAAATGCTTTCTAGTAATATATGCTAGCCCTAAAAATTCTATTTATTTTGCGTAATCACCTTTGTTTGTTACTCTTACCTCTATTGCAGTCTCTCTATTTGTACATGCCATTTAGTGTTGCTGTTCAACTCATGTTCTTGAAAATGTCTAATTTTTTTTTTTGACAGCTGACTGTGTCTGCTTGTGAAAGAAAAATTAATAATATTAGAGCATAAATATGCTCTAATAAGGTGGTCTTGTTTATATCCACATGATATTATGAAGCTAGAATTTGATGAAAGCTACAACTAAGTCATAAAGATTAACTCTATGACATGAGCATCTAAGGCCAGACCAGCAAAAAAATCCCATGGGAATCTTCTTGAGTTGACTGAAGATAAAAACTTTCTTTACCCAGACACTTCTCTGAGTGTTCTTTGTAACTTGCTTGACAAAAGTCTAACCTCCTTACATAATTACCTGTTTTGTTCTTTCATTAATTGCAATAAAAATGGTCAGAAACCAGTGAAGCAAAGAATGAATGTAACAGGCTAAGAAGCAACAGTTATAACATTTATTTGTTCTTTAGAAAAACCTTTGTTATTTAAATTGTCCAGAGCACTAGGTAAAAGTTTCTTTTGTTTGAATTTTGACAAGTGTCAAAGACGAAATATTGTTAGATTTATATGAAGTGAAAAAAGTTGATACATATTCTAAGCATTAATATGAAATTAATTCTAATTTTCTAATAAAATCATATGAGGATAAAAATAGAAGAAAATGCTCTACTATGTATATAAGTTAATTATCATAGTAAACATAGCTATCTTTCATATTGGATTATTCTGTGAATATTTACACCTCAGCAAACCTATTGACTTCCTGTTGCTTATGTATGTGTCTCTTGGAGTGGAATTTGGTCTAGTGAGTTCATCTGCTGTCACATGAAGTAACCAGATTATTTTGATAGGTAAATCCACAGGCAGAAAAATCCATATATCTATATGAATTAATTTGATTTAAGTACTGCAGGATGGGATTTCATGATTAAACACACTCTGTTCTCTAGTTAAAAACAGGTACCAGATGGTATGCATAGCAAAATGTGCCTGCACTATACCTGTGGGTTTTGAAGTAAAATACAACCTTCCTAACATCTGGCATACCACCTCAGGACATCTGAAAATGCACAAAGTGGACAGACATTATTAGAAGGCTATGTTGAGTAGTTTTCATCTGAATTTTATATAGATAGCAGCATGGAATAGTTTGGAACATCAACAGCATACAAAAAAAATTACTTCTGTGTAAGCAACTTATATCTAATTTCTAGATTGCTGGCTGTGCAGTACTAAATTTCTCAGAATAGCTACAAATGTCATATATAATTTATTCTGTAGTTTCCATCGCTAGACAGAAAAAGTACACTGAGGGTTATCTAAAAATGTGTTGACATGCTGGCTTATATATAAATAATAAATACTTCTGTACTATCTCCTAAGGGAGCTGTCAGAGAAGAAGTCCAAGAACAACCTGCGGTATCTTTTCTTTTTCAGTGGGGCTGACATATACAACATTGTGGTTCCAGTCCAGCTCAAGATCTGCATAAGTCTCTGTGCATCAGTAAATCGAGAGTTATCCTAGGAAGCCCTATGTATACATAAATTTGTGTTTGACCTGTTTGGGATTTCACAGTGCCATGAATATTTCTTTCCAAACTGGTCAATTCCACAGGATATTAGTGACCAACTTAAAGTTCACTGAATATTCAAGATCTATGGCAAATAGAAGAATGTGGTTGTAATCATGCTTTCATATGAGCTGACTGTTTTCATACCTAACAGCTGCCTGAAATCTGTATTTTTTTTTTTTCTTTAAATTGGGCAAAACATTTCTCCTCATAAGGAAAGTAGAAAAACCACACTTTTATTCTCTTCTACTTGAGCTGGGATATTGGACTCCCTTTATTAAGTAACCAGAAGTGTGAGAGGAGTAAGCAGGCTGACACTGGACTGACACTTAAATGAGCATCCCAGGAGCCTGAAACTAAGGCTTAAGGGGCGTAAGGCAGAAGTTCTGATGCCACATGGAACAGCCTGGAGGAACTGGTGGAATCTCTTCACACAATGGGTATTTAACATGTATTCCAAACATCATTCAGGTGGCTTGTTAACAGGTGGTGGGTTGTAGTTTGAATGCCCACAGAAGGGCCTTACACAGATAGCTGGCCAAGGTAACTGTCACCTTTGTCATATAAGTGTCTTAGGTGTTATCTGGGAGATTCTGAAGGAAAATCACCAAACTGTGTATACATCAAGTTGATCAGCTACTTAAATGACAACCTGGATGCAAATACTTTCCTAATACTTAGCCAGTTTTATATAAACTTAATAGGAATTGAGGGGTGCAGTGTATTTTGTCGGTTTTAACAGTGGAAATATTTTCAGCAACATTATGATATTTACAGGAAATACTGCTTTATAGCAAAATTTTTTCTATGTTCAATCTGAAAATCAGAAGCCTGAAAACAATCTCAGTTTAGGTATGAATTTCTCAGAACCCTAAATATTACTCAGACTGGTTAAATTTTGCTTCTCTATCACTGCTGTCTAAAATTGTATTTGATGAGAAAAAACCCGAAATAGCGGAATTTTTTTCACTCTTCCTTACATTTTTAGGGACTGACACTTCTTGAGCAGTTTTGTTGGCAGCATATTTTCTGGGTATTTTAACAATATCTGTGTTTCTAAGAATGACCATCCAACATCTGCAAGGCATAAATGATGTGCCCTTCTCAAATGAATCTCAATAATTTTATTCAGTACAGAATATAATGAATACAGATATAGAGGCTGCACTCAGAAACATTATCCTGATTTACTCTCAGTGTACCAGCAGCTTTTCCTTTATATCAGCAGGTAAAATTGGACAGCAGAAATTCACTATGGAACTAGCTGCAGTCTTTGTACCTTATCTTAGAATCATAGAATCATCTGGGTTGGAAAGGACCTCTGAGATCAAGTCCAACCCTTGATCCACTACCACCATGGTTACCAGACCATGGCACTGCATGCCACATCAGTCTCTTCTTAAAAATATTCAGGTGGATCCTGGGCAGCCCATTCCAATGCCTGATCACCCTCTCTGTAAACAATTTCTTCCTCATATCCAACCTAAACCTCCCCTGGCAGAGCTTAAGACCATGTTCTCTTGTCTTACTTGTAGCTGCCTGGGAGAAGAGCCCGACCTGATTCACATGCTAGCAGCAGCTTTTCCTTTATAGCAGCCTGTAAAATTGGATAGCAGAAATTCCCTATGGAACCAGCTCCAGTCTTCATAACTTCTCTCAAATCCATCCAGTCTACAGAATAGTTCAAAGCAGTTTTGACACTTTTATGGTTAAAATCAAGGCTGTCCAGGCTGAAGCCTGGTTCTGCTGAGTGCAGTTATTTAAATTCCGGTCTCTATTCAGTGCAATGTAAAAACAGAGGGAGTGACATGAGCATTTTCTGTCCTTCACCACAGCTGGGAGAATAGGCATTGTCAGCTGCAGCACACTGTCAGTCTGGAAACCTGCCATTCTGCTGAGAAAAAGTGTATGGTTGGTCTAACCTTGCTGTTTCTTGGGGGCAGGTGGATTTGTGGGCCCGGGTGCTGGCTTGCTGAATCACGGACATTTGCTCTCTGTGAGCCATTCTAAAGGCTCTGCTTTAAAACATTGCTTATTCAAGCAAATTATGTAAATAATTAACAAAAAAAGGGATGGGTTGGTGAGGGCATGAGCAGGTCAGCAGACTGAATAATTTTGCTTGCTTGACAGGCAGTAAATGCCTAGTGGGACACAAAAAGGCAGCCTGGCTCTTATTCCTCTTTGGAGTCTCCTATCTTTGCCCTGGCTCAGGGACACATTGATGCTTGCTTAGCCAAGCAAGCTGCTTTTTTGAGATGATCTAAATGGGACCCTAAGAAGTGATATTCTGAGCCTGGACAGAGTGAAGTGATAGTGCCTTCCACCTCTCAAATGCACTGCTGCTTCTGCTTTGATTTGAAGAGTATCAGAGGTACTAAATTCATCTGGAGTTGCAAATCATCCTGTTTCCTGTGCACGGTGGAGTGGACTTGTGACTTTGAGGGTATATAGCAATCTTGGTCTGGTGACAACTTGTGATTGAAAGAGGACAACTGAAGAGGTAATGGCAGCCTCAGCTGAAGAACATCCACCTTTCAAGCAGGAAAATGTCTCTCTGGGGAGGAAATATTAACTTAAACTCTTTCAACTTGTTCGTTGCAATTGTGAAACCACAGACTGGGATTCATAAAATTGATGTTTTATTATCTAGAAAAAACCTGTATGAGAATGGTAACATGAAACACTGATTCTTATCGTCAGCTTGCCTTCATAAGGATGCCAGAAAAGGTGAAATGCATGGGGGAGAAAAAAATTAAAAATCCTGGCCTAGTTCTTAGACCCAACAGAATCTCTGTTCTTTAACTTCATCTCAGTGTATAGAAATATCTAAATAATAATGTAAAAAAAGTATGCTTAATTATTGAGCTAATGTGCTCATGGTAGGCCAAAGAATCTAGGTATGACAGGCATATTTGCTAGATGAGGCTTTCTACATCTCCTGCAGTTAAAAAAAAAAGTAAAATTCTTCACTGTTACTTGATCCATTCCTTTGGACAGGAATAAACTGGTGCATCTGTGAATTCTTAATAATTGATGACACAAGTGCATATTTACTGGGAAATTCCCACCTCATCCATTATCTAAAAGACACAAAAATATCCCCAAATAAGATTAAACTAATGTAGCTCTGGGGAAATTCTGGGTGTTTTTGCAAAAAAAAAAAAATAAAAAAAATAAAAAATAAAAAAAAAAAATAGCAAAGCCAGGTACAGAAATATGATTCCAGAGGTCCTTTAGAAGAAGAGGTACCCACTTAAACCATTTTTAGACACCCTTCCTAATGAGCTGGGTTGAAGGATTAATTCTGCCACATGTCACACTCAAACTAAACAGCAGTGAAAAACATCAACAAAAAAGGTTATAGTGGAAGCAGAACTGTAAGAACACTTGACAATTAATGGCCTCATGTGGAGAATGCCCTTACTGATTGAATAGCTCCATTTGAATTGGAGATACAGGAAGAGTATTTGGATTTTTCGGGGTTTATCAGATTTTCTCCTGTAATCCTGAAAGCTCAGATGAAAATAATTACCCAACTTCCGCTTTATTCCAGTTATTCTGCCTATGGGAGAAGAAAAGCCATACACTGAACCTTGAAGAGGATCTTGTGGACTCTATTGTGAGAAAATGCAATTTTTCATTCTCTCCACACCTTAATACATCCCTTTCCTGAAGGAAGTATTTGGTCTCTCAGATCTTTGTAGACCTGTTGCAATCTTACTGTTTTCCAGTTCTGTTTCCTGACTCTCATTTCCTTAACTGTGTGTGATTAAAATATATCAGAATATGCACTTCAATATCTATAAATTCCTCAGAAACCCTATTTAGCAGACAATAAATTTTGCTTTTTTTGGAAGTTGCTTCTTTCCCCAAGCTAGTTCTTGGAGTCAATAAAGAGGCCTTGAATCTAAATTAATGTCTTGATACCACCTCTGTGAATCTATTTCTCTTCCCAAAACAACACAGAGCTGGAGTCATGAAGTACACAATGAAGACATTCCTCTTGTCCCAGAGAAACAGGCACTCTGAGAACTGGAGAAATTATTTTCTGTGAAGGATTTTCCTCCTCAGACAGTTGTCTGAAATATTGAAACTTCAGATAAGTTAAAATGCTTTTGATTTATATACTTCTGTGTAGAAGAAGTTGAGGGACTTTTCCAGACCATGTCAAAAATGTAACTTTTCAAAGCAATATATCTGTCAGCTTTCTGAATTTAGCATCTAGACTAAAGACCATAAAAGCAAGCTTTTTATAGGGATCCAGAGCTCAAGGAAATCAGTGACTTCCAGAGGTTTGAAAGAGGATACCTACATCGTAAAGTAGACAGTAACTCACTACTAACGATCCTCATTGATATAGTAAGAAATTCCAGAATCTGGAAATCAGGTTCTTACTGTGATATCACGGAAGATCAGAGTCAAAGGACAGTGGATTTCAACTCAGCATTGGTGTCCTCAGCTTGGAGCAACTGATACAAAGAGAAAGGGAAAGAAAATAGAAAATGGGTGTTTCTACATGTGAGCCACATTAATAGATTGAGTAAAATCACACAGCCAAAATCTGCTTAATCTCTTAGTAGCCAGAACAGGAAGAAATGGATTGCTGCTGAAATGCAATAAGAATCTTTAGAGAGATGTTTTCATTCTTTTTTTCCATAATATTTTAGAGAAGGGAAAAATCAAAAGGTATGTTTTTTAATATATTTGCTATGTGATTTATTTTGTAATATTAGCACTGAAAAATAATATGAGAGGCTAAGCAGGATACAGTAAATTAATTAGAAAGCAAAAGGGCAAGAAAAATATAAAATCCAGGCTCAGCATAACGGATAGTCCAGAGCCAAAAAGAGGATGGGATAAGCTTCTTAAAAATCCCTGGATTACACAATAAATTTATTTTTTCTCCTTTAAAAAAATTGCTGATTCACAAAAGCAAGAGCATATTAAATCTCTTCTATAGTTTAAAATTATCTTATATGCTATTTGACTATTTCAACAGACTCTTGCAACCTTGTTATAAACCATCCTGACTGAAACAGATGGATGTGTAATTCAAATAATGAGCTGGATTCTCTCCCTGTAGCAGTCAATTATACAGGTTTTTGGGTTGTTTTTTTTTTTTTTTTTCAGTATAGTAGTTAAGAGACTAAGATCTTTCTCTATATATAGATCACCTGAAATGACCTTGCTTATGCAGTGTCAGAGCCAACAGTACAGTAGGATATGTATCTCTCTGCATTTTAAAAAACACAAACTGATAGTTTAAGAACTAGTGCATCTGACAACATTGGCACTTAAATTGTCCCCAGTACTTATCACTCTGATCTTTGAATGTGATACTTTCTCTAGGAAAGCTGCTCTGATGTCTGAACATGAATGTCATGCAGACTCCTAGTAATATTGTATTATGATGAGGGAAAAAAAAAAAAGACAGTGAGAGAATGCAAATTCATTTTATTAGCACCAAAATGAAAAACTCTATATGGTGAGAACTCACGGCAAAGATTTAATATGCATCTAGCACTGAATTTGAATCACTTAAGGATCTGTCAGGTAGTGTATGTACAGTGCTCATCAAAGGTATTACACAGGAATTTCTCTTCCTCTGTACTTGTCAACATCCACTCTGAAATATATTTGTGATAGGACCAGGTAATAGTGTAAGAACCTTACTTGTAAAAGCATTTGACTGCAAGCTGTGGAAATTTCCCTTGGTTCTTAGTAATTTATGAATGACAAAACTCTAGCAAACTGTGAGTTAGGATTTAAATACTTTGTTAACAAGGGAAGCAAACTTGCTAAGATTGGATGGAGGCCTCAGTGCTATTTATACACATCAGACTCACCAGGTATCCTCAAGAAAAAAGCAGTGCTGCTTGCCTTTGTCTTGCAAAGCTCTCTTGAGGTTGCAGTATATTGTAGCTTGTGTGGTAAAACCTAGAAAGCCCATTTGGTTATGAGCTGTCTGGACCTACTCATAAAAACTTCTTGTCCAGTGCAGAGCAGCTCAAGAATTGAGATGTAAAGTAATTTCTGTCCTGTTTATGACCTGTCTTGTTATATGACCTGTTGGTATGGGAATATAAATGTTAACTATATATGACAGCAGTCAAAATAGTACGGATCTGAAGAATGAGAGAGAGATGAAACCTGAATATCCAGTTAAAAACAGCCTTAGAGAGTTCCATTTGCAAAGAGATAAGTTAATGTGCTAGAATTAATAATCTAATCAGTTTACCTCGTTTATTGTATTCATAGAAAGACATGGGAAGTTTCTAGAATTCCTGTTTTACAAGATATGCATGAAATAAATGTTTGTATACAAAATTGTTTGTCTAACAAAACATTGAAATATTTTGCTGTGTATAAAAATTCAAATGCATTGTGTTGACTAACCAAAGATACTGTTACACTCTGACTTACCATATAAATACAGTTAATAATTGTATTAGTACACTCTGAAAATATTACAATTTTTTGTTCCTGTATCTGCTCAAGAGACAAATGGAAACAAACACATTGCAAATAACACAGAAAATATTTTCACTTCTCTTTATTTTGGAACGAGAGGCATCACTTTCATTTTTGCTTACTGGAGAACCCTTACTTAACTTTTTTTTCTTATTCTCTTTATACCATGCCTTCCTTCAGGGCAATTAGCACTTCTAGAACACTTCAAGTGTTCCCATCCATTTCAAGCTGCATCTCACTTCCTGGAGTATGACCTGGGGTGTCTCAGACAGCAAAAGAAATGAAGAAATGGAAAAACAGTCAGTACTTATCCTTAGAAAAAGTGGGTTAGGAAAACAGAATATTCCTTCATCAGCTGTATTTCTATCCCTTGTTCATCCCACTGTCTGGGAAAGGGTAGATTCATGTCCCAGAACTATACCAGACTGGACAGGCTATCCATTGTGATTAGAGAATTTAACCTACATAAAGAAAAGTCACTTGAAGGAGACCCTTTCACCCCTCCCTACTCCACAGTCCCTTCCTCTGGAGATGGACAAGGGTTTAGGTAGGAAACTTGGAGTATGTGTGTGCCCTTAGGAGAAGGCCATAAAAAGATCAGTTTAAAACATATAATCAGGAAAAATCAAATTCTTCCTCCTGTTACAATTCTGACAGTTTTGACATAGTTGTTCTGCAGTAGAGATTAAGCACTATCTGCTCTTAGCATTAATGACAACCAGTGAGAAGAAACAAAGCCCTAAATGCAATGTCTAACTTGGTTTGCAGGAAACTATATGGACTATAAGAATTTCTTTCTGCTCTGTTTTGATTCTGACATATGTTTTTCTAGAGAAGATAGAGCCTTACATACCAACACCACAAACCTTCTGTGATCTATATCAGTAGGAGAAAGTTATGTAGTAGGTATGTGAAATAGAGTCTGTCGGAGTGGAACCATTCAAGGTCAGGTAGGACAGGTCTCTAAGCAACCTGATCTTGTTGAAGTTGTCCCTGCTTACTGCAGGGGGGTTGGACTAGATGACCTTTAAAAATCCCTTCCAACCCAAACCACTCTGATTATGTATTATAGATGTCCATTTATACAGAAAATATGTGCCTAGAATAACTTTAACCTTGTTCAGTGGCCCTGAGGCTGGAGTTAATTAAACAAGAAGTGACAAAACTTTTTTTTTTTTTAGCAGCATCTTCCTTGAAACAAATATAGCATTGCCAGAGGTGTAAAAAGTACATTTGTTCACCATTTAATCACCTGCTTTGAGTTATATACAACATCTATGCTAAAGGTTTGTATTTCTCATATGCTGCTAGTGACACTTTCAGGTTTCTTTTGTTTGGATGCAGTTCAGCTGCTCCCACACTCAGTGGTATGAAAATTGATGATCTGCCACCCTACTTTTGCAGTTGTATGACATAAATAGAAAAACACAGATGGATAGATGCTGTCTTATAAGGTCTCTCACCTAGTAGATTTTTTCTTACCAGCAGGTAGAACAAGAGTTTCATTGTCATATCTGTTTATGCTCCTTTATGTGCCATAACTTGGTAGTCTAGGGTGTAAGGCTCCAATAGTCCAACTGTTGTTCAAAAAAAAAAAAAAAAAGACCAGTATAAGCAGAGTTAAATAAATGCTTATAAAAAAGCATAACCTGGGCTTTTGTTCTCACATTAGCCCATGCTTTAAAAATTTGAAATTCCTTCAGTGATATTTTTTTTCTTCTTGTGTAGATTCCTGGGCTTGTCAGAAGAAGAAATAATGAATGTATTCCAATTCCATCATTGACTTTACTTGTGCAAGTCATCCCTTTTAGAGCTTAGGGTATTGTCACAAAGGAAGTTCTGTTACTGACTACAGTGAGGTCATTCATAGAACATAAATTATTTATTTCTGTTTATTCTTCATTGTTCTGTACCTGCACATTTTTCTGCAATTTCACAAAACTGGGGTGAAGTCTTTGGATTAGATTTGGTGCTTGCAGTCAGCATATCCTTGATCGACCCCTTTTGTTCACAGCACTTGAATTTCCTTTCCAAAGCAATTGGCTCTCAAATTCTGCCCTCCATCTGTTTTTATCACTGCAGCTATCTCTCAGGCAACCCTTAAGAAGCTACTGCTTTTGTTTTTTCTTCCTCTCCATCCATAAGAATTCCATGCATGCAGGACAGTGTGCTCCCAACACCTCTTTAACCTCCCATACTGTGCTGTTCTCATTTCAGAATTACTACAACTGGCAGTTTTTGGTGTATGCAGATGCAAAAAGGAATATTATAAACATTTGATGATGTTCTCTTTGGGTTTTTTTGTTTGGTTTTTCGTTTTGTTTTGATTTGGTTTTGTTTTTTGTAAGCACTTTTCTATGTCTAGAAAATTTGATTCTCAAAATGGACTTTTCTCTATACTGAAATAAAGTACTTCTGAAAATCAGAAAAAAATATTATTGGAAGTATGTCTCCCCAAGATTTGAAAGCTGTTGAAAATGGGAAAGTTTCCACAGTTCAGTCAGCAAGAACTTAGAGAATAGCAAGTGCAATGGTAAAGGTAATACAAACAAAATATGATCAAAGAAAGATGGTTTTAACATATTTTCCTTTAATTGAAAGTTATTGTTTATTAATATTTGATAACACAACAAAGGGCTTAATGAAAAAGCAAGGTATTTAAGCTAACCACATGAAATAACTGCACATTGAAATTTTAGATTCTTTCACTAAGAAATGTTTTTATGCCCTAGGTGAAAAAAACTTAATCTGACAGGTTTATGGAAGCAAAGTTATTTGGGACTTTGAATAAAAAAAATCTTGGTCTAGCCTCTGGTATAGAACATCTTTAAACTGCAGACTGCTGAGAGCTGAGATGACACATTTGGGAAGTGTAGATGTTGTATTTGTGCTCTTTACTTCTTGTAAAGGTCATGTATTTAAGTTAACAAAGTTCTATTTGGGGCAGTACAACAGTATTTATTCCGCTAAAGATTATACACATATTTATGTGAATATGTATACATGTAAAACCTGGTTCAAATTAAAGGTTTTGTGATGCAAAACAATGTCATCAATAATATCCCACAATTTATGCTCTTTCCACTCCTGTCATGGTCTTTGTCCAGAACTCTGTCCCCTATGCTATAAACTATGTGACACAGGATAAAACTTACCCTTCTCTCTTAATTATCTTCAGCTCTTTGACCCTGAATTCATCTTCGTAGCACACGAATTCAAAATCTTTTAGACTACTCTTCGTTCTTCCCTGCAATTTCATCTTCTCCTTCCTTTGGTTTCTCTGTCACCTCCTCATTCTTCAGAGTCCTACACTTTCCTCTGTCTTTCACCAGTTGGCATTTGGTTTCCATCTCTTTCAACACTCATTTCCACAACTGTCTCCACTCCATATGGTAGCCTGCTCCTAGAATTACTTTTCAGCCTGAGTACATTATTTAGTTACTTAACACCTGCCAGATTACTGCCTACTATCCTTGACCAGATTTTGTCATTGAAGTAAATGTCTTCTATCTTTTGAGGAGAGAAAGAAATGGAGTTGATACAAGGTGTAATTCAACCTTAAAAGGTGTAACCCAGCACTGCTTCTCAGAGTCAGTGTACAATCCTGGCTTCTTCTGGGCCATGATTATGACTTAAGAGGTATCACCTGACACCCTTGCTCTAAAGCATGACACAGCTTTTACAACAGAGGTGGAGTTCATGCTGGTTGCAAGAGTGGTGAATGTCAAGCTTTATCAGAGGAGCAACATGTGCCATTTCCTCCAAAAGAGGCATGGGTTGTGTTTGGCTCTACCAGCAGCCCATCCAGCTTGGGCATTTCCTCTGCTCTTTTTGTTGGAAAATCAGAAGAAGCTGAGTCACTCTCATTTCTTTGGTGGAAGGTAAGAACCTTTCAGTGCTACTGGTGACCAGGGCACCATCCAATTTTATTTACTGTATTATCCAACTTTTTTTTTATCATGTGCTCCCATGCTCAGACAAAAGATTGCTTTCTTTAAGATTCCCATTGAAGTTCTGCTACCTTCTGGCTTTGCTTACATGCATAAATTAAATTCTTTAGACCAGTACTTATGTCTGTACTCTTCAAAACAGCCCTTCATGCCAGGTGGCTACTGGAAATGGTTCTTGGAAAATGAAACTCCTGAACCATTGCAGTCTAAAGGTGCTGTAGCTGCCTGGAGAAGAGAAAAGTAATATTTCTTGACCTGATTTCCTAAAGACAATAGGCTTATGTAGTCAAGTTCTGTGTCTGTCTATTGAGCCACCTATTTCTCACCTAACAGTTTTTTAACCCTAAGAGTTATTAGAAATAAGTATGACAGACAAGTAAATCTTGAAGATACTTTAGATCCTAGAAGTTAGAGATGAGAAAATTATGAGAAATGAGAATGAGAAAATTTACAGAGTGGAAGACCAAGATCTCTCTCACTGAAATGAGCTCAGCTGCCTTGCTATCAAGAATAATTCCATGGCCAGCCAGTGCAAATGTAGCTGCTAACAAGCCACAGCTCATGCTCTCTCTCTCCCAGTGGAGATTTCAAAGGGAGACAAAAGGAGCTGTAATTATTATAATGAGGTAAGCAGCAGGGAGAGACATTGGGATAAAGGTTACAAATCTATTGGAAACCACAGTTTTGTACTTCTTCTCCTGGGGCAAATTGTCTTCCTGCTTTTTTCTTTTCTTCTATAAGAAATGGATTATTTCTGTGACTTGCTTCTGTCACTGTTTCTCCTACAATACTTGGTGTCAATTTTTTAGGTGTTGGTATCTATTTCACTCGTTAGAGTTTTCATACAGACATTTTCATTCTGACTGATAGCTCTAAAATATCCACAGCTACAAATAGAGAAAACATTCCTATGATACTGTGGCATAGTAATCAGGGTGATCCTGGACTGCACGCAGCTGCTGTCATGATTCTTGGCTGTAAACAAATGACACTGTTTCTTGAGGACATAAGATGGTGTCTTAAGCTATTTTAATTTATTGCTTTAATGTGAATCTTTAAGAAACACCAAGAAGTTTTAAAGTGTAAAGTGGATATGCTGTAAGTGAATGCAATAAGTGAATGAAAATGCAAATAACTGAAAAAAAGGAGTTCAACCTGGTTTATAGAAGAGCGAGAAGAACTAATGGTTTTAAATTTATTAAATAGGAATTTTTCTCAAAATAGAGACAAACACAGGGATGAAAGAAATAATAATAAAAGAGAAGAGGAGCAAATAGTTCAGAATATTTGAAAGAGTAGCTGCAATGTAGTAATTACATTGTTATTAGTAACAGTTACAATAACGTAGCAGCAAGAAGTCCCTGACTCATACCCTTTCAGGGGTTTCAGCTGAAGGTGAAAATGCACCACAGGTACTGCAGGTTTGCCAGGCAAAATAACACAGCAAAACCCATCACTGGCTGAGTAATGTGGTGGAGACTGATGCAGAGAAGCACCAGCAGTTGCCATTCTGCAGCAACACCTCCTGTGGCCACCACCCCTGGCAACTGTGAAACTACAGAGCTGGGCTGCCTATGTCTGCTTTGATACTTCAAGTCATTTGGGTATTCATTTTTTGATGGAGGTAAAGATATTTGCAGAGGGCAACAATGACTTTGAGAGGATGCAGGGCTACCTACTTACTGTTCCTTCATTACATGCAGGAAAAATCATACAGTCATTGCCTTTGGCTTAGAACAAGAGAAAATGACTGTCAAATGCACAAGTAGATTCAAGTACTGCTTGCCTTCAGCAATGAGAAAGGGTGATTTGAGTCTTAGGAGGCATTTTTTGAAAATAGCTTTAGGTGCTTTCAGAGAAACCAAGAAACTCACACCAGGCTCAAGATCAGGGTGCATACTTGCATATCTGGCTAAAAAGGAATAGAGCTTTGAGTCATGAGAGTTATACCCAATATTTCTCTTTGTTTGGTTTGAATGCATTCCTTTAGGTAACTCATATCACTATTGAAAAAAGCTAGGCTAAGCCAAAAAAAATTTCCACTTTGAGATATTATGTGTGATTGTAATTTGCAATCTTATTTTCAGAAAAACAGAACCATGAAACTGTAGACGATGTTAGCTGTCAGAAAGGCTACTAGGAGTCACAGTTACAGTGGGAGCATCTTGTGGTCACTGCTATTCATTGTCCAGCTGGGTCTTGAAAAGAAAGCAAAAACTTGAATGGGTAGTCATGTACTGCTGAGCAGAGGTTCAGCTTTGTAGCTGTTCAATAAATGGCTGAAAAACAAATTGTTTTTATAAAGAGAATTTAGATACATACAACAGTTTCTGTGATGATTAGTAAATATGCTTCTACCCATCTGCTCTGAAGGAATGGTTGGCATGGCATTTTCTGTGCACTTTGCCATACAAACACACAGGAGCAGCTGAAAGCTGCAAATCTTGGCTATGCTAGGCAATCCACTGGAATCCATGTGGAGTTGTGGAATGATTTTTTTTTTTTTAGCTACACCAGGCAGCTTGGCCTGGTGTATTGATAGCAGGTGGAAAAATCATTTCTCTTTTCTCCTCTCTGAACACGGGAGACCTTTTAAGGGATGGGGGAGGAAAGGTGGCCCCCACACACTTTTATTTTAAAAGATTGCATTCTAGAGATCTTCAACAGGGATAACAAGGACAACAAGAAGGGCAGCATGGATTGGGGTTCCTAGACTATGTGTCAAAATATAGCAAGCTGTGGACAAAAATATTGAGCTGCTAGGATTTCTGTCTCTGTTCAGCAAGGGCAATCTTTCCACCCACAGAATGAAATTTTGTATATTTTTAACAACTTTGCAGCTGCTGTCGTCATGAATATCTCTTCATTGCTGTTCAGAGTCAGATTTGCTGATAACCATATTCAAAGAGGAGGGGCAGTGTTAGACTCATGAGGAGCCTAAGGAGAAAGAAAGGCATGGGCCTCTCCCTCTTTTCACCCACACGCTGAATAATTTGGATTTCTTCGTAACTTAACCCAGCAGGATGCAGCCATGTACTGGGCTACAGGCTCAGACTGGCCACTTTTTTCCTAACACCTGCTCTGGCCAAGAAGATGCTTCTCTCTTAATTATCAGTAGGCAGTGAGATTAGAATAGCATGACAGCTGGATTTATTTATTGGGGATTTATGTCCCAGGTTTTGATTTGAAACACAAACAAAGTCTCAGCCCAAACTGTTGAGTTTCCCTGATTTTGACTCAGGCTAGCCTGGTTTTACTGAATTGTTATTAAACTACCAATCTGTTGTTTGCCTCAGTTTGTAAGCCCACGCTTTTGAAATGAAAGAGTGAACACGACGAAAGTATTGTGCATCTCTCTTAGAGCTTTAAAGAATATTGTAGGTAATCCTTAATGTGTGTCTAACTATTCATGATCTGAGAACTTCTGTCTACAGAAAAACAGAGGAATTGTGGCTGAGAGGTATGGCAAATAAACCAACAAAATAAACTAAATTGTACCAGATTTCACATTGTGAATCCATGCAATAGAATCCTTAGGATTAATACATAGTAATTAGGAGAGCTCCATCAAATTTACCTGTTGCCTTATGTAAAAACAAACACAATGGCAATCCAACTATCAATCGTGGCATTGTATCCAAGGGGTATATTTTCTATTCTAGATGATGAATTAAGATCCTGTCTCTGTTCTAAAACCGGATCACTGTGTCAGCTTTGCCTTTGTGGTTGCGCGGCTCAGCTGTAGCTCTCGTGTGCTGCAGCATTTCTCCGTGGGACACAGTTGGAGTTCAGGATCATGTTGACAGAAGCATATGCAGAACCATCAGCCATTAAATCGCTCAGTCAGAATCTTCTGGCAGACACAGGGAGAAGTTGTAGTAGGTTCTCTGTACTCTTCAGAGAAACAGACTTCCAGTATCATATGGGGCTGAGAGCACCGAGTAGCACATCAGAAACTGCAAGAAAAAATACTTTGGTTTCAAATACTTTTCCATACTAATATCATTATTAACCCCATTTTTCAGTAGTGGCTATTTGTTTTTAGGGAACTAAATCCCTATTTTTAAATTCTCAATAGGAAACTCTCCTGTGTGCAACATACTGACCCATGTGCTAGCTGAAGTGTCCTTAAAGCTTTATGGTTGTGCTTTTATCTCTCTATAAAATTTCTGAGAGTCCTAAGGGGTAGAGTTTTCTTGCTGGTCTTGAAAAATCATTAAGTATCACCATGACATAGTGATTTTGCTTTAAAAAAGAACTTTGTATGTTTACCTCCCACTTAAATGGCTGAAATACATTTATGGTGAGATCCTTGCCTTATTTGGTTTGCTAGGGTGTTTTTTGCTATTTATGGCAACAGAATGATATTTGATCATTTGATCGTGTTCTGTTTGTATGGCATAGTGTAGCTCTGTCAGCTGACTGAATACTAGCAGGGTACTCCTTGTGAGCTAACAAGCTCTGTTTTTTTATGTGGGATAAACCATAGTATCTCTAAAGAGTTGTGCAGGTCCTGCTTGACTAACCTGATCTCATCCTATGACAGAGTGACCTGCTTGTTGGATGAGGAAAGGACTGTGAATGTTCTGTATCTTGACTTTAGCAAAGCCTTTGACACAGTTCCCCACAGCCTTCTCCTGGAGAAGGTGGCTGCTCGTGGCTTTGATGCACACACTCGTCACTGGATAAATAACTGGTTGGATGGCTTGGTCCAAAGAGTGGTGTTAAATGGAGTTAAATCCAGCTTTGTTGTGGTTCATGAGTGGTGTCCCCCTGGGCTCAGCGCTGGGATCTTCTCCTGTTTAACATCTTTATTGATGAGGGGAGAGAGTGCACCCTCAGTAAGTCTGCAGACAGCACTAAACTGGGTGAAAGTGCTGATCTGCCTGAGGGAAGGAAGGGTGTGCAGAGGGATCTAGACAGGCTTGATAAATGGGCCAGGGCCAGTAGTATGGGTTTCAACAAGGACAACTGTCAAGTCCTGCACTTTGGCCACAACAACCCCTCCCAGTGCTATGGGCTCAGGGAGGAGTGGCTGGAGAGCTGCCCAGCAGAGAGGGACCTTGGGGGTGCTGACTGACAGCAGCTGAACAGGAGCCAACAGTGTTCTCAGGGGGCCAAGAAGACCAATGGTGTCCTGGACTGTATCATGAACAGTGAGACCAGCAGGACTAGGGAGGTGATCCTTTCCCTGCATGCAGCCTTGGTAAGGTGGCACCTCAAGCACTGTGCTCAGTGGACATGGAGATGCTGGAGAGTGTGCAGAGAAGGGCAGGCAGGCTGGTTAGGGGTCTGGAGAACAGGTCTTATGGGGAGAGGCTGAGGCAGCTGGGGCTGGAGGAGAGGAGGCTGAGGAGAGACCTTATTGCTCTGTACAGCCACCTGAAAGGCTGTAGTAAGGTGGGTGTTGGTATCTTCTCCCCAGTGACTGGTGGTAGGACAAGAGGAAACAGGTTCAAGTTGCACCAAGGGAGGTTCAGATTGGATATTGGGAAAAACTCCTTCACCAAAAGAGTGGTGAAGCATTAGAACAAGCTGCCTAGGGAATAGGTTCAGTCGCCATCCCTGTGAGTGTTCAAGAAATGGGTGGATGTGGCTCTTCAGGAGATGAGTTAGTGGTTAAGGTGCTGTAAGACTGATGGTTGGACTTGATTATTTTGAAGGTCCTTTCCAACCATGATGATTCTGTGATTTTATGGTGTAAAAATACAGATTTACAGAAATACAGGTGTTCAGTCAGATTAGGAAGCTAGGTGAACTATGCACCAGACCACGTACAGAATGGTACTCAGTTGAAAACTCAGGAATAGGCCATGAATCTGAAAGGCAGAGCATCCCTCAGAACTGTAGCAAGAAGACAGTTTGGATTTAGATTGCTTTTAAGTTTTCGTGAGTTTCTGCAGAAGGAGGTCACTTGGTGTGTACTTGTCTCTTCGCTCTCATCTGTGCTGCAAATTTAAAAAGCCAGGCAGGGATGTTTTTGAGATATTAGCAGCTGAGCAGGACTGGGACAAATTTCACTATGACATTGCACACTAAGATAGCTCTGGCATTTACTTTAAATGAAGCGAGAAGAGGCTGGGAACTGGATGCTCTGATTAGTGAATGTTATGCATTCTCAGGCAGAAAGTGGGATAGCAAAGTAACATCTTGAAGTGGAAGGGCTTATTCATTTGTAAATCAGAAAGAATTTAGTTCTTGCTGGACACATCACTGGGCAGCATGGTGATAATGCCCGTTACAAAGCAGAGAAGAAATGCTTTTTTTCTTGCTCTGTTGAATATTTAAATGGCTTCTGTTTGTGATGGGTACCAGTGTTCAGAGCTGGACACTCTTTATATAAATAAATCAGCATGTAGACAACTGCTTTAAGGAAAATGTGGGTTTTTTTTTTTTTGAAGGGGGGGGGAGGAGTCGGGGGAGCTGAACTCACTGTACTTCAGACAACAGGTGGAACTCCAGGCTTTTACCACTCTCTTTTTTAAAGGGTGCTTTTAAAGACTTCTACATGGTCTCCAAACCAACTATTCAAAGAAGAACTTTTACCAGAGTGCCATGTCAGTCATATCAAAACAAAGAGAAGCAAAAGAGGGCTCAAAGCCAACCAGTTGCTACTGCAGCTGGTCCAGCAACTGGATGTTAAGTAAAGCGTGAAATTAAAAAACAGGGCTGGGGTTTGACTTTCTGCCCACATGTTCAGCCTTGTTTCCATGCTAAAATTGCTTCTTCCAATGCAGTTTGACATTAAGATGCTGTGATAATATACCTTTAAAAGCATAGTAATTATGCATTTTACCTGTTCACAGTGTAAGTGTACTTAGATATATTTACTCTTCTTTGAATTTGATGCAGAGTGGAACTACTGTGGGACTAGAGATAAGTACAGATATTTTGCACGTGTCATTCAATTTACACATTTTTGGATAGATGAACATAAAAATAAGTACCCTGACTCTGAAAATATTTAAGTTTCTGATATTCTGAAAGTGCAGAAGTTCAATTGAGTTCAGTGAAGCAAATTTTCCTTTACCTCTGTTCAGTGTGTGTATTTATTTTTCTAACATGGAAATCACAAAGCAACTTTGATTTCCACAGGGTGAGGGTGTATACCTATGGCTCTGGTTCAGAAAATACATAAAACTATCCCTTTTCATCAATGCCTGTTTTAAAATACCACTGATGCAAGTGCTGCTTTATCTGGGTCAGTGTCTGATCCACTGTTTCTAACTAAGCAATAAAAGGAACAATGGGTCACCAGATTATAATAACTCATGATGTGTGATTCTTCTGAGGTTTGATGGCTCTGTATACAATGTTAGCATCACAGCACCCGTTCCTTTATAATCTAAATTTTCTATGAATTTACTAAAACACAGTCACTAGTGCACAGAATGCTGCCATATTTCTATTCCATTTTCAAAATACTGAGAGATAAATTTGTGCTTTAGTCCTTCATTCTCTGAGTTTATTAACAGACATTAAGGTTCTGTTTATGCATGGGATAAAAAACAGTTTTTATTTGAACTGAGTAAAGTTATATTGAAAAGGAATATCTAGAGCAAGATCTGAGAGAAGGCAAGTATCTTGATGAGATAAAGCATGGAAAAAATACCAATGCTTTTACAAAATATGTGGTTCCATAGGGCCAAGAGTGTAATAATGTCATAGACTATCACAGTAGCAATCTCACTCTTAGCTTCTACCTTTAGTAGGCCATTATTACCAAAATAAGCAGCACCTCCTTCCATTATTCAGTCATTCTATACCAGGTGCCATCCAGGGAGAATCCAGGCTTACAAAAAAACCCCAACCCTGTGTAACAGAAACATATAATCTAATCCCTAGAAAAGTCTTTATCTAAACTAGTGATCACATTTCTCACAATCCAAAGCTTATTTTTGAGTATTGTGCTAAGATGAGCTTCTAGCACCAGTGACACAGTGACTTTTAGATGCATGCTAAGGTGATGATTGGAAAATAACTGGGACCCTGGTCTCGAATCAAGCTGTGTGTAGGTGGGTGGCCCTGTAAGTCTGTAGTACACAGCTTCATGAACATTGTGCCATTAGGGGATTTGCAAGTATGGAACAAATATTAGTTCTAATAATTAACTTACTGATGGTAAAAGCATTACCCATTTGGATTTTTAAAAAATACTTCCTGTTATGACAGATATGAGAAATACATTTTTGCTTCAATCTAAAGATCTCCCTGCATGTTGCTAGGCACTGATTCTCTGAACACTGAGTACCAAATTCACTAGCATGGGCTTATCCACTGGAAATGAGTGAAGAGGAGGAAATATGTTCTCCCTAATAGAATTAATAACTACGCAGTCGTTTGCAACATCAGTTCAGAATACATGATGCTGCTATTTGGCCTAATCTTTTGGGACATGGCAAGTTCCAGGGTATCGATCACTTCAGATTAAATTTAGCTCTTAATTTTGAATTGGTCCCTCCAGTGCTTCTGTCAGATTAATAGCAGCAATAAGAAAGATCTCTTCCTTTCTTAGGTAAGAAACACTCAGGCAGTGTTTTAGCCCATCCCCCAAGCACAGCACTTACTTTCACAGCATTTACTTCATGGTGACTGTGGGTAAAATGATATTTGAAGTACTGTGGGGTTTTTGCTGGACATTTCCATTTAATTTTGCAAATCCACTCACGTAGTTGGGATCAAACTTCTTGGCTGATTGGATTAAAAGATGAGACATTTGGTTGAGGGAAATAGATTATGCACATTCTCAGATCTGAAAAATGTCCAGCTATTCAATTCCAGCTTTATTCAAGTATGCCTGAGAGCAGGATTTGGCCCACAATTCTAATTTTTATTACTGTTACTTTACTTTCTATGCATGACTTTATAGAAAGTCATTCACCTAGAGGTGAAAACACTGCCTGGGGCAACTCTTTCCCCGGGGAGTGCGTCAGGAAAGTTGTGCCAGTGACCAAAGCTGGGTCTCAGTGCAGAGGCTGCGTGATGTACAGCTGGGGCAGGGAGGGAGGCTGGTGATGGAGTGGGAAGGCAGGGGAGGCAGATGCTCTGCTCCTTCCTTCACCTCCCAAACCTTGCCTTTGGTTGCAGGAACCCCGGCAGATCTGCCCGGGGTGTGCAGAGCAGGAGGGATTCCTTCTGCTGTTTGCTGGGTGCTCAATCTGCCCGATTCTGACCTGACACTGACACAGAGTTTTGATACTTAATACACAGGCAGAGACTGCCAAGTTTTACTGCTCATTAGTTACAAACTATCAACAGGGAAACAATCTGTCTACCAGCTACCTCCGTAGGTGCAGCTCGCTGAGACGTGGCACTTGCCAGGGACAGAAGCGCTGTGGGTGTTTGTCGCTAAAATGGGGAAGTGACTTAGAAACAGGACTTAGTATATAAGCAAATAAAATAAAAAGATAGTTATGGAGGTGGGCATTGTTCCAGGGAACACTTGCTACCGAATGAGGTCACGGTAGCTACGGCTTGCAGAGAATAAGGTGCAATAAATCCCCCTCTCCTTCTGGCCCAGCTTCCTCTACCCCAGCTGTAAATATGGCCCCATATCCCACCCCCATACCCCCTCACTGCCCCACATATGGCACATCTTCATTCTTGGTGGCAGTGCTTCCATCTCCATCTCCTCCCTTGGCATCTGTGCTAGTAAGACAACATGGTCACTTCCCTGGCACACCACAAAGCCAGTAATTTACACATCCCAGAGGGCAGGAAATTGGATCAGGAGGGTATTTATAGATTCTCCTGATGGAATTTCTGATTGCTTTGGAAAAACAGCAAGTAGGAATTAAACACGAAGCAGTTGAGCCTTTCTTCCTCTCTTGAAAAAGATCTACACTGCAAAAAAGAGGCATTCAAAATAGTGGACTGTCAGAATGCAAGTTGCCTGCACATTTTTAATTCTGTTCCTCTGTACTTATGCATTATGAAAGGAGAATTCATTCTGGGCTGTTCCCACAGCCCGTTCCTATAGAGGTTGTCAGACTAGATGATCAAGATGGGCCCTTCTAGTTCTGTAACCTATGGAGTTCTGATCTAAAATGACATGATCACACACCATTTTCCCCTCAGCAATGCCTACTTCAGTGCACCAGGTAGATCTGTACTGTGGCTGAATTAGGTTGCTGTCCCTGGGATAACTGTTCCATTTGTTGGAGAATTTGTGAGATACATGGGGTAGAATGGGCAAGCTTAAAAAAAAAAAAAAAGAGAGAGAGAGAGAGAGAGAGAACAGCACTGTACTCTTGATTCTGTCATACA